>NC_142871.1:122639393-122942424 GCF_051225735.1 Oryctolagus cuniculus
AATGGGGAACTCAATGCTGCCTCAGTCAGTAGTACTTCAGATTCTGGGCCTTTTCTCTTCAACCTGCCTGCCATTATTTACTTTTTAGATGAATAGCTGCTCTGTACATTCTGTGCAGATTTATTATCAGTGGGGAAGCCAAGGAAGAATATGCTTACTCTTATCTGAACCCAAACCTCTATAGACTTTAATTGAATATTATGTAAACAATATAAACTGAGTACAGAGGCAAAAGTGGTTAAAGTTCCACAATGAAAAAACTATGAGTCACCACACACATGTGCACATGCACACACACATGCACACACAAGGCCAAACTTTTCTGTAGTAAATTGAATGCTATGGAGGAGCCCCATAGAAGTGAGTTGCCGAAAAGTGATCCCTGTTAAATATAAGAGTGGGAATAAGAGAGGGAAGAGATGTACAATTTGGGACATGCTCAAGCTGACTTGCCCCAAATGGTAGAGTTAGAAACATGCCAGGGGATTCCAATTCAATCCCATCAAGGTGGCATGTACCAATGCCATCTCACTAGTCCCAGTGATCAATTTCTGTTCACAATTGATCATAATGATAAGAGTCAAAGGGATCACATAAACAAGAATAGTGTCTGCAAATAATAACTGATAGAATAAAAAAGGGAGAGAACGATCCAACATGGGAAGCGGGATACACAGCAGACTCAGAATGGAAGATGTCCTAAACATAACTCTGGCCTCAGAATCAGCCCTTAAGGCATTCGGATCCGGCTGAAAAGCCCATGAGAGTATTTCAGGCATGGAAAGCCAAGACACTGTGGCAAATAAAAAAAAAAATGACCTAAATGAAAGATTTCTGTGAGTGAGATCCCAGTAGAAAGAATGGGTCATCAAAGAAGGAGGTACCTTTCTCTGAAGGGAGGAGAGAACTTCCGCTTTGACTATGACCTTGTCTAAATAAGATCAGAGTCGGTGAACTCAAAAGGCTTCCATGGCCTTGGCAGCGCCATAAACAAGAGTGTCGATTTGTTAAGTCAACAACAGGAGTCACTGTGTACTTGCTTCTCATGTAGGATCTCTGTCCTTAATGTGCTGTACATTGTGATTTAATGCTATAACTAGTACTCAAACAGTATTTTTCACTTTGTGTTTCTGTGTGGGTGCAAACTGTTGAAATCTTTACTTAATGTATGGTAAACTGATCTTCTGTATATAAAGAGAATTGAAAATGAATCTTGATGTGAATGGAAGCGGAGAGGGAGCGGGAGTTGGGAGGGTTGCGAGTGGGAGAGAAATTATGGGGTGGGGGGAGCCATTGTAATCCATAAGCTGTACTTTGGAAATTTATATTCATTAAATAAAAGTTAAAAAAAAAGAAGTGAGTTGCCAAAAAAAAAAAAAAAAGAAACCTCACCAAAACAAACCAAAAAAAATTAAAATCAAATCTATAGGCCAGCGCCGAGGCTCAATAGGCTAATCCTCCGCCTAGCGGCGCAGGCATACCGGGTTCTAGTCCTGGTCGAGGCGCCGGATTCTGTCCTGGTTGCCCCTCTTCCAGGCCAGCTCTCTGCTATGGCCCAAGAGTACCGTGGAGGATGGCCCAAGTACTTGGGCCCTGTACCCGCATGGGAGACCAGGAGAAGCACCTGGCTCCTGCCTGTGCGCTGGCCGCAGCACACCAGCCGTAACAGCCATTGGAGGGTGAACCAACGGCAAAAGGAAGACCTTTCTCTCTGTCTCTCTCTCTCTCTCACTGTCCACTCTGCCTGTCAAAAATTAAAAAAAAAAGTCAAATCTATAAGCAACAGTGAAAGATTAGGGGATGCCACTGAACTCTAGATTAATTTTGCACTTGTATAACAACTGTATATATATTCTTATTCCATTTCACAAAAAAAAAAAAAAAAATCACGTCCAGGAAAATCTGAGTATTTTTATGCAAGCAGGAAGATTTGGAAATCCATTTGGCAAATGCACTTTCAGTTAAATGATCTTAGTCTTCCACCAAAGTCTAGTGAATGAATATTTTATATGTTTGAAGGTTAAATAGGATGTTTAAGGCATGTGTGTATTTCTAAAATGATTCCATACTAACTGATTGCTTTTCTTATTTTTCTGGATGGATGAGGGCTTCTATGTAAGGCTTTAGAAGGCAATCCAGGGGCTGGTGCTGTGGCCTAGTAGGTTAAGCATGCGCTTCCGGTGCCGAAAATCCCATATGGGCGCCGGTTTGAGTCCCAGCTGCTCCTCTTCGAACCCAGGTCTCTGCTATGGCCTGGGAAAGCAGTAGAAGATGGCCTAAGTGCTTGAGCCCCTGTATTTGTTTGGGAGACCAGAAGAAGCTCCTGGCTTTGGATCAGCCCAGCTCCAAGCTGTTGCGGCCATTTGTGAAATAAACCAGCAGATGGAAGAACTCTCTTTCTGTCTCTACCTCTCTCTGTAGCTCTCTGTAACTCTGCCTCTCAAGTTAGGTGTCTATTTCCATAGTCATAATGAGAACATGACCTTGAGTGATGGGAAAGAGAATGGAAGGTGCACCTGAAAGAGGTATTGAACAGGAAGAAGCAGAGCATTTTGTGGGGCAGTGGGTTAAGTCTCCACTTGTGATACCAGCATCCCATATGAGTGCCAGTTCATGACCTGACTGTTCCACTTCTGATCCACTCCCTGCTAATGCTCCAGGGAAAGCAGCAAATGATGGCCTGTGGGGAGCAACTGGGAGCAATTCGGACTATACTGTTACTAGAATTAAGACTTATTCTATGCACCTGCTCTCCCACAATATGGCGCTGGGAGAGGAGAAAACAGCTTCTATGCAGCTGCCTCTTGCCAACTTGAGTGATGACCTCCAGGAGCTGATCCTGCTTCTGATTGGAGGAGAGCAGCGTACTCGGCGTGTGGGCAGCCGAGTTGGGATTGGTAGAGGAGGACTATAAAGGAGGAGAGAGACGGCATGCACCAGGAACATCTAAGGGGAACATCTAAGGGGAACACCTGTGCAGCCCCCGAGAGAGCCGGCCGGCGGTGTGCCGCTCCCCTGCGGAAGTGGGGAATGTGGCAGGGGGAACCGCCCTTCCACGGAGGTGGAAGGGACAGTAGCCAACCCGGGAAGAACCAGCAGCAAACCCGGGGAGGGCCGAGCAGATGAAAGAACAGCGCAGGGTCCTGTGTCGTTCCTCCACGAAGACGGGGAGCAACAATGGCCCAAGACCAGAATGGAGTTCCTGACCCCTGGCTTCAGCCTGGCCCAGTCCTGGCCTTTACAGCCATTTGGGTATTGAACCAGCAGATAGCAGATCTCCCTGTCTCTATTTCTCCGTCTCTCTCTCCCTGCCACTCTGCCTTTCAATTAAATAAAATAAGTCTTTAAAAAAAGAAAAAGAAAAGGAAGAAGCACATGTTAACATGACTGCACTGTGGGACCTAGTGATTGAAGAGTGCCAGTTACCAAAGGAAGGCATCCAGATGAGGGAGCACTTCTGAGGACACACAAGTACCTACAGAAGGGCAAGAATAATGAAGAAGTTAAGGTCTACACTTGTAAAATTTGATGGGAGGATTATATATCAAGTGAAAATATTCAGCATGGAAAGGGTGGGTGATTCTATTTCCAGCCTCTATCTCTATTGTGACTCTGAATTTTGGGATACTAAATAAATAGAAACTGGCCTTCTCCGCTGTAGTTTCAGGCAGGAAGACATCAGGTGCAGTTGTAACTTAATAAAGAAGAGAAGAAATGCTAAGAAGGAGTAAATATTCCCAAGGAAAGGATTGAGAACCTTTTTGATGTTCTGTTCTGGAAAGCAGAATGGTCCCTCTGGGACCATTTTCTTTTCAACTCCAATTAGAAAGAGCCCCTAGTCCTAGACATACATACCCAATGCCTCCAGTTGTAGTTGCAGACATGACAAGAATGAGTGACAATTCAGGCAGGGGAATGAGACAAGAAGAGGTTACACATTTGGGATTAGGATATGTGGAAGGGGCTCACTACTCTCTCTTCTGAGTTGAACTATCTATTTTTTCTTTGCATACTCTTACCTGTCTCAGAGCCATAGCAATCCTATTCCCTCTACCCAGAACTCTAATTCATATCTCACACAACCCTGTTATATCACTCTTCCCTTTTTTTTTTTTTAATGATTTATTTTAGGGCCTGGCGCTGTGGCGCAGCGGGCTAAAACAGCCCCAACCTGCAGCGCCTGCATCCCATATGGGCACCAGTTTGAGTCCTAACTACTCCATTTCCAATCCAACTCCCTGCTAATGCACTTGGGAAAGCAGCAGAGGATGGCCCAAGTCCTTGGGCCCCTACACCCATGTGGGAGACCCAGAAGAAGCTTCTGGCTCCTGGCTTTGGATTGGCTCAGCTCTGGCCTTTGTGGCCATTTGGGGAGTAAACCAGCAGAGGGAGGGTTTCTCTCTATATATCTCTGTCTCTACCTCTCTCTGCACTCTGCACTCTTTTTAAAAAGATTTATTTTATTTATTTGAAAGAGTGACAGAGAAAGAAATCTTCCATCTACTGCTTTATTCCCCAAATGGCCATAATGGCCAGGACTGGGCCAAGTTGAAGCCAGGGGCCTGGAACTCCATCCAGGTCTTCCACATAGGTGGCAGAGGCCCAAGGACAAGGGCCATCTTCTGCTTTCCCCAGCTTCATTATCAGGGAACTGCATTGGAAGCTGAGCAGCCATGACTCAAACTGGCACTCATAAGGGATGCCAGCATCACAGGCAGCAGTAGCTTAACCCACTGCACCATTTTTTCCTATAAAAACATTTGACAAACCTAATTCTGTTTAAAGATACTTTTCTATTCTCCAGTCAGCCTTGGTTATCCCAGTAATCACATACAGACAGTATAGATTTGTACACGGTCATGTGTTTAGTTATACATTTCCATTGTCTAGAGAAAATGCAAAGTGTTTATCCCCATTCTTTCTATGAGATTGAGAGCTACCCAGAAGGGATGCATATCTTTATTTCCTTTCTATTTCCTCCTACTCCTACTTCTAAAAGTAGTAACTATCCTTAACTCAGTAACTATTACACACTGACTCATCCTGGGGCACAATTCTTGCATTTTTACTTTACAGGAAATATAAATTGATCAGCCAGATACAGTGCGTTAGTCACGAAAGCAGGGAGAATGGTCATCTGAGTGGTATATTTCCAAATAAAAACGCTACATTTAATTCTGATTTAGAACATATTTACATATTTAAACAATAGCCCTGACTCCCTCAGAAACCCATAGAAAGACAATTAATTTTTGGGTCTACATTCCTGTTTTATTTTACAAGAAATTAGCTGTTCTATGGATTATGTAGTATATAAAGCCATCTCTAACCATCCTTGCTTGGTAGGAAGCTTGGGACATGGGAAATAAGACACATTTCTGAAAGGGAAAAACACCATTAAGTGCAGATTCGTAAAATAAATCACTAAATATATGTCCCATCTGTGTGTTTGTGAGGTCTTAAAACAGATATTAAAAATTGGTGTTTATGGGCTTGAAAGAGCTGCAGTTACCTTAAAGTCATTTAGCCCAGCTCTCTAATATGACAACAGATAAGGGAACTTAAGCAAGTTTTTTTCCCCCTTTTCATGATGTGATCAAATGAGGCTTAAGGTATTTCATATTCGTTTATAAAAAATGAGTTTATAGGTGGTAAAGAGAGCCTGTCTCTAGTATTTTCTTTTGGGCCTACACTGGAGAAATTGTTACTGGTGAAACTATTTGAGGTCTTCCAATAATAAGAAACCTGGATAAAACGTGAGATGAGCTTATACCAGGCTAAAATCTGCCTTGCAGGAAGCTCCAGTGTAGTTTAACAGAATAACAACACATATTTGCACCAGGCTGTCATTGTGTAGATATAAAAAGAACACTTACGTGTGCAAAACTAGTTAGACCCCTCCATCTTATACAAAAGAATTAACTCCTATTGGCAGAGGATGATGATGAATTCTGAGAAAAAGCATCACAAGCGAAGAATTTTAAATGCTGCTTGAATGGAGGTGCTTGATTGTATTTGACGTTGGGTAATAGGTTCCCTTGATTGATTGTTAAAATGCAAACTGAGGGAAAAAATGTGCTCTAATCCAGGTTCCAATATTGATTATTTGTATAATTTCCCACCCTTGCTTATTTTTCTTCAACTATCTCTTATGACTCTGATAATAAAGCTAAACTCATGGTAATAATAAAAATGGTTGTTAAATATACTCATATATATGAGAATGCTTCAGAAAGTTTGTGGGAAAATGGAATTAAAAGATAACCTGGGGCAGGTGTTGTGACACAGCCAGAGGGACCATCAATTGCAATGCTGGCATCTTATCTGGGTGCCATTTCCAATCCTAGTTGCTTTGCTTCTGACCCAGCTCCCTGTTAATGCAGCTGGGAAAGCAGAGGAGGATGGCCTAAATACTTGGTCCCTTGCCACCCACGTGGGAGACCAGGATGGAGTTCTTTCCTCGTACTTTGGCCTGGCCCAGTCCTGATCATTGCAGCTATTTGGGGAATGAACCAGCAAATGGATGATCTGTCTCTCTCTGTGTCTCCCTCTCTGTAACTGATTTTTAAATAAATATTGTTTTAAAAGATAACTTTATTTGGTATAAAAATTTTTGAAATGCATCCATCTTTTTTTCTAATTTGTTATTTTCCAAGAATTTTTTGAAGACCTTCCTTAAGCCTGAATTTATAAGCTTTTTGCAGCAAAATAAACTTATCTTTTAATTCCATTTTCCATGAACTTTTTGAACTACCCTTCATGTATGTGTGTGCGTATGTATGTGCATTTAATTCATAGGCAATAAACTCAATGGAGGAAGTAATTATAGTTAATGAAAAATAATGCAAATACTTTTAATTTAATTTTTAGCACTAAATCATTTTACTCACTCATATTAACGTGATAATGAATTTTATTCCTTGAGTGCCTGTTGCCTTATTCTGCAGGGAGATACTCTAGAAACAAACTGGGAGGCGAATGACATTACAAGGGCAAAATAGTTTACATGAAGATCAGAGTGGGTTTATACACATACATAATGGAATATTGGCTGTCAGTGCCAGCTGCTGAGATTTCAGTTCCTTGGGTGTTTTGTTTTGTTTTGTTTTTATTTGACAGATAGAGCTAGACAGTGAGAGAGAGAGACAGAAAGGAAGGTCTTCCCTCCATTGGTTCATCCCCCAAATGGCCGCTATGGCCAGAGCTACGCCAATCCGAAACCAGGAGCCAGGTGCTTCCTCCTGGTCTCCCATGTGGGTGCAGGGCCCAAGCACTTGGGCCATCCTCCACTGCCTTCCTGGGCCACAGCAGAGAGCTGGACCAGAAGAGGAGCAACCGGGACTAGAACCCTGTGCCCATATGGGATGCCGGCATCACAGGCAGAGGATTAGCCAAGTGAACCGCCACGGCGCCGGCCCCTCAGTTCCTTGTTTAATAAAAAACAAACAAACAAAAAAACATACATTTAGCAATACAGCTGAATATGTCGAAGAAGACTCAGTTGGAGCATGGCTTCATCTTTCATACAACAAAATGGGTGGCCTAGAGAAACACAGGTGTTGCTTTAAAACTTTCTGGTGGTTTAGAGTTCTCAGCAGATATGTCTGTTCCCCCATTGGAAAAGTTGTTTGGAATCAGGCAAGCCCAGGGACCAATGCCATGAAATGCCTGCTTTGCTTAAGATAATTTGTAGAGGTCCCGATAAACTGGGTGGGTGTGAACGAATTTACACTGTATTCAATTCCAGGGGAGTGACTCAGAAGAAGGCTGGTGCCTCAGCCACCCAGAGCTGTTTTCTGGGTAACCGAGTATTTCATTTCCGATATTCTGATCAGTTGAGTATCTGATACCACACCTACAAGCCATACTGCTTCCTATTGGCCCACCAGCATCACAGCTTATGGTGAGGAGGAGAGGGAGGGGACGAGACCCTAACCTGTTTGCTCTTTGGCAAGACAAAGAACTTACAGAGCTCCAAGGAGAAAGATGAGAGTTGGAGGTAGGGGATGCTGTGTGTCTTCTTAATATGTTGGCAAAGCATTGCCAAGATCAAAAGCAGGAGACACTGAAGTTGAATTCTAATGAGGGAACTTTAAGCCAAATTCAGTTAACAAAATATAAAATTTTGGTGACATTGGTAAGCATATAGTAAATAATAGATCTGATAACTATATTTTAGTTATTGTCACCATTTTATTTTCCTGCCTTTTATCAATTTGTCATTAATTTGAGGGGTAAAAGCCCTAAGAGAAGCTTATTATTGTTCAAAATAATGTAATGTTTAATTTCACAGTCCTTTGTGTTAATTTCTTGGGAAAAATGAGTAAAGGACAGTTAGCCAGTTTTAGAAAATCAGAAGTACTTAAATCTGTTTCTAAATGGCCTCTCTTTTTCTGTCTTGCTGTAGTATGGGAAGGGAGCGTCAACATGATCTAATTGTAAATGATTGAGATTTGATATGCTGGTTAATGATTATCCACGGGGAAGAGGAAGGAGGGTTTGCCAAGTGCATCAGACTCAAAGTATTTCTAAACAAGAAGCAGTAACAGCCAAAGCCAAGAAGCCTGATAATTGGGGAAATTCCTCTTCTTTAATTGGATGCAAGATCAAATTATACTTACTGTAGGAAGAACATTTAAAGAGGGAATTGCTCTGTGTACCTGTCCCTGGGTTTATTTCCTTTGTAGGAAATACATTTTTTAAATCCTAGAGTCTACAGAAATGCCAGTGTGGAAACAACGTTGGTTAAACTAGAAATGTGTGGTGATGGAATGTTTACTCCTGGCCTCCTAGTTATTAAAAAACATCATCTCCCTCCTGGTGACTCATAGTGATACTGATTTTTTATAAGATACCTTCAGGCTCAATAAACACATTCCAGAATTTAATGCAGTTTTCTAAGGTATTTTGTTTCCTTTTTCATTAGGATTTCAAAAATTAAGCTCATTTTCTAAAGCTCTTTTTCACAAAGTTCTAAAAAATGAAATGGTTTTCATAAGTTTCTTAGAAAACTAGAAATGGTTTGAAGTTAAAAATGATCTGAGATTTATTGCTAACGAGACCTCAGAGAAAGATTTTGGCCTGTGCTTTTTTTGCTCCCATGTTGCTTACATTTCTGAACAGTAGTTTACTTTTTGGCATAATACTCATGCAGCATTCATAGTATTTGAAAATGATTTTTTGGTAGCCATAATTGTTTTATTTGAGACAAAAATCACCTTTTTGTACGTAAAGTGATAAAACTGGTTATGTTTATGGATACTTATGTTTTACTTAATCTCAAATAATTATTTAATTAGTTTCAGTCTGAGAATGGACCTAATCTAGTGGCTTCCTCATAGTCTTTCTTTTTAAAAAAAAAGATTAATTTATTTGAAAGAGTTACAGAAAGAGGTAGAGACAGAGAGAAAGCTCTTTCATCCGCTGGTTCACTCCCCAGATGGCCGCAATGGCCAGAGCTGCGCCGATCCAGAGCCAGGAGCCAGGAGCTTCTTCCGGGTCTCCCACATGGGTGCAGGGGCCCAAGGACTTAGGCCGTCTTCTACTGCTTTCCCAGGCCATAGCAGAGAGCTGGATCAGAAGAGGAGCACCTGGGACTAGAACTGATGCCCATATGGGATACTGGCGCTTCAGGCCAAGACGTTAACCCGCTGCTCCACAGCGTCGGCCCCGACTCCCTCATATTCTTTGTGAAAGATCCTCTTGTTTCTCTCTTTTAAAGAACTCTAGTAATTAAAATTTTATTTTTTTATTGATTTGAAAGGCAGAGAGACACTGACAGACTGAGAGCACCCATCTGCTGGTTCTCTCCCAGATCCCTCCAACACTAGGACTGAACCAGGCTGAACCCAGGTACCAGGACCTCAATCCATGTGGCTGGCAGGAACCCAACTCATTGAATCATCACTGCTGCCTCCTGGCGTCTGCATTAGCAGGAAGCCAGAGCTGGGAATTGAGCATAAGCACTCTATATGGGACATAGTTGCATTAATAGCTGGGATAAGTGTCTGTCTCCCCTGATGGAACAAGGGCATAAGCCTCAGCCATTGTAGCTCCTTGCCTGAAAGTAGATAAAATCGGAATTTACCCCTAATCTCTGCATTCTTTCAAAGAGACCTATTCAGTCTCACATCCTGTGTTGTTCCCCACCCACCCCTGCATTCTTTTCCAGGTTTGGAAGCTGGCACCAACCTCCATGGAGACTCACCTCTGTGTCTCGCCCCCCTCCACCTCCCCTCCAGACCCCTAACCCACCTAAGATATGCCTTCAGCCTTGTGGTCAGTCTGTGTGCACCCTGGCAGCTGATTACCCACCTCTGTGAATAAATTGTTCATTTTGGCTATAAGTTTGTATTCTATCTCCTCTCTGTTCTGCACCCTTTTCCTTAACATCTCTTGGCTCTTAAATAGTACTGTGATTTTGTCCCTTGAAAATTAGGAAGTACAGGGGGCTGGTGCTGCGACATAGCAGGTAAAGTTGCCCCCTGCAGTGCCGGCATCCCAAGTGGGTGCCAGTTCGAGTCCCGGCTGCTCCACTTCTGATCCAGCTCTCTGCTATGGCCTGGGAAAGCAGTAGAAGGTGGTCCAAGTCCTTGGGCCTCTGCACTCATGTGGGAGACCCTGAAGAAGCTCCTGGCTCCTGGCTGCTGGCTCCTGGCTTCAGGTCAGTGCAGCTCCAGCCTTTGCAGCCAACTGGGGAGTGAACCAGAGGGTGAAAGACCTCTGTCTCTGTCTCTGTCTCTGTCTCTGTGTGTGTGTGTGTGTGTGTGTGTAATTCTTTCAAATAAATAAATCGAAGGAAGGAAGGAAGGAAGGAAGGAAGGAAGGAAGGAAGGAAGTTAGGAATATACACCAAAGTTAAACCATTCACACTTGTGTAGTAGCCTGACCTGATCAATCTGTCTCTACAGACTTCAGAATTATTATTGTCTATTATTATATTAGCTTTTAAAACATTATTTGAAAGGCAAAAATACACTGTAATAAAAAAAGGGAGTGGATTGGTGCCTCATAACAAACACTGGGCACCAAATGTAAGAAAAAAGGGGTGCAGGCCGGCGCTGTGGCTCAATAGGTTAATCCTCCGCCTAGCAGCACCGGCACACCAGGTTCTAGTCCCAGTCGGGGCGCCAGATGCTGTCCCGGTTGCCCCTCTTCCAGGCCAGCTCTCTGCTGTGGCCAGGGAGTGCAGTGGAGGATGGCCCAAGTGCTTGGGCCCTGCACCCCATGGGAGACCAGGAGAAGCACCTGACTCCTGCCTTCGGATCAGCGCGGTGCACCGGCCGCAGTGGCCATTGGAGGGTGAACCAACGGCAAAGGAAGACCTTTCTCTCTCTCTCTCTCTCTCACTGTCCACTCTGCCTGTAAAAAAAGAAAAAAATGGGTGCAGAACAGAGAGGAGGTAGGGTACAAATTTGCAGCCAAACTGAATTTATTTAGAAAAAATAAATCCAGAGAGGCAGGTGACCAACTGCCAGACTGTACACAGACTGAATACGTGGCAGAGGGCCCAGACCCAGCAGGCTGGGCCTTTTTATATCTTAGGTGGGTTATGGGTGGGATGGAGAGCAGTAGGTGGAGGTGACCTTCTCCATACTGGTTCTTCAAGTTTGGCCCACTGGCTTCCAAACCTGGGGAAGAATGCAGGGGCTGGGGTGGGGAACAATACAGGATGTGAGACTAAACTGATCTCTTGAAAGAAGGCAGGGGTAACAAGAACCTAAAATGGCTGAGGCGTATGTCCTTGTTCCATCAGACGTTAAAATTATTTGAAAGGAGGTAGATCCATCTGCTGGTGTACTCTCTAAATGCCCACAGCTGTTAGAACTGGGACAGGCCACAACCAGGAACCTGGAACTAAATCTGGATCTCACACATGGGTGGCAAGGGCTCCAGTTTGAGCCCTCACCTGCCGCCCACCAAGCTGCACATTAGCAGGAAGCTGTATTCAAAGGTAGAGCCAGGACATGCATCCAGGCATGCCAATATGGGCTGTGAATGTCCCAAGCAGTGCTTGAACCACTGCCAAATTCCTGCCTCTGCATTAGTTTTTCTACAATGGTTTTAGTAAAGGGCCAGAAATTCACAACTTAAAAAAGAATTTAAGAGGACTATTAGTCCTAATAGTCTAATAGATGATAAACTATTTCTCTTTGTACTTTGCAAAAGGTAACCTTATGACAATAATTGAGGCTTTATTTATTTTAAAAATCCATTTATTTAGTACATAAAAGAGAATGAGCTTTTTGTAAAAATTAACTTAAAATGTATCAAAAGACCTAAATATAAAACTTAAAATGATGAAACACTTAAGTGGAAGTGCAGGGAAAGCTTCATAACATGGATTTGCAAATGATTGCATGTATAAAATATCAAAAGAACTGGTGACAAAAGAAGATATTTAGATAAATTGGACTTCACTAAAATTTAATTTTTGATCAACCGGAGGACATTATCAGTTGAGTGAAGAGCCACACTGCAGTGTGGAAGTGAATACAAGAATGCTTCAAAAAGTTCATAGAGAATGAAATTAAAAGGTAAGTTTATGTTGGTGAAAAAAATTTTTTAAATTCATGCATTTCTTAAATAATACAAATTTTTGAATGTTTGAAGACTCCATATATTTGCAAATCCACATATACAATGAGAGATCAATATTCAGAGTATATAAAGAACTCTTACAACCTAAGAATAGAAAACAAACTAAATATTCCAATTAAAAATGGGCAAAGGACTTGAAATTACATTTGTGCAGAGAAGATACATACAATTGGCCAATTAAGCACATTAAAAAGTTGTTCATCACTAAAAGTTAAGGAAATGCAAATCAAAACCATAATGAGATACCACTTCACACTCATTAAGATGACTGTTACACAAACAGAAAATAGCAAGTCTTTGCAAGGGAATAGAGAAATTGGAACATTGCTGGTGGGAATGTAAAAATGTTAGTGACTGTAGTAAACAGTATGGTTATTTCTTTAAGAAATTAAACATAGAATTACCAAATATTTTAGCAGTTCTAATTCTGACTACATACCTAAAATAAATGATAGCAGGAATTTGAACAGATACTTGTATATCATTGTTTATAGCAGCAATATTAACAGTCATCAAAAGGTGGAAGCAAGGGCTGGCACCATGGCACAGCGGTTAAGCTGCTGCCTGAAGGGCCGTGTTCCACATGGGCACTGACTCGAGTCCCAGCTGCTCCACTCTGAATCCAGCTCCCTGATAATGTGCCTGGGAAAGCAGCAGAGGATGGCCCAAGTCCACCCATGTGGGAGACCTGGAAGGAGATCCTGGCTCCTGGCTTTGGATCAGCCCAGCTCTGGTCATTGTGGTCATTTGGGGAGTGAACCAGCTAATGAAAGGGCCTTCTCTCTATCTCCACTTCCCCTCTGTAACTCTGCCTTTCAAATAAATAAAATAAATTTTAAAAAAATGAGGTGTAAACAACCCAAATGTCCTTCAGTGAATGAATGGATAAACAAAATGTGGTATGTACTAGGGAACTTCAATAAAGTTTGTGGAAAAAATGAAATTAAAAACCAAGTTTATTTTAGTCCAAAAGCTTTTTGAAATCCACACATAGTATTTTTCATAACATGTATTTCCACAGACTTCTTGAAGATCCTTCATATATACAATGAAATAATATTCAGCTTCATAAAGAGGTGAAGTTCTGACAAATACTACAAGATGAATGAACCTTGAAGACGTTATGGTTTGTGAAATAAGCCAGATACAAAAAGACACCTGTTGTATGATTCCACTTATATGAGGTATGCAGAACAGCTAAATCCATGGAGAAGAAATATAGACAGGTGGTCATCAGAGGCACAGGAGGCAGAATCGGGAGTTATTGTGGAAAGGAGTTTGAATAGCAGGCATTTGGTGCAGTGTTTGAGTTGCTGCTTGGAAAGCCCACATTGCATATCAGAGAGCCTGATTCCATTCTAGTCCAAGATACTCCATTTCCCATCTAGCTTCCTTCTTTCTTTTTTCTTTTTTCTAGCTTTCTTTTAAGGCGCACCCTGGGAAGCAACAGATGATGGCTCAAGTACTTAGGTCCCTGCCACCCACATCAGAGATCTAAATTGAGTTCTAGGCTCCTGGATTTGGCCTGGCACAGCCCCAGCTGTTGCAAGGAGTTGGGAAGTGCAGAAATAGATGGGAGATTTCTCTTCATGTGCCTCTCTGTGTTTTTGGTTTTGAAACACAGTGAAAATAGATAAATAAAAATTTAAGGGTACAAAGTTTCCGTTTGAAGTGGTAAAAATGTTTTGAAGCTCAATGATGATGATGGTTACACGGAAGGTACTTAATACCATTGAACTGTATGTACATTTAAAAATGGTTGAAATGGTAAATTATATATACATTTTACCAAAATAAAAATTCAGTTATTTATATGCTTTTAAAATTTATTTTATTTACTTGAAAGAGAGAGAGATCTCATCTGCTGGTTCACTCCCTAAATACCTACCACAGTCATAACAGCTTGAACTAGGCCATTCCAAAGCCAGCAGCCAGGAACTGATTCCAGCTCTGCCACATGGCTTGCAGGGACCCAATCACTTGAGTCACCACCTGCTACCACTCAGGGTGTGCATTAGCGGGAAGCTGGAATGAAGAATGGAACTGAGACTTGAAACCAGGCACTGTTATATGGGATACAGGCGTCTCAAGTGGCATCTTAACCACTAGCCCAAATGCCCACCCTGAGACAATGATTTGAGAATTTATTTGGCATCCCAAGAAACACTGTTCATGAATCAGGAAGTGAGGCAAGGAAGAGAAAGTCAGTTACCCTTATGGACAACTAGAAATTTTTTTTTCAACTCTATTAAATTTTTTATTTTTAAGGTATTTTAATTTCTTTTTAAAGATTTATTTTATTTATTTATTTGAAAGTCAGTGTTACACAGAGAGAGAGGAGAGGCAGAGAGAGAGAGAGAGGTCTTCCATCCAGTGGTTCACTCCCCATTTGGCGGCAATGGCCGGAGCTGCGCCGAACCGAAGCCAGGAGCCAGGAGCTTCTGGGAGCTGTGGGATCCGGTATAACAGAAATCTTAGAGCTATCTCCTGGCACGGCAAAGGAGCTAGGGTGTTGCTCCATCAGTTCCCGTCAGACATTTGTAAAGGGATACTCCCAGTCTGTTCATTCCTCTGAACCTTGTTTAACAGAGTTGGCTGCATTGATCAGAGAAAGTCATTGGCTACAAAGGACCCTCATGCTGGCAGCTGGACATAGTAAACCTGAGGCACTGTCTGCATCTGCCTCAATATATTTAATTCAAACTTCTCTTTTTTTTAAAAAAATATTTATTTATTTTATTTGAAAGGTGGAGTTACAGACAGGCAGAGGCAGAGAGACAGAGAGAGAGAGGTCTTCCATCCACTGGTTCACTCCCCAGATTGCCACAACAGCTGGAGCTGTGCCAATCTGAAGCCAGGAGCCAGGAGCTTCTTCCAGGTCTCCCACATGGGTGCAGGTGCCCAAGGATTTGAGCATCTTCCATTACTTTCCAGGCGCATTAGCAGGAAGCTGAGTCAGAGATCACCCAGGACATGAACCGGCACCCATATGGGATGCCGGCACTGTAGGCGGTGGCTTTACCCACTAATGCCACAGCTCCGTCCCCCAAACTTTTTCTTAACAACTCCTAACTGGTACTGCATTTATTAATTTAAATTGGAAAAGAATGCTGATTATGCGGGTTCCGAATAGCATACTGTTGGGTTATTGAATATGAAGCATATATTAAACATCATGTCACCCTCTCTCTGTGACATCTCTCCTCTGAGCTGCCTTGCCTGTAGCATCCTCAGCTCAGGCCAAGCATCCATATCCCAAATAGCTCTGTTGTAGCAAGAAAAAACACACAATATAACCTAAGCCCTCCTTTCTGATGAAGGAAAACATCGAGCAAAAATCTGAGTGTGATTTCTTCTAAATGTGATTAATTCTCATTTAATTATTTTTATATCCACGAACATTCTATATGGAAGTCAGTTTTTCCTGTAAGGATTAGATAAAAGAAGATCTGGAGGAATGGGAGGTAAAGGTAGTGGAGAAATCTCTTGGAGAAAAGACAAGCGCATAACCCCAAGGACTGAAAGAGTTGAGAGTGTGGGCAGGACCCTGCAGAGGGAAACTAGACTGCAGCCCCAGAGCTGAGTGATCAAAGCTTTCATTTGCATTGCAGTGCATACCAGCGGCAGCTCTCATTGTGGGACTATTCCAGGTGAAATTGTTTGAAGTTTTGCAACTTTCTCTTTGGTGCCTTTGCCCCTGTTCTGTTTCCTGTTATAGTTAGTGGTAAAATCAAACCTAACGGAACAAAAAGCCCTTGGGAAACCTTAAAAAAGATTATGTAGTTGCAAGGTAATCAGGGGATCACATAAGTTCTTCTGATGTATGGGGCATATGATGCATGGGAACACTTTTGAATATGGGAGCTGATGGCCCTGCCCTGATGAAATGAGAGAAAAGAGCCCATCACCCCTTTTGCCCTTGACTTCCACTGGGCTACAAGTTGCCACTGGCTCAGAGCTGATGAGATCCCCACCCACTGAGAGAGTGGGAAGATGAGAAGACTCCCAAACCATGTTGAACTCAAAATCTTCGCCATGAAATCATAAAATATGATGGTTACCTTCTAAAATGCAGACAGTGAAATTACAGTTTAAATAGGTTTTATGGTCTGAAGACCTGAGCACTTACCACTTTTCATTTTCAGTATCAAAATCATGTTTATGTCCTGAAAATTCCTCAAATGTAAGATTTAGTGAGAGCAAAAGTTAATGTTAACATCAAGGAGATTTTGCATTTTGATTACCTGCCTGACTTATAATCTCAATTATGTTTATACATGCATAAACTTACAATGCTTTTCCTGAGATAAGAATATTTGACTTAAAAGTGTTGTGCATGTCCAAACAGCTTTCCCCTACTTTGTATTATTACATCCCTTTTTCTTCTTTTGCAGAGGAGGACTGATTTGGATTGGTATTGCCATCTAGTGGCCAACATGGGAAACTGGCAAATACAAAAAAAAAAAAAAAAAGAAAGAAAGAAAAAGGTTGCCTCTCTCATGGAAGCATGGAAGTAGAAAACTTGTTATAAGCTACTTCTTGGGGCCAGCACTGTGGCTAATGGTTAAAGCTTAAATGGGGTGCTGGTTCCAATTGGCTGCTCCACTTCTGATCCAATTCACTGTTAATGTGCCTAGGAAAGCAGAGAAAGATGGCCCAAGTGCTTGGGTCCCTGCACCCATGTGGGAAACCCGGAAGAAGCTCCTGGCTTCTGGCTTTGGATCAGCCCAGCTTCAGCCATTGTAGCCAATTGGAAGATCTCTCCTCCCCACCCCCCGTCTCTCCTTCTTTCTCTGTAACTCTACCTTTCAAATAAATAAATAAATATATATTTTTTTAAAGATAACTTCTTACACACATGGACAAACAATACACATGTGCACACACACCTATTTTTCACTTTTAAAAAAATTATCTATTTGAAAGGCGGAGAGACAGAGACAAAGAGCACTACCGTTTGCTGGTTCACTCCCCAGATGCCTGCAATAGCACAGGGCTAGGCCATGAGGCATCCCAGAGCAGGGGACTCAGTCCAAGTCTCCCAGTAGGAACACACTTACTTGAGCCATCTCCTGTTGCCTCCCAGGGAGTGCAGCTTCCAGGAAGCTGAAATCAGGAGCTGAGCTGGGACTCCAGTGCAGGGCACTCTGATATAAGTGGGAGCATCTTACTCACTAGAGGATGCTCTCTCCTTCCTGTTTCAGTGAGAACTTGTCCTCCCATCCATTGCTGAAATGGTTCCTGTGTCATCTCCCAGGAGGCAATTCAAATATTTCACTCTCTCCACCTTTCTTCATCCTGTTCTTAATTTGTGAACCCCTTCCCCACTCAAACTATTGAAAGCTGTATGTTTTCAGGAGTCATGAGACATCCCAGAACCACTGCTATGAACGTCAAGGCTTTTGTGGAGCCCCAGATGGTCCTTCTTTCACAATCCCTAAAAGGTTTCAATGGACTTTCTTCTTCTTCTTCTTCTTCTTTTTTAAAAAAGATTTATTGTATTTATCTGAAATTCAAAGTTACAAAGAGAGACAGAGCCAGAGAGGAAGAAAGAGAGAGGCCTTCCATCTGCTGGTTCACTCCCCAGATGACTGCAATGGTCAGAGCTGAGCTGATCCGAAGCCAGGAGCCAGGAACTTCTTATAAGTCTCCCATGTGGGTGCAGAGGCCCAAGCACTTGGGCATCTTCTACTGCTTTCCCAGGCCATAGCAGAGAGCTGGATCGGAAGTGGAGCAGCCAGGATTCAGACTGGCGCCCTTATGTGATGCTGGTGCCACAGCGCTGGCCCCAGACTTTCTTCTTAACTCTCAATTAGACTGCCTTTCCTCAGTCATCAGTGTCGAAGTAAAAATTAAAGTAACTTAATTTTCATTAAAACATGTCTTAATATATTTGTATTTGCTTATATTCGCCAAAGGAAAACTGGTAGGGTAAACCACACAGCGATTAAAATGATTTCCTGTAAGGGTTGAGAGAACAGAGTTGAGGGCAGGAATGCAAGAGAGACTTCTAATTATAGAGTGTTTTTCTCCCCTAAAGCAACTTTATTGAAGTGTAAAATGCACTCAGAGTGTACAATTTAGTGATTTCATAATAGACGTGTGAAGTTATGCACCCATGCCATCAGTCTGATTTTGGAACATCTCCATCAATCTAAACTGGTAACTTTATCCTCATTTGTAGCAACTGCACATGCTCAGCCTCAGTCCCCCTCAGAACCCCTCATCTGCTTTCTGCCTCTAAAGAGTTCCCCTTTTTGGACATGGCATAAATGGAATCATACACCATGAATGAGTCTTTGCTTCTGGCTGCTTCTGCTTCATGTGATCTCTTTGAAGTTCATCTGTGCTGTGTCATGTATCGGTATGGTATTTCTTTTAAAAATTAAAAAGGAGAGAGAGAATAACCGTAACAGTGAGAAACCTGTGAAACACATTCCCAGCTCCATAATCAAAGTTCACAGAGTGGTAAATCATGCTGATAGTACAACTATGCATAGATTTCAAAATTTTTACACCAAAGTAAGCTTATCTTTAAATTCTATTTTCCCATGCATTTTCCACAGTATCCTTATATGTATCCTTTATAGGATATGATTAAAAATATGACATTTAATCTCTTTGGCTTTCCTCCAAAACTCATAATCCCCGTCTATTCATGATCATATAAATCCAGTTGAGGGACATTCTTCAAAACACCTTATCACAACTCTCAACAAAGTATGAGAAACTGGTATAATGAACAGGAGCCTAAGGAAGAAATGCCATGTGGGATGCCAGAACAGAAGAACGACACTAAGTAAAATCTTGAAAAGCCTGAATCAAGAATGGACTTTGGTTAATAATAAGTGTTAATTTTGGTTCATTAATTGTATACAATGTTCCATACTAACGCAAGATATTGGTAACAGATCTATGGAAACTTTTTTCTTACGTTTGCAATTTTTCTACAACTCTAAAATTGTTCTAAAATAAAATTTCTGTTAAAAAGGGCTATTTTTGATCGCCCTTTGCAGCCTGTCTGCCACCGCCTGCATGATGCTCCCTCTGATTCTCTGTGTGCCATGGGCACTGGGCTATGCCATCGTGGGCCTCCACATAGCAGCCCGGGTCATGCAATTCCAGCAGGTGCTGCAGCCCGAGTCCAGGCCTGGAGCCTGGCCCTTTGGGCTGCTCAGCGTGCTCGTGGGTCTGTGCCGCGATCCAGCCTCGGGGGTCCAGCACTTGAGGCTCGCGGTCACCATGCCCTGCACACCAAAGGAAATAAAGTTTTGCGGAGTTCCTTACAGGTGAGACTAAGGAGCAGTAGAAAATCCAGAAGCATAAATCTCTTCCCAAAATGTCTGGAAGCTGGGAGCTGGAAGTGAACAGGACCAAAGCAAGAAGTGAACGGGAGAAAAGATTACTGTCACTTTCAGTGTTAACAGTAGCATCCCACCAACCTCAGATAGTGAGGAGAAGCCCTCACAAGGACAGAAGGCTGAGGAACAGGAGCCTGGATCGGCATCAACTCTGAGTTTTGGGGTTAAAGTTACAAAGAGTGATGGCAAAAAGGGTGCAGTTGGACAAGAGGAGGAGGCTGAGAGTGACTTTTTCTCTATCTGGGAAGTTAGCTTTCAGGCTACTGAGGAGTCTGAATGGAAGGATACCAGTTACATACTCAACACAGATTCCCTGGACTGGGCCTTGTAGGACCACCTAACAGAGTTAGGAGGTCTGAGAGGTGGACAATAGTTTTGCGGATGAATTGGTGGAGCCGGGGTACCACGCTAGAGCACCAGGAGTGCAGTACTTTCCTTGAGGACCTCACAAGTTTAGTCAAAAGTCAGTGGAGCAAGGACACTGGCACTTCACATATCTGGCAGGCTGTGGCCAGTGAACAAAACCTGCTCTGACACCAGGACACCCGTGCATTGCGATGGTTATCATCCTAACATCATGGAAATAGAAAATTTAAATTATTACAGTTGCACTCTCATTTATCATTTTTTTCTGTGCAAACTTATTACTTCTAGATTTTTGTGTGACATACAATGGTGGACAATAAATTTGGCTTTAACCTCTCCCCCCAAAAAAGAGGCTGCTTTTCTTCCATTTAGTTCATTTTTAATTTTGTCAAATGTCAGCTGGGTGTATTTATGTAGGTCCGTTTGGGGGTTTCTTTTTCTGTTCCATTGGTCCCTGTGTCACTACCACTTAGGTTTCGTTCCTGTAGCTACATAATAAGTCTTTAAAAAGTGCAGACTGTTTTCTGCCACCTTATTCTCCTTTTCCCCCTAAATTGTTTTAGTATTCTAATTCCTTTGTCGTTAAATAAATTTTTGTAAAAATTAATTTATTTATTTTTAAATGAAACTTTACACTATGAAGAAGTTTGGGACATCTCATGGGGGTGTTATGAGGAATTTGCTGCAAGATTTAGTTCTTTTTTAAAAATTTATTTATTTATTTAAAAGGCAGACTTACAGAGAGAGAGAGAAAATTGAGAGACACCGAGAGATCTTCCATCCACTGGTTCACTCCCCAAATGGCCACAATGGCCAGGCCAATGCCAGGAACCAGGAGCTTCTTCGAGGTTTCCCACGTGGGTGCAGGGGCCCAAGGACTTGGGCCATTTTCTGTTGCTTTCCCCTACACATTTTCCCCTACACATTAACAGAGAGCTTGATCTGAAATGAAGCAGCCAGAACTTCAACCGGCACCATATGGGATGCTGGCACTGCAGATGGCGGCTTAACCTGTTGCACCACAGCGCTGGCCCCCATTACATAATTTTTTTAATAAAATTTATTTAAGTTATAGAAGTTTCATGTATTTCATATATACAGATATAGAAACATAGTGACACTCCCCCTCCACAACCCTTCTTCCTCCTCTCTCTCACATTCCCACTCTCATTGTTTACAAAGATCTATTTTTAGTTATCAATTTTATTTTTTTCAAGAAACCAGCTCTTCATTTCACTGCTCTTTTGTATTTTTTTGTTTCAATTTTGTTTACTTCTTCTCTAATTATTTTTTAAATTTTTTTGAAAGGCAGAGTTATGGGGTCGGGGGGAAAGGGAGAGAGAGAGACAGAGAGAAAGAGAGAGAGAGAGAGAGAGAGAGAGAGAGAGAGGGATTTTCTATCCATTGGTTCACTCTCCAAATGGCAACAACAAAGGTCAGAGCTGGGCCTATCTGAAGCCAAGAACCAAGAGTTTCTTTCAGGTCTTTCACGTGGGTGCAGGGGCCACAACACTTGGGCCATCCTCCTATGCTTTCCCTGGCACATTAACAGGGAGCTGGATTGGAAGTAGAGCAGCCAGGACTCAAACCCATATGGGATGATGCCCTGCAGGTGGCAGCTTTACCCACTACACCACAGCGTGGGCCCCCCTTCTCTAATTTTAATTATTTCTTTCCTGCTACTAATTTTGGGTTTGGTTTGTTGTTTTTCTAGGTCCTTGAGATGCATTGATTGCTCATTTATTTGGTATCTTTCCAATTTCTTCATGTAGGCTCTGATTACTATAAACATCCCTCTTTTTTTTCCCAAAGATTTTATTTATTTATTTGAAAGGCAGAGTTATAGGGAAGCAGAGGCAGAGAGAGAGAGAGAGAGACAGAGAGACAGAGAGAGAGAGGTCTTCCATCCACTGGTCCACTTCCCAGATGGCCACAATGGCAAGAGATGTGCTGATCTGAAGCAAGGAGCTAGGTGCCATCTCCAGGCCTCCCACATGCATACAGGGGCCCAAGGAGTTGGGCCAACCTCCGCTGTTTTTTCAGGCCATAGCAGGGAGCTGGATCAGAAGTGGAGCTGCCAGGACTTGAACTGGTGCCTGCATGGGATGCTGGCGCTGCAGCCAGTGGCCCCACCTGCTACATCACAGTGCCAGCCCCTAAACATCCCTCTTAACACTGATTTTGCTGTATCTCATAAATTCTGATATGATGTATTGTTATCTTCTTTCCAGAACTTTTTTGATTTCTCTTTTGATTTCTTCTATGACTCACTGTTCATTCAGGAACATGTTGTTCAGTCTCCATATGTTTGTATATGATCTAGAGATTATTGAGTTGTTGAATTCCAGCTTCATTCCATTGTGGTGAGAGAAGATGAATAGTATGATTTCGATTTCTTTGAATTGACTGACTTGCTTTATGGCCTAGCACATGGTCTATCCAAGAGGAAGTTCCATGCACTGATGAGAAGAATGTGTATTCTGTCACTGTGGGGTGAAAAATTCTGTAGATATCTTTTAGGTCTATTTGGTCCATAGTGTCGATTAGCTTGTTGTTTCTTTGTTAACTTTCTGTCTAGTTGATCCATCCATTGATGAAAGTGGGGTGTTGAAGTCCCCCATTACTATTGTACTGGAGTCTGTTTCCCTTTAAATCCATTGACATTACTTTTAAATAGCCATGTGCCCTGTAATTGGGTGTGTATACATTTATTATAGGCATATCTATGTGTGGAATTGATCCCTTAATCATTACATAGTGCCCTTTGTCTCTTTTTACAATTTTTATGTTAAAATCCATTTTGTCTGATATTAAGATGACACCACCTGCCCTGTTTTGCTTTCCATTAGCATGGACTAACTTTTTCCATCCTTTTTCTTTCACTCTGTGTGTATCTTTGTTGATGATATGTGTTTCTTATAGGCAGCAAATAGATGGGTTTTGTTTTTCAATCCATTCAGCCAGTCTGTATCTTTTAACTGGACACTTGAGGTCATTTATATTCAAGGTGACTACTGATAAGTGACGACTTGGCCCTACCATTTTTTCCATAAATATTCTTATTGTTTTCTTTGGATTTCTTTTGTAATTTACGGGTGGATTTTCTGCCTTTACATTCTTTGATAATGATGGCTGTCTTTCTGTGTTTCTGTGAGTAACATAACCTTAGGCATCTTTTGTAAGGCTGGATGAGTAGCAACAAATTCTTTCAATTTCTGCTTGTTGTGGAAGGTCCTTATTTCACCTTCATTCATAAATGCAAGGTAGACTATTCTGGGTTTGTTGTAGCAGTTTATGTTTTTCAAGGAATTGGGCCATTTCATCTAAGTTGTCAAATTTGTATGAGCCTAATTGTCCATCATATTCCTTATTATCCTTGTAATGTCTGCAGGGTCTGTGTTCATGTCACTGTTTCATTCCTGATGTCAGCAATACGCATCTTTTGTTTCTTTGACAGTCTTGCTAGAGGCCTGTCAATTTTATTGATCTCTTCAAAGAACAAGTTCTTTGTTTCATTGATTAATTTCTGATTAGTAAAATTTAAACAAGTCATACATTTTAGTACATTGTACTTATGAAGAATGTTTCAACTTTAGCTGCATATGACAGACTAATTAAAATGGCTTAAGTAAAAAAGATATCAAACTATCTCACATTATCAGAATCTGGAGAAAGTTGATTTTAACTGTGGTGCAATTATTCAATGATTTTATCAAGTACCTTGCCCTTTCTAGGCTTCTGTTTATCATTCTCAGCTATTCGTATTTGTCCTGTGTTTATTGATGCATGGTTACAAGATGGTTCCAAGGATCTCACCCTTGCACAACCATAATCAAGGCAGGAAATAAAAGAGTTGTTGTGGAGGAAAGAATTTCTCCTTCATTTCTTTGTCTCACCAGGGAGAAAATCTTCCAAACGGCTCTCAAGAAGACTTTCCCTCATAGTTTATTGGCCACCTTCTCTAAGATCATGAGATTTCTACTGTCTACTTGAAAAAAAATGAACAAACAAGCAAAAACTATCCAAGAGTCAGGATCTGTAAACAAGGAATAAGGAGAAGAAATGGACTTGGGGTAGATAAAAACAATGTCTTCCAGAACTCTGTGAACCAGAAAACTGTAAGAAGGAGCCAAATTGAAATATTAGAAATAAAAACCATGATATCAGAGATAAAGAATTATTTTTGATAGGCTTATAAATAGACATGTAGACATGACAAAGTTAAAGAAAGAATCAGTGATTCTGAAGATTGCTAAGTAGAAATGATCCAAATTGAAACACAAAGAGAAAAACCAAGAAGGGTACTCAAGAGCTTTGGGATAATATTAAGTAGTCCAATATATGTATAATTAGACTCCTAGATGGAGGAGGAAGAAGAGAGAGAGAGAGATGAAATATTTGAAAAGACAATAGCTGAAAACTTTCCAAAAATAATAAAAGATATGAAGCTATAGATCCAGGAAGATCAGAGAACCAGAAGCAAAATAAATGTAACATAAAAATAATAAAACAAAACCAATAAAAATGAAAGTAAACAGAAAATCCTCAGTTCAAGATAAAACATAAAGTGAAATATCAAGATAATTAGAGAATGTTGAAAACAAGAAGAGGTCCATCACCTACAGGGAAACAATGATAAACATACAACAGCTGCAATTACTTTGAAGATAATGAAGTAATATCTTTAGTGTGCTGAAAGAGAAAGCCCATCAACCTAGCATTACATACAGTGAAAACATGTTTCAAACATGAAAGCAAAATGAGGTCTTTTTAGACAAACAAAAGCTGAGAGAATTAATTTCCAGATGACTTGTGCTATAGAAATATTAAAGGACTTCTTCAGGCAGAAGGAGTATAATTCCAGATAGAATCTTTTAATCTATACAAAGAAATACCACAAGAAATGGCAAAAATGCAGATAAAAATCAAGAAATTTTTTCTTCTTTTTTTTTTTTTAAAAAAAAAGATTTGTTTATGAAAAGCAGCATTAGACAGAGAGAGGGAGACACAGAGAAGAGTTCTATTCCCTGGTTCACTCTGTAAGTGGCTGCAACAGCTGGTGCTGGGCCAGGTTGAAGTCAGGAACCCAGAACTCCATCTGGGTCTCCCACATGGATGGCAGGGACCTAGGCAATCGGGTCATAATCTGCTGCATTCCCAGGCACACTAGCAGTGAACTAGATCAGAAGTGAAGCAGCCAGTACTCGAACAGGCACTCATATGAGATTCTGGCGCCACAGGCAGTGACCTAAACCACTTCACAACACCTGTCCCTCTTCTTATTTATTATTACCTAAGAGTCAATTGACTGGCTAAAATAAAAATGGCAGCAATATATTATGGAGTTTATAAAATATGCAAAAGTAAAATGTATGAAAACAATAGCAATAATGACGAGAAAGCAGAGTTGAAGGAATGCATTTCCAGATTTTCACACTATGCGGTAATGTACTGTTGGAGGGTAGACGGTGATGTTAAACACATATAAGGCAACTATTAAAATAATTTTTTTTTTTTTTTTTTGTGACAGGCAGAGTGGACAGTGAGAGAGAGAGACAGAGAGAAAGGTCTTCCTTTGCCGTTGGTTCACCCTCCAATGGCCGCCGCGGAGGCACGCTGCGGCCGGCGCACCGCGCTGATCCGATGGCAGGAGCCAGGAGCCAGGTGCTTTTCCTGGTCTCCCATGGGGTGCAGGGCCCGAGCACCTGGGCCATCCTCCACTGCACTCCCTGGCCACAGCAGAGGGCTGGCCTGGAAGAGGGGCAACCGGGACAGAATCCGGCGCCCGGACCGGGACTAGAACCCGGTGTGCCGGCGCCGCTAGGCGGAGGATTAGCCTAGTGAGCCGCAGCGCCGGCCTATTAAAATAATTTTTAAAAGAGATATATAACTAATGAGTCAATAGTGGAGATAAGGTGAAATCACCATAAAACTAGATAGTTGTTAGACTTCTTCCAAAGTCCATCAACCAGACCTCTCCACAATGACCTTGTAGACTATGTCCCTCCTCACACTTCTGCCACCATGTTGCAGGGTCAGTCTATCTCCCTTCAGCAGAAGGATGCTTGAGCATTTCAGGCTCCTGTCTAGAAATCTGACCTCATGATTCTGCCTTTATTCTACTCTGTTCCCTATTGCTACTGAAATAGATCTTCAGAGCTGCAACTCCATTCACAATGAAGACACACTTCTGTTATTCAGAGCAGCTAAGCAGCTCTTTCATCATTCAGACCTGAAGGTTTGCTGTTTGCGCTTACCCAAAAGGTCTAATAAACTTCTTTTCCTAAAATAAATGGGCAATGAAGAAACAGAAACACATTGGAAGCTTTGCATTATTCTAACCATCAAGGTATCCAGCGATTGCCTCCTTAAAAGCTCCAAAGCTCATTCGGGGGGCCCCTAGGTCTGAGACTTACCGCATATGAGAGCCACAGGTACTCAAAGGGGAAAGGAAGATGGCTCCACTCTGTGAGACAGTGCAATTTCCACCAGGAATTGTTTTTTTCTTTTTAATATGCTCTCCAAGTGATTTTGATAACACAGGGTTTGTAGATAACACAGGGAATTTTATCTCTAGAATGAAAGTTGCCAAGCATATAGCTTTGGGGCTGACTTTTAAAGACTACTATATATGTGTTGTGCAGCTTTTGGCAAGTTGATTGGTCTCTCTGTGTCTCAGTTTCTTCATCTGGAAAGCGGGACTAATATAAGATAGTGCTGACTTTGTAGGGTTTCCTAACAAAGTACTTGAAACATACTAAACATTCAACACTCAATATAAAAATTTTGTTTTACAGCACTCTGGCCTCAGAATCATCCCTTAAGGCATTCGGATCTGGCTGAAGAGCCTATGAGAGTATTTTAGGCATGGAAAGCCAAGACACTCTGGAAAAAAAAAAAAAAAAAAAACACCTAAATGAAAGATCTCTGTGAGTGAGATCCCAGTAGAAAGAATGGGTCATCAAAGAAGGAGGTACCTTTCTCTGAAGGGAGGAGAGAACTTCCACTTTGACTATGACCTTGTCTAAATAAATTGAAGTCAGCGAACTCAAAAGGCTTCCATAGCCTTGGCAACTCATGACTAGAGCCTAGGGAGATTACTGACGCCATAAACAAGAGTGTCAATTTGTTAAGTAAACAACAGGAGTCACTGTGTACTTGCTCCTCATGTAGGATCTCTGTCCTTAATGTGTTGTTCAATGTGAATTAATGCTATAATTAGTACTTAAACAGTACTTTACACTTTGTGTTTCTGTGTGGGTTCGAACTGATGAAATTTTTACTTAATTTATACTAAATTGACCTTCTGTATATAAAGAGAATTGAAAATGAATCTTGATGTGAATGGGATGAGAGAGGGAATGGGAGGTGGGAGGGTTGCAGGTGGGAGGGAAGTTATGGGGGAGGAAGCCACTGTAATCCAAAAGCTGTACTTTGGAAAGTTAAAAAATGAATTCGTCTTGGATCAATGTATGATGTCTGGATTCTTATTAAAGTTCAATGAGTTCAAAACTTTGAGAAATTTTTAAGCAGGATGTGGATTCTGTTTTGGAGACCCTGTTAGCAGCCACTAATCCACGCGTCTATTCTTACTGAGATGGCAAATCTTAGGGCTTCATCTTACTTTCAGAACTGAAGTGCTAGCAGAAAGTCAACTTTTAAAACATGCAGTTCATAGCAGATGCATGACTAAGGAAACAACCAAATCTCTTAAGATAAGTTTTTTGATCATTCTACATCCTTCAGAATCTCTTATCTGATTTAAGCTCCTTGGTAAATCAAAATATTTGTTCAAAAGCTGAAAACCAGCTTGGACGCTTTCAACAGATGGAATCTTAAATAGCTCTGGGATACTTCAGACCATGTGAAACAAAACAAAACAAAACAAAAAACTAACTGCACTGTCCCCAGGGTTTTATAAAGTTATAAGAGGAAATGTCATTTGCTTAGTTATGGATTTTTGCCTAACTCTGCTTGCAGAAATACTTCTGAAGCCAGCATTTATGACCCGCTGAGGTACATGTATATGTGACTGAAATATTAAGACAAACGCTCTTGATTTCAGTTTGTTAGCAAGACTGCAAGTACTCTTTTTCTTTGCCACCATCACTCTGGCGGATACCGTCAAGGCTGCCGTCTCCTCCATCTTCTTCCTCCCCTTGATTAGGTTGTATGTGTGTAATTTAGGGAGTTGGTGAAAGCAAAGAATTGTGCTGAGTCTCCTTAATAACAGCTTAGTGTCAAAGAGAAGATGGATTTTTTATGATATTATACTTCCCGTCTGTAGTGCTCAACACAATGTATAAAAACAATCTTGGGGTCTGGCATTGTGTCATCACCTGCTGCCACCTGTGATGCCAGCATCCCATATAGGCAATTGTTGGAGTCCAGGGTGCTCCACTTCTGATCCAGCTCCCTGCTAACACACCGGAAGGACGATGGAGGAATGCCCAAATGATTGGGGCCCTGCTATCTACATGGGAGATCTGGATGGAATTCTTGGCTCTTGGCTTCAGCCTGGCCCAGTGCCGACCTGTCATGGCCATTTGGCAAGTGAACCAGAAGATGGAATATCTCTGTCTCTTTCTCTGTCTCTTCCTCTCTGTATCCCTGCTCTTCAAATAAATAAGTAAATCTTTTAATAAAATTCTCGATGAAGCTCAGGAACATTTCTTAGGCACTCACATATTTAACAATTAGCTCTCTTTTCTCTACACCCATACAACCAAGCAAGATTTTCAAATGATTTCAATTTTGGGTGATAATTTAGGTGATACACCCTAAGGTACCTGAGGCTTAATTTTGTACCTTCACAGAGTTCCCAGCTAACATTTTAATAGAAAGTGCCTTGTTAGATTCTTAGTTCTTTTTTTCTTCTTGCTATAACAGAATATCACAGAATAATTTATAATTAACAGAAGTTTATTGGTTCATGGCTGTAGAAGCTGGAAAGTCCAAGATCAAATGGCTGGCATCTGACAAGGGCCGTTTTGTCACACCATCCCATGGCAGAAGGGCAAAGAGAGGGTCAGAGAGAAAAAAGGAGGCTAAACTTTTCCTTTTAAAAGGAGCCGACTCCTGTGATAACAAACCCATTCCTGTAATAACAGCATTAATTAATTGATGAGAAAAATGCGATGTGTGACCTACACATCTCTTAAAGGTCTTAACCCTCAATATCCTTGCATTGCAGATCAAGTTTCCAATACGTGAACTTTGAAGGACACATTGAAACCATAGCAGATCCCTGTGATGTAGAGTGAATCTGGTCCTTAGGCGTAGAGACTGAGTAGTGACATCAGGAAACAGAGTATGTGTGTGGCCCTTAAAGACTGGTATTTCTTAGGACTGACAACTCAGCTGCCTCCTCCTCCTCAGGACATCCATTCTAACAGTGTCAGTTTCTAAATTGTAGGTTGATGATTGTTAATTTGATCATTTCAATGCAAAGCTCTTTTTTGAGATCCAAATTTGTGTACTCAACTATTTGTCTTAGTTTGGGTTGCTATAACAAAAAATATAGAATAGGTGGTTAAGCAATAACAGTCTATTTTGTATGATTCTGGATGCTGAGAATCCAAGATCAGTGTGCTAGCTTCTTTGATCCCTGGTTGGAAGATGGCTACCTTTTGTTGAATCATCACATATTGGAGAGGAAGATCATCTCCCTCTCATTCTTAAAAGGTCACTAATCCCATTCATGAGCGCCCCCATGATCTAATTATCTGCCAAAGGCACTACTTCTAAATACCATCACACTGGATATTAGGCTACAACATATGCATTTTCAGGGACAAATTCAAACAATAGTACCATGGACATTTCATCTCGGATATCACATAGCAACCCTATGGGATTCATCATTGTTCACCTTCCCTCCCCAAAGGTCCTCTCAGTTTCTCAAAGCAGGCATCAGATTTGACTTCTTTCCTTAATCACCAGCCCAACTCCCCCACACACATGCATTCATTATTCATTCATTTTCTTCCTCAGTGTATCCAGAATCCATCTAATTCTCTTTCCATCTGCTTCCACGGTCTTCCTCTTCACTGCCACTCTTAAAGTTTTCCTATACTTCTCCTGACCTCTGATCTTATCTCTTTTTAACTTTCTCACTGCAATTAGATCTTTGTTAAAAAATATTAATTAATTAATTAATTAATTTGAAAGGCAGAGTGACAGAGGCAGAGAGAGAGAGAGAGAGAGAGAGAGAGAGATCTTCTCTCCACTGCTTCACTCCCCAAGTGGCTGCAACAGCTGGAGCTGGGCCTATCTGAAGTCAGGAGCCTGGGGCTTTTTCCAGGTCTCTCATGTGGGTGGTAGTATGGCAGTTTTCATCTCTGTCTTTAAAAAAATAATAAAAATGCCCCACCAATTACAGGCTCTGAAGTTCCTTCTGCATTCTGTGTCACCCAGCCTTCTCCCCACTTTTACCTATTTAACTCTTAGTTAACCTTAAGTTTGAGCTTATTACCTTCTTTGGGAAACCTTTATCAATTCCTTAGACCTGGTCAGCTACTCTTCTGTTCCCACAAAACTTACATTATTTTATGTTTATTGTCCGTCTTCATTATATGACAAGTTTCTTGGTATAAGGAACTGTGCCTAGTCCAATATTATGAGTGCTCTGAAAACATTCATTGGATAAATATATGAACTGATCCACTCACCAAAATTATCCACACTGGTAAATCACACGTATGTATACCTTATAGTCACAGAATAAAACAAGAATGGCAAAACTTTAGGAGTGTGATTCTGTGACCCTGAAGAACAGAATTGTGAGCCTTTAGTGACAACACATGATTATTTTGTTTTTAAAATATTTATTTATTTGAAAAAGTTACAGTAAAGAAGAAGCAGAGGCGGTGGGGGGGAGAGAGAATCTCCCATCAGCACCTGCTGATTCCCCAATAGTCAGGACTGGGCTAGGCTGAAGCTAGAAGCCAGGAGCTTCATCCAGGTCTCCTACATGGTTGCAGAGGCCCAAGGACTTGGGCCATCCTCTACTGCTTTCCCAGGCACATTAGCAGGGAGTTGGATTAGAAGCAGAGCACTTGGGACTCAAAACAGTGCCCATATGAGATGCTGGCACTGTGGGCAACAGCTTTACCTGCTAAGCCTCAGCACTGGCCCCAACGTATTATTCTTGCTACAGAAAAAAAAATGAAGCATGTAAAAAGTGAGACAATGTATACATTCATCAGGAAAAACATGTTGAGACCCTACTGTGTGCCAGACCTTGTGGGAGGCTTTGGAAATAGAGAGATAATTAAGACCTGGTGATGGTTTGACAGGAGTTGAAACTCAAGTGGTGATTGATTCACAGAATGCTACAACTGGGGAAGACACAAAGGGAATGGAGTCCCTTATTTATAGAGGAGCTGTAGATAATTTCTACAATGCTTTCTGAATTACTCAGTATTTGCCTAAAAAGAGACTGCTTTTTTTACACACCCACACTTTTCCCAGTCTTCAGATGATCTGCCTCCTTAAGCAAGGAACACTGTATCAAGAATAGTATGAGATCACAGCCAACCTAAGTTCATCTTGGGAGGAAAAATATTGCATGATTTCCTAAAGTTGTCCAGGAGAAAAAATTTCTATTTGAATCCTGGCATCATAAATGCTTTAGAAAACATATAACAACTGTCTTCAAGGAAGAGTTAAAAATGATCCCTGAGAATCTCCATGAGCGACACTTGGCACCACACCCCCAACTCACCATTGGCTGCCTGCCTACAAGCTGCTGCTGATCTGGCTTGGGGAGAGTAATTGGAACCTGGATAATTGCTGCAACGACTGGTGCCTCAGCCCTGCTATCCATGAGGAGGCAGGCAGGCACTATGAGATGCTGGCTTCGGGGCAGAAAGGAACAGCCTGGTCCCTCTGGACAGTACCGGATGCTATTGACCGGATGTGGCTGCCAGCAGTGATGACTTGGTTCCTCAGTGAGTGGCAGTGGGGGCTCTGACTGGCTTCAATGAAGAAGAAACTGCTAACAAGCATGGTGAGACCCAGGTGAAGATTTGGAGGTGCTCCTGTGATGTCCCACTGCTCCCATGGAGCCTGACCATCACTTCTTTTTTTCTTTTTTTGAAGATTTTATTTTATTTTATTTTATTTGAAAGGTAGAGTTACAGACAGAGAGAGGGAGAGAGGAGAGACAGAGAGAAAGGTCTTCCACCCACTGGTTCACTCCACAAATGGCCGCAATGGCAAGAGCTGAGTCGATCTGAAGCCAGGAGACAGGAGATTCTTCAGGGTCTGCTTTCCCAGGCCATAAGCAGAGAGCTGGATGGAAAGAAGAGCAGCCAGGACTTGACCTGGCCTCCATATGGGATGCCGGCACCACAAGTGTAGGCTTAGCCTACTGTGCCACATTCCTGGCCTCTGACCATCACTTCTATAGCAACATCAGTAAGGATCACAGGTAAGGAGACTTCACTGAAGATCAGCTGCTCTCCTGGGAGTCTAAAGGACAACCATAGCCAGAGCTCCACGCTTTTGGAATGAAGAAATCATGCCCCCAGATCAAGGAGGGGAAACAGGTACTGACTGTAGTCCAAGGCAAGAGCTTTAGGCCACTATCAACCATCTGGAGGCTCTCTCTGAAGAGACCATCAAGAAGCTGGACCTGCTGACTGATACTCCATTGTCTGTGGGTTGGACAAGAACTTGAAGCCCATCAAGCCCATGCACTTCCTGGGGGATGAAGAGACCACGCATATAACTATGTAGGCACGCATCCCCTGCACATGTCACACTGGCCATATCTGTAGGTGTCTTAGATTGTAGCAACAGATGGGGACTGAAGTTTCTGTTTTCCTTTTAGCCATTTGGTCTCTTGCACCCACTCTCTTCATGGAATCTATGCAGGATGGTACCTCTGAGGCATGAGCTCTCTGTCCAAGCTGAGGGAGGGCTCCTCTTATTCAAGAGATTTGACAGGATGAAACTCCACTTTTTTCTCATGCTTTGTTTGAATAGGGATAGAGGGTAGGGATAGGGATGGTAGAGGTTAAGGCATAACCAATGGGGAGAAGCAGGAAAGCCTATTGTGTTCCCAGAAGCCAGACCTGCATGCTTCTCCAATTGGGTCACTGTCTGAGGAGGGGTTGGTGGAGGCTCTAGTTATCACAGTGGAAAGTGAATGTTGCCTGCATGGTGATTTTTTTTTAAAGATTTATTTATTTATTTGAAAGGCAGAGTTAGAGAGAGGCAGAGAGAAAGAGAGGTCTTCCATCCGATGGTTCCCTCCCTAAATGGCCCCAATATCCAGAGCTGGGCTGATCTGAAGCCAGGAACCAGGAGCCTCCTCCTGGTCTCCCACACCGGTGCAGGGGCCCAAGCACTTGAGCCATCTTCCACTGCTTTCCCAGACCATAGCAGAGAGTTGGAATGGAAGTGGAGCAGTCAGGTCTTGAACCGGAGGCCATATGGAATGCAACTGCAGGCAGTGGCTTTACCCTCTGCACCACAGCACTGACATCCTGCCTGGTGATTTTTTAAAAAAGGAAATAAAAGTACCTTCCTCTCTGGCCCCAGAGAGGCTGGTTCTGAAAGGTTGGGATCAAGCTTGAATAAAGTTTATGTGTTGCATTTATATTTATAAGAACAAAACAGAACAAAATAAAAACAAACAAGAAAACCCTTCTGGGGTTTCTAGTGGTAGTTAAAATAGTCCCACATGTGATCACCAGAAAATAAGCCATTCCTCACACCACTGTGGGATAAAGCTTGACCTCCAAAGGGTAGGAGTGCATCTTGCTGTATTTCCTAGGATCCCTCTTCTGCCTTATTTAATGGAGGTGAAATTCCTCTTGATCACGTCCAAGCGTGTCTTTTGCTGTTGGATTGTCCATCATGTTCCAATTGCTTAACCCATTCACATGGGCCTAGTACTCATTTTGAGTGTAACTGTACTGAGTCTTTCTTCCAGATCAGTATAATAAGGGAGTTATGTGCAATATTTAAAAAGGGCATTAAACCAGATTAGCAAGATATAGAGAATTTGATTACAAAATTGTTTGACTTAAGAATCTCATTGAGAAAAAAACTAGTTTTTAAAAAGAGACTGCTTGATGGTGTTATGAAATTAGTATTAAATTCTTGTTTTAATGGATGTTTTGGGAGTTTGAGTAAAGCGACCATTTGTGCACATTTAATGTTTCTATGTCAAAGACAGGCCAACTGGTCTGCCCCAGGTGAGGTAGGAGGAAGTGGACTGTCAGAGGCTGTTTTTCTTGGATGAAGTAGACTTTATTCACAGGGTGTGTGCTGTACCATAGAGACAAGAGAAAGACAGCCTAGAATTAAAAGGTTGAAAATAGCCACATCTTCAAGTCAGAAAACCCAAAGTGTCCACTTTATGGAGGACAATCGATGCCTTAAATATCTCCATGTCATTCACATGCCACCTGTTTCCTGGAGCTCTGCACAGCCAGGGGTGGGGCTTCACACATGCTGTTCTATATTTAGAGGGTCCTTGACCTTAAGAGACCTCACATGTGTGAAAAGTTGTACAGTAGAGGTTAAATAGATTGGCCATTGATGATAGTTGCTACATTATAATATTATATACATATATCCCTGTTACATTTATATTGTATATATTGTATATTGTATATACAATATATTGTATATATTTATATAAATATATCCCTATTACATTTATATTTTATATAAAAATATATATTATATATAAACATATATATTGTTTCAATACTGGTTATTATATGCATATTACTAATATCACTATTATATATGTGTTACATACAGACATATATACATTATATATTACATATACATGTTTATATATATATGAGTATATACTTCTGCATCAACATTATTGTAACTCCTGATAGCAAGCTTGCTAATAAATCAGACTCTTCCTTTTGCAACCATGGGCATGATTTTCCCTGCCTTTTAGATTTTATAGACTCTGAGGGGGTACTACAAATTTTTCTTTTTTGATTTTTTGGTAGTGACAATGTTCCTGTTCCTTTAAGTAGAATTGCTAAAGGTTGTATCTCAAAGACACTAACAACTTTTAACTTAAATGTTGATCTCACATGATCTGGAATGTGGTGGAATTTAAATTAGGCATGCTCACCAAAGCACTGCACTTTCTAATTACAAAAGCACTGAGGCTTGGATGATGGATGATGGGGGATAATCTCTAGGCAGAAATTGGTATGCATTCTCATTGCTAAGAGCACTTACTTCCTTTCACATATATTTTGAAACTTGAGCCTTCCTCCCTTCAGCTTCTCCCCATAGTAGCTTGTTTCATGTGCAAGGTTTATTTCTCTTCCCAATTTTCAGCTTCTGGAGGTTAAGGACTATGCATAACATTCAAGGTGTATTTGCTATTATATTTTATGCTATTTAGAAAATGTAAATGATTTTGGATCTATTTATAAATATAATTGCCTCTGATTTGGGATTATTACCCCAATTTTACAGGTGAGGGGAAAGAGGCCTATAGTTCATTGGGCACTTGCCCAAGTTCTCATTGCTAATCTGAAGTGAGGCCAGGATCAGAAGTCAGTGTGATTACAGAGCCTGTATTCTTAGTCCCATCACATTCTCTGTAAGCTCTACTTCTCCTCCCATAGCCTCACAATCCTTAGCATTTAACAGCATATTGTACCATGATAATTACTCAAACATTTCTTGTGCAATTGAAGTACACCCTGATGTAGACTTGTTTGCCATGTGAACATGCCTTCAAGGAAGTGCAAAGCAGAGCAGACGCATGGGCAAAGGGTATGTGGGACCCAAATACCCCTCACTGCTTCCAGCACAGAGGGGGAAAGACTTCAAAATGACCTCAAATTAATTTTGCACAAGTGGGACAAAGAATTCAAAATGAGCCTTGCCAACTCACTTGAGAGATGGCTAGAAAAGGATTTGGTTCCAGCTGAGCAGAAATTCAATCTTGGCATTAACTCAGCTCAGAAATAAGGTCAGTTTTTAAAATCAAGTCCTAAGGAAAGGCTAGGTGTCACAGGTGATTATCTTCAAATTTCCCCAGCATCCCAGGGGACCCAACATTAGTATCAGAGTGCTTTTCCTGAGAGCATTTGTATAAGCATTGATTAGTCTTGTTCCCAGCTTACTTTTTTATATTTGCAGGGTTTACTCTAGTGCACCATACCACCAGGTTTTCTCAGGTCATTAAAAAAATCTTATTTTCCCACAGCAACAGTTCTTTGTGTTCCTCTTTAGAACAGACAAGCCATCATTCTTGGTGTTCTTAAGGAGGCAGCCAATTATGGATTTTTATAATTAGGATCCTGAAACATAACATTTGAGACAGACTCACTTTCATACAGAGATCCCTAGGGCATAATCTAATTACCAACAAGATACAGTGCCCATAGTCTTGCAGAGAATTCTGGAGTAAAAGCTCCATATTGACCGGAGTCATGAATAATTGATCACTAGGTCATGAGCCAGCATTGACTGAACACAAAAGAGTGTTAGATATGCCACAGGATGTAATAAAAGGATGAAGATTCTTAAAGGATTCCCCCAGTGGCTGGGTGGGGCTAGTTTCCCATCTGCTTTTTCTGAAGCCGTAAGGGAGTGAATATACCCACAGACAGGTTCTGTCAATCCCTCTGTGTGAGTGGTAATAGAAAATTCCCTAAGAGGAAGAGAGTTGAGAGCTGAGGAAAGAGCCAGAATGTACATTCTATCGGGAGTTCTTGGATGGGAGACTTGAAGGCCAGTTCTTTGGAGGTCAACACAATGACAGTGCCCATCCTCTGGGAAGTCTCTTGGAGCACTTTCTTTCTAGTGAGAGTTACACAGCCCTTTACCCGAACACCACTCAGTCCAGGGGTTTGTCTATTCATACTTTGGTCCCCCTTGGAATACTTGGCTGGCTTAACATTCCAACCTTGTAACCTTCCTGGATCTGGCTATTCCTGGTGCAAGAATGCATAAAGCATTTGCTCTGTCCTAAACTAAGCCTAGGGTTACCTCTTATGTCACTTGGGGTGCTTCTGGTCACAAAAACTGGTTTGAGTCTCCATGGCTCTGGTGTGACCCAAATGAAATGCTAAATACTATTGAAAAATGGATCATTTTGCTGAGCACAGTTTTCAGCCATTATTTCTTCATTTTACAAATATTTAGAGAGTGCCTATCATGTTGCCTGGCACTGTCTTAGGTGGGCAGTGAGCAAAACAGACAAAAGTCTCTGACCTCCAGGAGAAATAAAGAAAATTGTGTCAGACTATAATACGCTGATGGTGTTAAGCCTCAAGGAGAAAAAAAGGCAAAGAAAGGAAATACAAAATACATGAGGAGTGTGAGAAGAGTTGCAATTTTGGAAAGACTGGCTAGTAAAGACTCAAGAGAAGGGAACACTTGGGTAAAGGCCAGAAAGAAGTGAAAGAGTGCATGTGGGTGGGAAGTTATACTGGGAAATGGAGACACAAGTGTAAAAGTTCTGAACCTGGAGCATAACTGGAATGTTCCAAGAACACCAGTGGGGCCAGAGTGGCTGAGTTGAGTGAGGAAGGGGAAAGTAGTAGGAAATAGGGTCAGAGAGGGGATTGGAGGAGGGAAAGAATAGGTTGGAGGCAGTGCTGAATGGGGAGAGCTTTTAGGCCATTGAAAGGACTTTGACAACTACTCTGAAGGAGATAGGAGCTCATGGCATCTGTTTTTTAAAAAATATATTTATCCTGGGGCTGGCGCTGTGGTGTATTGGGTAAAGCTGCTGCCTCCAATGCCAACATCCCAAATGGGTGCTGGTTTGAGTCCCAGCTGCTCCACTTCCAATTCAGCTCTCTGCTGTGGCCTGGGAAAGCAGTAGAAGATGGCCCAAGTCCTTGGGCCCCCGTATCTGCATGGAAGACCAGGAAGAAGCATGTGGCTCCTGGCTTCAGATCAGCACAGCTCCAGCCATTAAAGCCAATTAGGGAGTGAACCAGCGGATGGAAGACTCTCTCTCTGCCTCTCCTTCTCTCTCTGTGTAACTCTAATTTTCAAATAAATAAGTCAATCTTTAAAATATTTATTTATTTATTGAAAGGCAGATAGACAGAGAGACAGATATCCTCATCTGCCGGCTCACTTCCCAAATGCCTGCATTAACTCGGGCTGGGCCAGACTGAAGCCAGGATCCCAGGATTCAATCCATTAAGGGCCCAAGTGCTTAAACCATCATCTGCTTCCTCTCAGGATGTGCGTTAACAGGAAGCTGGAATTGGAAGCAGAGCTGGGACCCAAACACAGGCACTTTAATAGAGGATGTGGGCATCTTAACTTCAGTGCCAAACACCCACCTCAATGACACTTGGTATATGGAAATTTTTCATTTAATAAAATTTTTGTTGAACATGTACTAAGAATGCAATGCTGTGGTTAAGAGTTGAGGACAGCTAATGTCGGTTTATGTAGGAGTACCTTTCTATGAATAGACTGTTGAACTAGTGGCATTTACCAGGTTTGGATTCAAACTTGCCTTTCTCTCTATCTCATATCTATACCATGAGATACCCAAATATCTCATTCTCTCACTTTTTTTTTTTTTTTGACAGGCAGAGTGGACAGTGAGAGAGAGAGAGACAGAGAGAAAGATCTTCCTTTGCCGTTGGTTCACCCTCCAATGGCCACTGCAGCCGGCGCACCGCGCTGATCCTAAGGCAGGAGCCAGGTGCTTATCCTGGTCTCCCATGCGGGTGCAGGGCCCAAGCACTTGGGCCATCCTCCACTGCACTCCCGGGCCACAGCAGAGAACTGGCCTGGAAGAGGGGCAACCGGGACAGAATCCGGCGCCCCGACCGGGAATAGAACCTGGTGTGCCGGCGCTGCTAGGCGGAGGATTAGCCTATTGAGCCGCGGCGCCAGCCCATTCTCTCACTTTCTTTAGGACTCTTTCCCAATGTTTCTTAGTTGGAGAGGCCCTCTCTGACTACATTGGAAATGGGATCTGTCATCACTCCCTAGCCCCCTCTCCTGTTTTGTTTTCTTCAAAGCATTTAACATTAGGATTGTTATTGTACAGATGGAAATCAATTGGGAAGATCTAATCAGAGTGACATGATTTGTCTTCTGTTTTAAAAGCATCACTGTGGCTGCTGTTTTGAGAAAATATAGAAGGGATATAGGAAAAGAAGCAAGGAGATTAGTTATTGATTTTTTTCTTAATTGTTCAATATATTTGGGATTTCACTTGTAAGAACTCCGTAATATTTTAAAAGATAATAATAATATCCATTTAAAATATGTACCAAGAATTCTCTATTTTCTATTCTTAAATAATCCTGAAAAATACAAATGCAATATCTAAACAAATGCAATATCTGACAATTGTTCTCGGAATTTTGGTATGTATTTAGTATGTGCCAACAATAGGTAAATCTTTTATACTTACCTTTAAGGTTCATGTCATATTCCATAATGTAAAGGGATCCATATTAGAAATATGCAGACTTTGTAACAAGTATTAGCACAGAATTTTTTTTTATTATTTGACAGGCAGAGTTAGACAGTGAGAGAGAGAGACAGAGCGAAAGGTCCTCCCTCCACTGGTTCACCCCCCAAATGGCTGCGATGGCCGGCGCACTGCGCCGATCCGAAGCCAGGAGCCAGGTGCTTCCTCCTGGTCTCCCATGCAGGGGCAGGGGCCCAAGCACCTGGGCCATCCTCCACTGCCTTCCTGGTTGATAGCAGAGAGCTGGACTAGAAGAGGAGCAACCAGGACTAGAACCAGGTGCCAATATGGAATGCCAGTGCCGCGGGCAGAGGATTAACCAAGTGAGCCACCGCGCCGACCCCAAGGACAGATTTTTAAAGACTCAATTTCCCAGCTGGCGCCATGGCTCACTTGGCTAATCCTCCACTTGCTGCGCCAGCACCAGGGGCTCTAGTCCCGTTTGGGGTGCCAGATTCTGTCCCAGTTTCTCCTCTTCCAGTCCAGCTCTCTGCTGTGGCCCGGGAGGGCAGTGGAGGATGGCCCAAGTGCTTGGGCCCTGCACCCGCATGGGAGACTAGGAGGAAACACCTGGCTCCTGGCTTCGGATCAGTGCAGCTTGCCGGCTGCAGCACACCAGCAGTAGCAGCCATTGGAGGGTGAACCAACAGAAAGGAAGACCTTTCTCTCTCTCTCTTTCACTGTCTAAATCTGCCTGTCCAAAAAAAAAAAAAAAAAATTAAGACTCAATTTCCCTTCCTCACTTTTATACTCAATTCCTGGTGCATCTGACACTCAGGTCCAGAGACCTCCCTGAGGCTTGTCTTCCCTTAGGTAGAAACACAAAAGACCCGTGCCCTTGTCAGAAGCTTCAGCATCGCAGATTCTGGAATAGGACTGCACTTGTGCAGAGGAGCAGAAGTTGTGAAGCTTTGCATTTCAGACATATGAGGGTAGTGTCAAAGCCAGACAGTGCTATGATGAAAGCACAGATTTCAGTTGCATTCAGTCATGACTGCTTCCTGATGATGTAATCGTATTATCTTTCTGATCCATAATTTATCCAAATTTAACCATGGAAGGCCAAAATACACTAACTGAAAATAATGTCCAGCATGACCTCATTTGTTTTAAAAATGTGAAAGATTGGGGCCTGCCTTGAGGCACAGCAGGTTAAGCTGGACATGTGATGTAGGTATCCCATATAGGTGCTCAGCTTCCAATCCAGCTCCCTGCTGATGGACCTAGGAGAGCAGCAGAAGATGGCCCATGTACTTGGGCTCCTGCCACCCACGTGAGAGACCCAGTTTGAGTTCCTGGCTCCTGGATTCAGCCTGGCCCAGGCCTAGCTGTTGGCAGACACTTGAAGGAGTAAACCAGTGGATGGATGCTCTCTGTCTCTCTCTCCTCCCTCTCTGTCTCTCCCTGTCTCTGAACTGCCTTTCAAATACATAACTTTTTTTTTTGTTTTTTGAAAAATGCATCTCAATTATCACTCTGTAAAAGAGAAGAGTCCTGTGGAGATGGAGATCTCTCTTCCGGAGCTCAGCCCACGGTATGTCTAATTAGACCCAGCTCAAACTCAACCACTCTCAGAGGAGAAGGGCTCCTTCAACTGCTTTGCTTCTGCCCTGGGCCCCATACTACACTAAATGACATTGGCCGCTACTCACGAGCCCTAGGCTCTCAAAGGATTCATGTAAAATTGGAGGTGAGACTGTTGGTTAGGAAGTGGAAGTGGAAGCAATGAGGAGAAAGATAAATTAACTGTTTTTGCTTATATTTTGCTTGCAGTGAAAAATCTCAACAGATATAGGCACTCAAAGTACTAAGTGTACTTTCAAATTGCAACATCTGTCCACGAAAAATATACACTAATTTGTGGACTTTCACATTTAGGAACCTGTGGGCAAGCACTGACATGAAGCTTAAGTCGGCCTTATTAACATGAGGGGCATTTCTCAAGACTTGCCATCAGGTTTGCAAAATGAGGTTCATGCAGATCTGTGGGGAGCAACTCGGACTAGACTGTTACTGGAATTAAGACTTATTCTATGCATCTGCTCTCCCACAACATGGCACTGAGAAGGGAGGAAACAGCTTCTACACAGCTGCCTCCAGTTCAATAAACAGCAGGACCTGCTCCTGATTGGAGGAGAGCAGCGTACTCAGCGTGTGGGTAGCAGAGTTGGGATTGGTGGAAGAGGACTATAAAGGAGGAGAGAGACAACATGCACCAGGAACATCTATCTGAAGGAACACCTGTGCAGCCCCCGAGAGAGCCGGCCGGCAGTGTGCCGCTCCCCCGCGGAAGTGGGGAAAGTGGCAGGGGGAACCGCCCTTCCATGGAGGTGGAAGGGTCGGTAGCCAACCCGGGAAGAACCAGCAGCAAACCCAGGGAGGGCCGAGCAGACAAAAGAACAGCGCAGGGTCCTGTGTCGCTCCTCCACGAAGAGGGGGAGCGACACAGATCTTTTACAGACATTAAATTTTAAAAGACATTTGAGATAATTTTAGAAAGAAATTAAAGCTTTGGGTTACCCTAGCCAAGAGTAAACTCAAACAATTAAAAATGTAATTGGGCTGAAACTGGGTTAATAAAACAGACTTTTGGATCTCGGGGAATCACAGGGAAAAGAAAGCTATTTGATCATGGAATATTCTAGGAAATGTCTGACCCTTCCTAGCCTATCTATTGTCCCTACAGCCTGTAATACTTCTGCATTGATTCCTCAGGATTCCATTAATTCCAAACCAGTTGTGACTTTGCAATTTGGTATCAGTTAAAGGGAAGAGAAAAAGAAATACCCTCCTTATGTGCCTTTAGGGATCAGTCCCAAAGGTGAAGAATGTGGGTGGCCTTCGGATTCCTTACATTCAATCCAAGCAGAGTTTACTTTTTATTCTCAAAGGGTTTCTTGAGATAGTAGGATGATGTTCTGAAAGTGGAACAACTCACTTCTTAATCATATTAAATTAGCCTCAATAGGCTAATCCTCCACCTAGCGGCTCCGGCACACCCGGTTCTAGTCCCGGTCAGGGCACCGGATTCTTTTCCGGTTGCCCCTCTTCCAGGCCAGCTCTCTGCTGTGGCCAGGGAAGGCAGTGGAGGATGGCCCAAGTGCTTGGGCCCTGAACCCCATGGGAGACCAGGAGAAGCACCTGGCTCCTGCCATCGGATCAGCGCAGTGCACCAGCCGCGGCGGCCATTGGAGGGTGAACCAACGGCAAAAGGAAGACCTTTCTCTCTGTCTCTCTCTCTCACTGTCCACTCTGCCTGTAAAAAAAAAAAAATCAAATTAAGTAACAGCTCATTTTTCTCAAAAAGCACCATGCATAGGATATTACTGATTATCCAGACAGATTTGGAATGAATTGAAATCTTTTCTTCCATCAAACAGATTACAGTGATTAGGTTTCAAACAGGAGAGTCTATCTGGTCCTTCAAATGAAAAAATTAAAAGTTTGCCTGAACTTTAAATACAAAGAATTTGTGAAGTGGAAGATAGGAAAAGGAAGAGAAGAAAGGAAGGAAGAAAGTAAATATTTCACTCTTCTAAATATCAAATAAATGAAACAATCAAGAAATAAAGGGAGGGGAGAAGAAAAGAAAGAAAGGAAGAAGGGAGAGGCCAGAGTTGTGGTGCAGCGAGTTAAGGCCCCACCTATATTGCCAGCATCCCATATGAGCACATTCATTGGAGTCCTGGCTTATTCACTTCTGATCCAGTTCTCTGCTAATGCACCTGGGAAAGCAGCAGAGGATGGTCCACGTGCTTGAACCCCTGCCACCCATGTCAGAGACCCAGGTGGAGTTCCAGGCTCCTGACTTTGGCCTGGCCCAGCCCCAGACACAGTGAACCAGCAGATGGAAGATATTTCCCTTTTTCTCTCCTCCTCCCAACCCATCTCTTCCTCTCTCATTGTAACTCTGTTTTTCAAATAAATAAAATAAATTTATGAAACAAAAGAAGGAAAAGAGGAGGGCAGGAGGGGGAAGTAGAGAAGGAGGAAGAGGGGAAAGAAAAAATAAAGAAAGGAAGAGAGTAAGGAAATCCTATTTGGTCTGTACCTCTTTAGAACCCCAAATTAGTGTGGTCATCTCAGATTCTTTGAATATTTATTTTTCTTCACTCAGATTCCTACCTTCCTGCTTCTCTCCCAAATTGAAAAACATGGTAACAATCCCACTTTAAATCATACTTGTGTCAGACTTTCTTCTCCTGGCTTGGCATTTTCAAAATTCATTTATGTTCTGCCATGCATTAGTAGTTCTTCCTTTTTCATTGTTGAGTAGTATATCATTATTTGAATATATCACAACTAGTTTATCTATTTACTCATGATGACATTTAAGTTGCTTACAGTTTGGGGTTTCTATGACTAAAACTGTTCCACTTATAAAAATAAAGACCAAAAACTATGTTTTAAAAGTGAGATCTTCACTGTGTTTTTCAGTGTCTGAAGTTGCTACCAATGGCTCATTTGAACCTATCTCCGATGCTGCATTTGAGATTTTGTCTGCAGAGCTGTGTTGATGCCATGGAATCCAAAGATGAAGGCAAGATCCTAAGAATATGGCTGCACCATGAAAGTAAGCATTTGATTTGATTCCTGTTGCTTGGGTAAAGTAATCCAATAATCAATGTTGTTTTCCATTTACAAGTCTTCTTAAGAGATTTTAAAAATACCTGGCTTCATGTATGTGTATGTGTGTTTATGTGAGTGTGTGTGTTAAGTTTATGTGAGTGTGTGTGTGTGTATGTGTGTGTGTTGATTCAAATGGTGGACATTGTGGTTGGTGTCAGCACAGACTTCTTGTGGTAAACATTCAGAAGTTTAATACAATATACTTGGACTGTTTACTAAGGTCTCTTTAAGAACATATAATCTGGCCGGCACCGCAGCTCACTTGGCTAATCCTCCGCCTGCAGCGCCAGCACCCCGGGTTCTAGTCCCGGTTGGGGCGCCAGATTCTGTCCTGGTTGCTCCTCTTCCAGTCCAGCTCTCTGCTGTGTCTCGGGAGTGCAGTGGAGGATGGCCCAAGTGCTTGGGCCCTGCACCTGCATGGGAGACTAGGAGGAAGCACCTGGCTCCTGGCTTTGGATAGGCGCAGCACGCCGGCCACAGTGCACCAGCTGTAGTGGCCATTTGGAGGGTGAACCAACGGAAAAAGGAAGACCTTTCTCTCTGTCTCTCTAACTCTGCCTGTCAAAAAAAAAAAAAAAAAAAAAAAGAACATATAATCTATTATATATCTCCTAATCTCCCTTCCCATTATTTGAGAAACATTTGGGTAAAAGCAGGTTTGCATTTTCCTATCTCTTCTTGTATTTTTTGAGTTACAGTTTTATATGATTTATTTATACTGGTCATTGTGGCTCTCAAGCATCCCAAGGCTTGTGTTTATATATGTAAATCCTCTGGGACCCCACTAGAGCAAAAGCTTTCTTCATGTTTGATATCCATCCTTTCCACACCAAGGAGTTTCCAGGAGACTGTCCTTGAGGTTTTTAGAGCTGCAGCACTTTCCTTCATTTTTATCCTGGAAGGATTTAGGATTTGAGAATAGTCATAAAAAAAGAATAGAGAGAGGGAGAAAGGGAGAGAGAGAAAAATCCACCTCCAGTGTGGCTGAGATTATTGAACCCTAGATAGACTGGTCTTAAAAGATTATGTTCATGCATAAAATTTTTGTAATTTAGAAACATTTCAGAAAACACCGTAGTTGAAGTTTTGCTATTTGTAGTCATAGAGAAGGCACACGCCTACTGTGAAACCTGGCTGGCTTTATAAATCACTTTTCATAGTTCACCTTCTTGACTAAAATTCCTTATGTAATTTGTCTTTGAGGGCTACCCTTGAAAATATTAAATAGTCTGGCTCTGTGGTGTGGTGGGTTAAGCTTGTGTTGCCAACATCCCCATATGGGTACCCGTTGGTGTCCCAGCTGCTCCACTTTCAGTCTGGCTCTCTGCTAATGCACCTGGGAAAGCAAGGGAGGATGACCCAAATGTTGGGCATCTGCACCCAAATAGGAGACCCAGAAGAAGCTCCTGGCTCCTGGCTTTGGTTCCACCTAGCCCCAGCCATTTTAACCATTTGGGAAGTGAATCAGCATATTGTCAATCTCTCTTTCTCTCCCTTTCTCTCTGTAACTCTGCCTTTCAAAATAAATAAATAAATACATCTTTAAAAAGGAAAATATTAAATAGCAGATCTTAAAGCTTTAAAGTGATGGTTTGGCTTTTATTTAATACCTCCTTTCTTCAATGTCTCATTTAAACATGCTTCTCCTAAAGTTTCCACTTTTTGTTCTTTTTTTATTTCTTTATTTTTATTTTATTTCAAAGGCAAACACACACATACACGCACATAAACCTTACCTCTGCAGTTCACTCCCCAAATGCCCACACACTGGGACTGGGCCAGGCTGAATCTAGGAGCTAAGAACTCAGTCTGAGTCTCCCATGTGGGTGGCAGGTGCCCAAATACTTGAACTATTATCTGCTGCATTTGTGGGGCACACATTGTCAGGAAGCTGTATTGAAGTGGAGCCAGGAGTACTCCGATGTGGAATGCAGCCATCCCAAATGGATTCTTAACTGCTGTGCCAAATGCTCACCCTGAAAGTTTTCTCTCCTAAACAAAGATGAATTAAATCAATTAAAAGTATAAACATGCATCCTTTCCAAAACCAAAATTCAGATTGTTCACAACAAACAATAAATGAAGTGGAATTTTAATAACTTATTCAAATATGAACCTATATAGTTCATTTTTTTCTAAATAGGAAAAAACTCACTGAAACAAAAAAAAAAAGATTGAATTTTGTTTAAAGACCAAAGAGAAACACATGAGCCTTGGAGTGTTCTAGATGGAAAGTGCAAGATTTTCATCTGGCACATGGGATCTCAGAGTGATCACAATCAGCTAGGTGCCACAAAATGTGCAATCTAGGTAGGAGAGAAGGCAGTTCATGTTTATTACTTGAAAGGTTATCCCAGATTAGTGGGTCTTAACAATAGGGTATTGTTTAGATATTGTTGCCATTTATAATTTTTATAAGTTTTTATAAGTAAATATAGTTAATCATCATTGTTAGTGGATACTATAAATGCAAATTTGCTTACTCTCCACAGTTTATTTGTAATCCCTGAATCAATAGTCTCAGGACTTTTGTGGTTATGTGCAGGCATAAACACATTGGTAAAAAATTTGAAACACCTTGCACTCATTCTGTTAGCTGTGGGTAAACAAAGCTATGCTCTGGCTTTTGGTTCCAGTCTCAGATTGTAAACAAGCATCCTCTTTGAGGCCTATTTAATGCTACATTTTTTCATAATTTTGTACTTTTGTTAGTGATTTTTATGTTTAAATTTTTCTGAAGTTCTTGATGATTGTGAAAAAATATGTGAGTTAGTTAAGCTTCATTCAGGTGCAGGATGTGGTACTGCCGGCCATGAATTCAGTATGAACTAAATAGGGTATCTTTAAACAAGAACACATATGAAAGGCTATGTGTTGATGGACTGATGGAAATGTTGTGACCAGAGGCTCCCAGGAAAGAACTTTACCCTATATTTTCCTTTGAGCAATTGTTCTGTGTTTGCTGGTTCAGTGTTTGCTGAACTTAATAGAACATAATTCTTGGAAATAATGAAAATCTACTGTATAAAATAATGTTTATAGTAACTTAATTGGCTTAAAGGATTTATTGTTTTTATTATTTACTTATTCTTCTTGAGAAAAAATTAAAGAGAAATTAAAAATATGGCAAATGCTATGAAAAAGGCCACGTAACTACCACATAAAACTCTCAGTGAGTAACATTTTTGTTTTATTTCATCTTTTAAAATCTGACAGAAAATGTGAAAAATCCCCCTTGTTTCATTACTGTCTTCCACAGAGACAATTGTTATTGTGAATTTGCTATGCATCCTTTATTCCATATTTATTTATACTTACATATCTCTGATTTATATATATCCATAAATGAACTGAAGGTACCATCCTGCTGCTTGCTTTTCTCATTCAGAGTTTTGCTTTTGACATCTATCCATGACACTCTAAATAATTCCATCTCAGTTCTTTCAGTAACTCTATAGCATTCTATCACATGAATATACCATAGTTTATTATCTTTATTAGTCCATTTTCTGTCACTATAACAAAATAGCTGAGGTTGGGTAATGTAAAAAGAAGAGATTTATGTAGCTCACAGTTTTGGATACTAAAAGTCAAAGATTGGGTGCCCACATTGGTTGGCCTCTGGTGATAGTCTCATGCCTATATCCCAACATGACACATGGAATGCTGATGGGAGTGTTTATGGGAGGGAGAGAGCAGCCACATGGAGAGACAGGTTGTAGGGAGGGAGTCAGGGACCAGGCTTGCTCTTTTTTTTTTTAATTTTTTTAACTTTTATTTAGTAAATATAAATTTTCAAAGTACAGTTTATGGATTACAATGGCTCCCCCCCCCCATAAATTCCCTCCCACTCACACCCCTCCCATCTCCCTCTCCCTCTCCCATTCCATTCACATCAAGATTCATTTTCAATTCTCTTTATATGCAGAAGATCGATTTAGTATATATTAAGTAAAGATTTCATCAGTTTGCACACACACACAGAAACACAAAGTGTAAAATACTGTTTCAGTACTAGTTATAGCATTATTTCACATTGGACAACACATTAAGGACAGATCCCACATGAGGAGTAAGTGCACAGTGACTCCTGTTGTTGACTTAACAATTTGACACTCTTGTTTATGGCGTCAGTAATCTCCCTAGGCTCTAGTCATGAGTTTCCAAGGCTATGGAAGCCTTTTGAGTTCGCCGACTTCGATCTTATTTAGACAGGGTCATAGTCAAAGTGGAAGTTCTCTCCTCCCTTCAGAGAAAGGTACCTCTTTCTTTGATGCAGGCTTGCTCTTTTTATAACAACTTGCTCTGCAGAACCAACCAGAATCCCATGAGAGCAGAATGAAAGCCTTTCTGAGGATAGCACCCCAATCATCTAGCCACCTCTCACTAGGCCCTATCTCTTAAAGATTCTGTGACTTAACATCACCACACTGAGGACCAGAACACAAATCTTTAGGAAACACATTCACATCATATCCAAACCTTAACTTTATCCATTCCCCTAACAATAGGTATTTTGGTTATTTGTAATTTTTTCCTGTTTTGAATAGGGCTGGAGAGAGTATCTTTGAATTTTTCTCCTTCTGGGCATATGTAAGAATTTTTCCTTAAGCACATGTACCTAAAAATGGAATCTTTGGATCTGAGACTATGCATAGTTAGTTTTACTATGTATTTCCAATTGGCTTCCTGATGTTTGTGCTTTATATTCTTACACCCAGTTCTGTGAACTCAGAATAAAACTGTTAATATTCAAATTAGGCTTCCTGGGGATCCTTGTTCAAATAATGCTAAGCTGGAAGCCCCCCAGTTGTTTTAAGATAGGAAGGTGAGGCTCTTTATGCCTGTTTAAGAAGCTCCTATGTTTTACCATGTAAGGCTAAGAACTATGTATCAGTTACAACTAGACTTTAAAGCAATATTTAAGACATGGGAAATGTTCATAGTATAATATTTAAAGGTCACAGATGTCTCATTTTTAAAAATGTACATGTATCTAACAAATGGTGGAAGGAGTAATAACATCCATAACAATCATAGTAGTGGTTCTTTCTGGTTAATTCTTTTTCTTCTCCATCATTGTATTTTCCAAGAAAATTACTTTTCTTATCAGGGGAAAAGTTACTAAATATTAAAATATATGACAAAATTCTAGTCTTTGCCAAAATTCTAAAACCCCAATAGCTAACCAGTGGCACCCTATGATTACTGCCTCTGTTGTTTGGCTCTGAGAGAATACACATTCCAGAGATAAGTGTATGTACTCTTTGATGAACCTTCATTTCAGTCCCTAATTCTCCCACCCCAGCTAGGGACAGATTGAATTATATGAATCTGAAGGCTTACTTTAATTCTATATCACCTTTCAAGGTTGAGTACCAAGCTAGCAACTTAAAAACTGTTCTTACCAGACCAGCACAATGAGGTGGAAGAGGGCAAATCTTACTAGCAAAAAAATGGGAATTATCCATTAATACACGTCTTGCAAATAATATTATTAGACATTCAAAGAACACCAGATAATCATATGTCCCAATATGGAAAGATCCATAAGTCGTAATTTCAAGGGAAAAACAGATTTACAACACAGAATTTGGGGTTGGTGTTGTATCACAGCAGGTTAAACTGCCACCTGCAATACTAGCATCCCATATGAATACCGGTTCAAGTCCCAGGTACTCTACTTCCTATCCACCTCTCTCCTAATGTGCTTGGGGAAGCAGTGGACTATGACCCAAGTACTTGGGACCCTGCCACCCATGTTGGAGGCCTGGATGGAATTCCAGAATCCTGGCTTTGTCCTGGTCCAGCCCAAGCCATTGTGGCCATTTGGAGAATGAATCAGTGGATGGAAGATCTCTCTCTCTCTCTCTCTCTCTCTCTCTCCCCCTCCCTCTCTCTTTCTATCTCCCTCTCACTCTCTTTCTTTCTCTGTTTGTCTGTGTGTATGTCTGTCTTTCCCTTTCTCTAACCCTACCTTTCAAGTGATTAAATAAGTCATTTTTAAAAAAAGAGGAAAAAAGAATATGAAAGCATCAACTATCTATGTTCTACGCATACTTATTTCTATGTATAGCTACAAACATGCACATAAGTGCATAGAAAATTTTGGGAGGATATTCCTCAAACAGTTTTAGCTTCTGAGGGTACATATAATATTTTGATGTGTGTGTATCTGTGTATTAAGAAAACTTTAAGATTTTATTGTACTTCTGAATTGTTAAATTACTTACAATGAAAATATATTTCCTGTGTAATTATGAAAACTCTTAAAAGCATAAGGAAACACATTTAAAAAATGAAAGTACCTTGCAAACTCATAGACAATTATAAAATAAAAAAGACAAAGAAGAAAAGGTAAAAAAAAACTACTCTTTGATTAAAAAATTACCTATTAAGTGACTTTATTTGTTAAGATAGTTGCAAGGTGCCAACATTAACCTACTTGTCACATCCTATGATCTAAGTGACATCACTCTTCCAAATTTCATAATTTGCTTATCTTTTTTTGGTGTCTTACATTGTCCTTTGCCCCAAATCATCTGCCTTTTAATGGTTGTTTTATGTTATTGAAAATTTTAATATTATTTTCAACTAACCCTAAATGTGGACTAGACAAAAATAAAGGTAAAATTGGAGTCAACTAGCTACCCTTAGTTCTAGGCTGTAGCACTGCAGACATTTGTACACTGCTAAGATGTTAGATTGTCCTTGCCTTTTCCCTTTGCTCTGAAGAGCTGAAGACAACTGCCAGGTTGAGAAAGTGTGTCATGTGTTTTCTTGCTTGTATCTCTCTGAACCTTCAGCTGTATCTGGTTACACAGCAACAGTGGAGGGAGTTGTAAAAGTCCCTAGATCTTCTGAACTGGAAAAGAGTGGTTTCCAGGCTGTTATCTCCAGCCTGTATTGTCTTCCACCATGAAATTCCTACCATAACTTTGGCTGTTCAGGACTTTTCCAGTGAGTGATTCCATGACAGCTTCTGCATGGGCCACATAAAAGAAGCCAAATCCACTCTCCAGATTTTCTGCCATTGTTATAAACCTAGCCAAGGACAACGGTAACTTCTGCAAAGTTTTTGGCACTTCCCTCCTCACATCACCATCTTTTAGCTAAGCATACCCCCTTCCTGGCTGCCTCATGCTGTCAGATAGCCTGTGGTCCCCCAGGAGGCTGGTGGGAGCTATTGATTCTTTTGTTTGCCTGTCATGTGTTCCCATCCTGTTCTCATCTTCAGGTTACATCACTACTGATCTTTGTGTAATTCTTTTGTGCTTTTTTTTTCCCTTGTTATCCTGTTGGCGTTCTCCTGCCTTAATATGCAGCAATGGATAAATGACCCAAGGAGGGACAATCAGGTTCTATTTGAAATTCAAAAATATGGGCATATTGAAAGTAAGTCTTCTTTGTGTATGGTACACAGTCTAGAACTTCCCTAAGCCATATTCTCTGCCATGGCTCTGCATGGCTCTTGCATGCGATGAAACCACAGAGAAACAAGCTGGACTCTGGGTGATGGCGGGAGACAGAAAAGTCCTCATGTCACACGGCTTCGAAGGCCTGGGTCCTACAGCTCACCCTTTGATTATGTGCCTTCATCTATCTTCTTTCCAGACAACTGAGCCAACACATTTCTTCCCCTACTTAAACTGATGTGGGTTGGGTAACTTTATAAAGAGCCCTGAGTAACAGTCACTTTTTCCAGATCTGCCCTTCCCATAAAGAGACTAGTTTCTAGATAATCCTATTTTGCTGTCTTCCACTCATTCCCTAGTTGGCCTTTTCTCAGCCTTTTCTCCCCTCTTTCCAGTGGACAGCTAAGATAATCACAGCTGGTGCGTGCAGTTCTCCTCTCAGGCAGAGATCTACCATTGTTGAGAAGATGCATGACTAAAGCCACTGCCTAAAAGATGAGCTTTCAGGATCTGGATAAAGGAGAGCTGTTTTGAAGATAACAGAGGGAAAATGTGCTTACTGCTCCAGGGCCAAAGAGGGAGAATGGGTGGTTGAAGCGTTGAAGAACGACCTATGCAATAATGGGAGATTGTTCAGCTCAGGATAAGGTTTCTCCTGAGATTATTCAAGTCACAACATGCTGGGGATGAGTGACATTTGTGTGGAAAGTGCTAGAGAGGCTAGACCTTCTGGAACCTGGAACACAGATGGGTAAATGGCGGTAGAATAAAACCCATCTGCAGAAACACTGGATAATAATTACATAATGTGTGCAGATTTATGATTCAAACAATTTAATGAGATAACACTTGGCAGCCAAGTGTGAGAAACTCCTCACATATTATTATTTTTTAAAGTGTCTTGGTAAATTTTTCTTCAATGAATTTATAAAAGGCTGGTGTTACTTGAACTCCTAAGGGTCCTAGGGTAAATTTTTTTCCAAAACAGTAACTGTATCTGTTGAGATGTGAAAGCAAGTTACAGGAATAATCTTATCAGCAGAGAAAAATATACTATTTATTTGACCAATAAACCCTTTTTATAATTAGTTAATTAATTTGAAAGACAAGAGCTTCCATCTGCTGGTTCACTCCTCAAAAGCATGTGATGACCCAGATTGGTCTGGGGCCAACACCAGGAGCTGGGAGTGCAGTCCAGGTCACCCATTTGGGTGGCAGGAACCAATTACTCAAGTTATCACCTGCCTCCCAGGGTGTGTGCTGGAGTCAAGAGTGCAGATGGGACTCAAAGTCAGGAACTCTGCTGTGGAGCTTGGGTGGCTTAACTTCTAGGCCAGATGCTCGTTCCTGATCAGTAAACTCTTAATGACTTCTAGAAACCCAAGGAAAGAGAAGCCATTTGATTCCTTCCAAAGTGGCTCACAGTCAGAAAACCCACCAAGAGAGAAGATAAGCTAATATATTTCTTCCCACCTGCTTAGAAGGCATCATGTGTCTACCAACTCTTTAGCTTTTGTCATGTAAAGGAGAACCAAGAGACAGCTAAGATAGAGAAGCAGATGAAGGAGGCATTTTATCCCAGTAAATCTGATGGCTAGGAGAGGAGGCGATGAGTTCTCGTTCATCTCCACTGCTCTATAGACTCTGTGTCTTTTACCCCACAAAACCAAAATGAAACAACTCCACAGTGCTGAGTGATCAATGACAAGACCCTGAGAATTGAGTAAAGGGAGTGAGAACAAAGGGTTAAGGGTTTTATTTTGAAACAAATGAGAAGAGAAAAGAGAACCAGGACAAAATAATTTTAAATGACTCGAATTTAGTGAGAATTAATGAGAAAAAGACCAAATTTTTATTTCTATTTTTAAAGCTCGGTGGGCAGGCTTAGTGTATTTTGATAATACGTGATCAGGTTAGCTCTTTTTATATGCAGATCTGTTTTTGTTTTATTTATGCCAAAATTTCCAATTCAAGTAAACCACACCCATGGCAAAAGGTTCCTGTTTCCACAGGAGCTTGACCAAACCATGACTGTTTTCCTGATGACCAAGGACGTTCAGTTTAAGCAACATGGCTCAAGAGGAAATAACCTTTCTGGCATTAAATTAACAACCTAAAAATACAGCGGTGATGGTGTGCTATACACCCACTCACAGACATCTTTGCTCTTTTCCTGTTTTTCTGGCAACTAATTTTTCTTAAAATTTAGGTGGATAGCAGTGTGAGAAACTGCAGGAGAGAGGAGCCATAGTAACTTTGGTTTCTAGCTGTGAGGAAGAGCGTGCCACCAGGCCACCATACCAGTGGACACAGGGGCTAGAGCGATCAGGGGCCAGCACCTGGCAGGTGCCCAGGCTGACAGTGGGATGTGTCTGGCTGATGAGTTCTACGGAGAGCTACCCGCTGGCAGCCCTTGCAGCAGCCAACAGAAACACATCGGGTCTTCTTAAAAGATCAGTTACCGCTCAATTTAGGAAGAGAAGACAGGTGTATTGATAAGTGAATGTGGGAGCTGTGCAGAGTTAATCTTCATACATGAAGGCAGCAAAGTGAAGTAGGCATGGCATCAGTGGGCATTGGAAGCAAATACTCCTGAGCTGCAATGTGGCCTTCACCAGTCTCTAGCAGATTTATATTTATAATTTGTTAACAAAATTCTTGGAGTAAACTTCCTTTTTTAAATAAAAGATTTATTTATCTGGAAGGCAGCATTACCAGAGAGAGAGAGAGAAGGAAGGACAGAGAGAAAGAGATTTTCCATCCACTGGTTCACTCCTCAAATGGCCACAACAGTTGGGACTGGGCCTGGGTGAAGCCAGAATCTTGGAATTCCACCGGTCTCCCATGTGGGTGGCAGGGACCCAAGCACTTGCATCATCATCCTCTGCTCTCCCAGGCACATTAGCAAGGAACTGGATCAGAAGTGGAGTAGCCAGGACCTGAACCAGCACTCATATGTGATGCCTGCATTGCAGGTAGTGGCCTAACCCATTATGCCAGACGCCCAACAGAATTTTTTAAAAACTGCTCATAAATTAGGTGTCTCCCATCTCTGCTTAATCATTCTTCTTTCTCATTTTATTATTTGTAAAATCTTGATTATAATTAATCCTTTAAAAATTTAGTTTTATTTAAATGGACAAATAAAAATTGTGTGTATTAATTGTGTACAATATGCTATTTTCAAATATGTATACGTTGTGGAATACATAAATCATGCTAATAAACATAAGCATTCCATACTTACCTTTACTTTTGTGGTGAGAACACTTCAAACCAACTCTCTTAGTTTTTCAAGACTATAATTATTAATTATAACCACCATTTTGTACAACAAATCTCTTGATTCTTCTTATCTAACTGTAGTTTTGTATCCTTAGGCTAACACCTTCTTAACCACACTCTTCACCCAGACACTGATATAACCACCACTTCACTCTCTGCTCCCTTGACTTCAAGTTTTTAAATTTTGTCTTTCAGTGCCTGGTTTATTTCACTTATCACGCTGTATACTCCATTTTCATCTATGTCATCGCAAGTGATAGGATTTCCTTCTTTTCTAAGGCTGAATAGTATTCCTGTGTGTGTGTTTGTGTGTGTGTGTATATACACATTTTCCTTATCCATTCATCCACTGATATACACTTAGGTCACTTTCAAATCTTAGCTGATGTAATGGACATGCAATGAATGTGGAAGTATAGATATCTCCATTAAATGCTGATTTTATTTCCATTGAATATATACTTCACAGAGGGATTGTTGGATTATATGGTAATTCTGTTTCTAGTACTTGGAGAAACCTCCACACTATTTTTCATAATGGCTATACCAATTTACATTCCTGCCCAAAGTGTACAAGGGTTCTTTCTTCACATTCTCTCCAACACTTATTTTTTATGTATTTTTTTATAATATGCATTCTAATAGGTGTGAAGTGATATCTTATTATGGTTTTGGTTTGCATTTCACTGATGATAAATGATGTTGAGAATTTTCCCATATACGTGTTGGTTATTTGTATGTCTTCTTTTGAAAAATGTCTAAATCCCATGCTTTAATCAGTTATTTATTTTCTTACTGTAAGGTTGTTCAGCTTTTATATATTTTGTATATTATTATTAGCCCTTTATTGGATATATGGTTTGCATGTATTTTTTCCCATTCCATTGATTGTCTCTTCACTCTATTGATTATTTCTTGTGCTGTGCAGAAGTTGTTTTGTTTTGTTTTGTTTTGTTTTGTTTTTAAGATTTATTTATTTATTTGAAAAGCAGAGTTACAGGGCCGGCGCCGCGGCTCACTAGGCTAATCCTCCGCCCTGCGGCGCCGGCACACCGGGTTCTAGTCCCGGTTGGGGCGCCGGATTCTGTCCCAGTTGCCCCTCTTCCAGGCCAGCTCTCTGCTGTGGCCAGGGAGTACAGTGGAGGATGGCCCAGGTGCTTGGGCTCTGCACCCCATGGGAGACCAGGAAAAGCACCTGGCTCCTGGCTCCTGGCTCCTGCCATCTGATCAGCGCGGTGCACCGGCCGCAGCGCGCTGGCCGCGGCGGCCATTGGAGGGTGAACCAACGGCAAAGGAAGACCTTTCTCTCTGTCTCTCTCTCTCACTGTCCACTCTGCCTGTCAAAAAATAAAAAAAAGAAAAAGAAAAGCAGAGTTACAAAGAGGCAGAGGCTGAGGGAGAGAGAAGTCTTCCATCTACTGGTTTACTCCCTAAATAGCCTCAACAGCCAGAGCTGCGCTGATCCAAAGCCAGGAGACAGGTGCTTCTTTAGGGTCTCCTTTACAGGTACAGTGGCCCAAGGACTTGGGCCATCTTGTATTGATTTCCCCAGCCATAGCAGAGAATTGAATTGGAAGTGGAGCAGCTGGGACTGGAACTGGTGACCACATGGGATGCCAGCCCTGCAGACAGAGGCTTTACCTGCTGTACCACAGCGCTGGCCCCTGTGCAGAAGTTTTAATTTGATATAATTTCATTTGTCTATTTTTGCTTTGCAATTAATTCTTAAATTACATATTTTTCTTGATGGTTTATAATCTCAATAAATATCATAACTACATCTGTATTGCTCACATCTGCATCTCCAGTATCTAGTTCAGGAAGAGCAATGTAGTTGGTACTTGGTTAATGTTATTTGAAAGCATGAATAAAGAACAGCATACATCTGTAGTAGGAATTTTCTCTTTTTGCTTGATAATACTAGTAGCTAAGATTTGTCAGCTGTTTGCTATGGCCTTAATGTTTCATAGACATGTCTTTTAATCCTCACAACAATTCTACGATATATGTGCATTCATTATATCATTTTGTATAAGGAAACTGAGACTCAGAGAGATTAGTAAATTTCCCATAATCAGCTCATTACTTGTTTCTTATTCTTACTTTATGGCACCATGTAGAACCTTCCACACAATGTTGAAAGCAGGCAGTAAGAATGAATATTCATGTCTTAGTCCTGATCTTAGAAGGAAAGCATTCACACTTTTACCACTGTGTAAGAAATCAGTTATAGGTTTTATTAGTAGTTTGCCAATAGTTTTTGTCTTCTGTAGCAGTGTATTTATCAAATTTTCACATTACTTTTATTTTTCAGTCTGTTAATGTAATCAATTGTATCAATTGCTTTTTAATGTTAGGCCACCTTACATTCCTGGAATAAACCCCATTTGGTCTTAGTGTATTATTTTTTTTGCATTACTAGATTTGATATATTAAAATTTTTCTAAGGATTTTTACATCTTTTATAAGAAATAATTTTATTTTCCTGTAATGTCTGGGTCTTATTTTGCTTTCAGGGAATTGCTTTCCTGACAGAACAAGTTGGGAAATGTTTCTTCTTGGAAAGCTTTGTACAAAATTAATATCATTTCTTCCTCAACTACTTGGTAGAGTTCACAAGTAAAGCCATCTGGACTGAAAATTTCCTTGTAGGAAAATTTAAACTTCAAATACAATTTCTTTTTAAATATTGTATAATGATAGATTATAATTGTCAGTATATATGTGGTACAAAGTGATGTTATGATTTATGAATATAATGTGGAATAATTAAATCTAGTTAATTAATGTATACATCACTTCAAATTCTCATTTTTTAATGATGAGAACACTTAAAATTTATTTAATATGGGGCTATTCAGGTTATCTGAATTTTTAAATTTTAAGGAACACAACTTCATGCATTTAATATATACAGATTTGGGAACATGATGATTCTTCCTACCCCACATCCCTCCCACCCATACATACTCCTGCCTTTTTTCCTCCTCCTTCTTTCTTTCCCATTCTTATTTTTTACAAAGATTAATTTTCAGTTAATTTTTATACTCATAAGATTAACTACACTAAGTAGAGTGTTCACCAGATAGTATGAAGGAAAAAAATGAAGAATAAAACAAAACTAAACAAACAAAAAATGTTGGTCCTCCACAGTCAAGGCAAGGGCTAGTCCAAATCATTGCATCTCAAAATGTCATTTTTGCTACTATAGATTACATTTTAGGTACTCTGTTATTACCAAAGATCAGAGAGACCTATGGTATTTGTCTTTTTGTGACTGGATTATTTCACTAAGTATAATGGTTTCCAGTTGCATCTATTTTCTTGCAAATGACAGGATTTCAATTTTTTACCACGGTGTAGTATTGAGTAGTGTTTATATATCATTATTTATCCCGTCTTCAACTGATGGACATCTGGTTTGATTCCATATCTTTTTTTTTTTTTTTTGGAATGAACATCTCAAATCATTTTAATACCTTTTTCTCATGGGATGACAACAGCATTATAATACTTTCTTATTTTTTATTAACATTAGCTCTTTTCAGATTAGTAGTAGCAAGTTCTGATTTTTAGTATAGGTTGTGTATCTCTTATTTGAAACACTTGGGGCCAGAAGTATTTTGTTTTCTGTGTTTTTCTGAATTTTCTAGTAGTTGCACAAGCATAATGAGATACCACAGGGATGGGAAGGGACCAAGCCTAAATATGAACTTCACTTAGGTTTTGTCAAGCTTTATGTACACAGCCTGAAGGCAGCAGGACACAGGGTGTGTAACACTGTCACGATGCCCTACTTGAGACACTGTGTTGGCAATGACAAGGCTTCAGACTGTGCAGTGTTCAGGAGTTCAGATTAGGGATGCTCAAACTGTACTGTGCTAAGGCAAGAGAGAAACATAATACTTTCTATTTATTTTTAAATTTCCTATGAACTACTTTCTAGTAAAACACTGTTTGGTATTAAGTGTTTTTAACTCAAATTCTAAAAGTAACCATGGCCCTCAGCTGAACTGTACGCTCCCGGGCTTTTCTATCTTAGGGACATTTACACAGTAAATGCCATTTCAGTCACTGAGCTCTTCCTCATCACTGAAATAGGTGCTTTTCTTTATCCTCGGCCGTCTTGAGTCATCGGATGTGGAGGGACCCCCTGGACCGGGTCTCCATTTTCTTTGTTCTTCTTCAATTTTGGCTTGCTGAAGGCTATGGCCTGGCTGAGGCTGTCCAGGGCAGGGTCTTCACCTTCATCTTCACTTTCTTCTACTTCCTCAATTTCTTCTTCTGGTTCAGGAACTTTCTTTTTTTTTCTTCTTTTCCTTCTTCTTTGGAGGTTCCCGTTCTCCAAGCATATTTTTAGGACAGGCATAACTTAAGTGTCCACTTTCCCCACATTCGTAGCACTTGGATTTATCAAAGTAGTTCCGTCTTCGGATGAATTCGGCTGCTCTTCCATTGTCGATAGCAATGCTTGCTTTTATCACTCTACCGAATAACTGTTGTTTATCGCCCTGGTGCAGTTTTGCGCAGAGTCTTTATCCAAAAACAAAATGAATGCAACCCCTTTACTCTTCCTGGTGTCTTTATCTTTCATTATAGTAACCTTTACAACTTTGCCATACTTGTATCCTGTATAGGTCGTTGTTCGTCAGGGAGAAGGGCAGGTTGGAGACATACACTGTGCTTTTACTGGGGGCCAATCCACCACTCATTTCTTCAGACGGGGTGGCGGCGCGCGAGCCCCCGGCCCGGCCCACTCACCCCCGGACTCCTGCTGCAGCTTTGCGGAGCCCCGTGCATCGCGGGGGCCGGCCAGGAGCAGGCGCCGAGAAACAGACCCGAGCGGCCGCGGGCCTCGGCGGCGGCGCCTGATTCCATATCTTAGCTTTTATAAATTGAGCTGAGATGAACGTGGGGATACAGATATACTTTCATATGCTGATTTCACGTCCTTTGGGTAAATTCCCAAGAGTGGGGTGTCTGGGTCATGTAGTAGGTCTAAATTCAGATGTCTCAGGTATCTCCATACTGTCTTCCACAGTGGCTGCATCAGTTTACATTCCCACCAACAGTGGATTAAGGTACCCTGCTCCCCACATCCTCGCAAGCATTGTTTGTTTGTTGATTTCTGTATGACAGCCATTCTAAGTAGGTGAGGTGAAACCTCATTGTGGTTTTGATTTGTATTTCCCTGATGGCTAGCAATCCTGAGCGTTTTTTCATGTGTCTGTTGGCCATTTTAATTTCCTCTCTTGAAAAATATCTGTTCAGGTCCTTTGCCCATTTCTTGACTAGGTTATTTGTTTTGTGATTGTTTAGTTTCTTGAGTTCTTTATAGATTTTGGAAGCTAATTCTTTGTTAGTTTCATAGTTTGCAAATATTTTTCCCCTTCTGTTGGTTGCCTCTTCACTTTGTTGAGTGTTTCTTTTGCAGTGCAGAAGCTCCTCAGTTTGATGTAATCCTGCTTGTTAATTTTGGCTTTGATTGCCTGTGCTTCTGGGGTCTTTTCCAAGAAGTCTTTCCCTATGCCAATGTCTTGCAGGGTAACCCCAGTGTTCTCTAGTAATTCGTTGGTATCACGTTGTAGATTTAGGTCTCCAATGCATTTTGAGTGGATTTTTGTGTAAGGTGTAAGTTAGGTGTCTTGATTCATACTTCTGCATGTGGAGATCCAGTTTTCCCAGCACCATTTGTTGATGAGACTTGTGGCTTCAGCGGTTGAATTTTGCTCATTTGTCAAAGATAAGTTGGTTGTAGATGTTTGGATTAATTTCTGGATTTTCTATTCTGTTCCATTGATCTACACATCTGTTTTTGTGCCAGTACCAGGCTGTTTAGATTATAACTGCCCTGTAGTATGTCGAGGTCTGGTATTGTGTGCCTCCAGTTTTCTTTCAATTTCTGTTTGTTATGGAATGTCTTTATTTCACCTTCATTTATAAATGAGAGCTTTGCATGGTACAGTATTCTGGGTTGACAGGTTTTTTCTCTTAAGATTTGGACTATATCTTGCCATTCTTTTCTAGCCTGTAGGGTTTCTGATGAGAAGTCAGCTGTGAGTCTAATTGGAGCTCCTGGGAAAGTTATCTGGCATTTCTCTCGTGCACATTTTAGAATATTTTCTTTATGCTTTACTGTAGAAAGTTTGATTACAATGTGTCATGAGGATCTTTTCTGCTCATATCTGTAGGAGTTCTATGTACTTCCTATACTTAGACATTCCTTTCTTTCTCCAAATTAGGGGACGTGGCTTGGTCCTGCAAAGCCACACCATTGGGGAGGAGCAGGGGCGGCAGTGTCCTTTCCCACAAAGAAACACCGGAGACAGGCTTTGATGAACATGTCCAGGTTTATTAACAACCATGTACGCTTTTAAAGAGCAGGTAGAAGGTGCGTAACTAACTCAGGGGAACACTGACTATAGGACAGAACTGAAACAGGGGCCAATATGCCTCTCCAACCAGCTCAAAGGTCAAGTAGCTTTCCAGGTGGGCCTAATGGGCCTGGGCCACACCCGGGAGCAGTTTACCTGATTGGCAGAAGGCGGGGTGCGGGGTGGGGACAAATATACCTGGGGCTCCCGCCTGCCAGCAGTCAGGCTGACTGCATGGGCTAGGGCTAGGCAGGCAGCCTCACAGGATCACCCACGAGGGAAGTTTTCTGTAATTATTTCACTAAGTAGGCCTTCTAGTCCCTTCTCTTTCCACACCTTTTGGTGCTCCTGAGATCAGTATGTTGGGTCGTTTGAGAGTATCCCATATATCTACAACACCATTTTTTTAAGTTTTCAGATGTCTTCTTCTTGTTCTTGGTCTGACTGAAAATTTCCAGACATTTGTCTTCTAGCTTGGATAGTCTTCCTTCTGCCTCACTAACTCTGTTAAGGCATTTCACTGCATTTTTTATTTGATCTATTAAATTCTTCATTTCTACTATTTCATTTTTATTCCTCTCTCTCTCTCTTTTTTTTTAAAGATTTACTTTATTTATTTGAAAGACATAGTTACAGAGAGAGGTAGAGATGGAGAGGGAGGTCTTCCATTCTCTGGTTCACTCCCCAGATGGCCGCAATGGCCAGAGCTTCACCGATCTGAAGTCAGGAGCCAGGAGCTTCTTCCAGGTCTCCCACGTGGGTGCAGGGGCCCAAGGACTTGGGCCATCTTCTACTGCTTTCCCAGGCCATAGCAGATAGCTGGATTGGAAGAGGAGCAGCCGGGACTAGAAACTGGCACCCATATGGGATGCTGGCACTGCAGGCCAGGGCTTTAACCCGCAGCACCACAGTGCCGGCCCCTTTATTTCTCTCTCTCTGTCTCTCTCTCTCTCTCTTTTGGCAGGCAGAGTGGACGATGAGAGAGAGAGAGAGACAGAGAGAAAGGTCTTCCTTTTCTGTTGGTTCACCCTCCAATGACCGCTGCGGCAGGCGTGCTGCGGCCGGCGCACCGCACTGATCCAAAGCCAGGAGCCAGGTGCTTCTCCTAGTCTCCCATGCGGGTGCAGGGCCCAAGGACTTGGGCCATCCTCCACCTGGGCCACAGCAGAGAGTTGAACTGGAAGAGCAGCAACCAGGACAGAATCCGGTGCTCCGACCGGGACTAGAACTCGAGGTACCAGCGCCGCAGATGGAGGATTAGCCAATTGAGCCACAATGCCGGCCCCTTTATTTCTCTAATTTAAGATCTCAATTTCATAGGAAGAATTTTTGGGCTGGCGCCGTGGCTCACTTTGTTAATCCTCTTCCTGCGGCGCCGGCATCCCATATGGGCGCCAGTTCTAGTCCCGGTTGTTCCTCTTCCAGTTGAGCTCTCTGCTGTGGCCTGGGAAGGCAGTGGAGGATGGCCCAGGTGCGTGGGCCCCTGCACTTTCGTAGGAGACCAGGAGGAAACATCTGGCTCCTGGCTTCGGATTGGCGCAGTGCCAGCCGTGGTGGCCATTTAGGGAGTGAACCAATGGAAGGAAGACCTTTCTCTCTGTCTCTCTCTTTCTCACTGTCTGTAACTCTACCTGTCAAATAAATTTAAAAATTTTTTTTTCATTCATATCATATATGGTTTTCTTTAGTTCATGGATTTGCTTCTGATTGCCTTTGAGTAGTGCTATGATTAGTTTTTGGGATTCCATTTTTGGCATTTCCTCAATCTCTTCATCTTCACATTCTAATATTGATATGTTGCAGTGTTCCTTTGGGGGGCTCATAATATATTTCTTATTCTTATTTCTTAAATTTCTGCTTTTATTTTTTGGTATTTGTAGAATTTTTTTTTTCGTCTGATGGCCTTTTTCATTGATCTGTGCCGCTGTGGCTTAGTGGAACATCTATACTTTCAGTGAATACTAAGATGTGTGTGGTGGGTGTGGCCAGGGAGCTCTTTTCAGTGCTCCAGGATGGGGTGAGTATCCAAGGTAACACCCAAATTGAACATGGTAGCTTTCCCCTGGTTAACTGGATGGAGAAGAATGGTCACCTCGGTTGGTGCAACCACCCCTTCTCCTCCCAAGCTGAGGAATACTCTGGTGTTAGTCCCCAGTGTGTTCAACACTCATCTGCACTGCCTTATGCACTGCATATATGATCTGTGGAGTCCTTTCTGTGAGCACAGTTCCCTCTGCTATGAGCTGCTGTAGACAACCAAGGAGCTCTGAGAGTGTGCAGCAGTACTCTGCCATAGCCCAGAACCCAGCTACACCCGGCCTCCTCTCACACAGTCACAGTGTTTTCTCAGTCTCAGCTCCCAGGGCTCTCAGGGTCAAAGAGTGCCAGTGGGCCCTCTCTGCCCCAATAGCCTGTCCTGTCCACAAGGAAACTAAGGTGTTCCCAGAGCCGCTCTCCATGCATGTTCCAGCCCACTGGATTGAGTCCGGTTTTCCCAACCAGATTCCATGTCAGTGGGGAATGCGAGTTTTTCTCCCTGGTAAGGTCTATGGTTCACAGGTGCAAAATACCCACCAGCCACAGCCCCACTTGCTTCACAATTGTGCTGGTGCATAGGGGCGTGCATAGGGGCACTTCTTTTCCATAGGGATGGCTTCCTCTCCCTTCCCATTGCCTGGTAAATGCAGCTGGTATGGCGGAGACCATCTCCCTCAGTTGCTCTTGAACTGCTGTGCTTGTCCCCACCAACTGGGTGGACGGTGGCCCCAATAAGTGCTGGGTGCTACACATGAACTGGAGCAGCCACTACCTGCCTGTGTCCAAAAATGAAACCAGACCTCCCACCGCCCGCTGCAGGTCTCTGTTGTAGCAGGGAGAGGGGGAGGGAGGGAGACGTGTTTTTTTTTTTTTTTTTTCTGCCTCTGGATGAGTAGTTGCCCCACTGTACTGAGGGATCTGTGTCGGACTCACAAACATGCAGTTCACTAAGCTCTACCCCTCTACTATATCAACAGTGGTGTGGGCATGTGGAGTCTGATCTCACCCGGTTTGCCAAGGCGGGTGCCTTCCTTCCCAGATCCAAGCTCCTGGGTCTTTTGCTGCGTGTCTGCTCTTTCTGCACAGGTCTGGGCTGTTTCTACTGCTTTTGCAGGGTCTCCCACTGCAGTTTCCCTGCAACTTTATCCTGAGAGTATACTTTCTCCATTTTTTTTTTTTTATTTTTTTGGACAGGCAGAGTTAGACAGTGAGAGAGAGACAGACAGAAAGGTCTTCCTTTTTCTGTTGGTTCACCCCTCAAATGGTCACTATGGCCAGCGCGCTGCACCGATCCAAAGCCAGGAGCCAGGTGCTTCCTCCTGGTCTCCCATGCAGGTGCAGGGCCCAAGGACCTGGGCCATCCTCCACTGCCTTCCTGGGCCACAGCAGAGAGCTGGACTGGAAGAGGAGCAACCAGGACAGAATCCGGCTCCCCAACCGGGACTAGAACCCGGGGTGCCAGCGCCGCAGGCAGAGGATTAGCCAAGTGAGCCACGGTGCCAGCCTCTCCACTTTTTTAATATTAATTTCACCCAGCCTAAATCAGACCATCCTGTTGCTATTCTGTCATCTTGGAACCCCAATCTCTTCTCTTCTCTTTTAATTTAATCTCTTTTCTTCTTGAGTGAGCTTCAGTAGTTTGTATCTTTCAAGGAATTTGTCCATTTTATCAAGGATATAAAATTGTATATAATTTCACATTGTTAGCCTTTTTAAATCTGTAGAATCTGTAGTTATTCCTTCCCACTCTGTACTTAAATTTTTAATTAAAAAATTTTAGCAGACACATAAAAATTGCATTGATGTTGATAATTTATATCTTTTCTTTTAATCCTGATCAATCAGATTTAAAGTTTATCAATTTTATTGAGCTTCTCAAAGAGCCCCCTTCTGTCCAATTGATTTCCTCCACTGTTCTGTTTTGATTTCATTGATTTCAGTCTTCCTCTTAATACTTTCTTTCCTCTTTTAGAGGGGACAGAGGAGGAAAGGAACATTATTGGCTTTTATTTATGTAGTCTCTAAGTGAAGATTGCATAATTGAGATCTTCTTTTCTTATATAGGCCTTCAAATCTTTTTCTCTAAATGTTAGTTTATCCGTTTACCACAAGTTTTTATATGCCATTTTTTTTGGATTCACTCTCAAGTGTATCCTAATTTCCACTGTGCCTTATTCTTTGATCTGTGGTTATTTGGAAGTGTGGTGTTTAATTTCCCAATATTTGGAAAATTTCTACATATCTTTCTATCATTAATGTATAATTTATTTTTATAGTGCTCAGAGAATATATTTTGTATGTTTTCAATTTTTTAAAAATATTTGTATGGATTTGTTTTATGACCTGCAATATGGTCTCCCCCAGTGAAATCCCAGGAGTTCTGGAAAAAAATGTGTATTCTGCAGTATTGAATGGAAAGTAAACTGGTCAGTTTTTTGAGAGTACTGTCCAAGTCTTTTGTGTCTTGATTTCTTTTCTATTTTTTCTATCAATTACCAACATGAGAGTGTTCAAATCTCTGACAATAATTATGAATTTGCCTATTTCCTGTTATTATTCATTGTATTTTTCTTTTTCTCTTTTTTGTTTTTGAGATAACATTTCTAACTTACATTATAGTCAAAGGCTTAATGCTCACTAACTAAAGGATTTAGCAAGTAAATACTAAAAAGACTATAGTTCAGCAGCAATATAGGCAAAGGCTATAAGCAATAATCAAATGTGTTATTAAGTATATACAAATTTAGGATTGTTATATTCTCTCAATAAATTGAAGCTTTTATTTTTGTGTAATGTATTACTCATCTTTAGGTGTTATTTTTTGCTCTGAAGCATTTTTCTGATATTTATATAGCCACTCTAGATGTCTTGTGACTGATGCCTGGGTGGAATATCCTTTTCTAGCTGTTCATTTCAATCTATCTGTGACTTTATATTAAGGTTTCTTGTAGGTAGAATGTATAAGTAGTTATATCTTGATTCTTTAAAAAGTTCAATCTATCTCTGTTTCTTAGTTTAGGACAGTTTTGACCATTTCATTTAATGTGATTATTGATAGGATTAGGTTTGTATTCACTCATATCCTCTTTCAAGACCTGTTTTTTTGGGAAACCAGCCCAAGACAATAACAGTAGCAGAAATTGTGATGGTGGTATGCAGAGGCCTGAAATTTTGGGAAAATGTCATAATTAAAAGGTGACTTCAAACAATTTACTTTGATGATAGAAAAATAAACTGATCTGATATTACTGCCATGTTAAATGTCCTCAGATGGCATATATTAACTGAGGACATACCATCTGGTTGGATTAGGTTGATTGTCTCAAAGATAATTTATTGGGTGAATACCACCTATTTGCACTATAACTTCTGCCATTGTGCTATTGCCAATTAATTTTTTACACATTGCCATGACCAGTCTCTATTACTCCTCTCCCTTTTATTCCTTCACATCACTCATTTCTTCTCAAGTAGTGATGACTATTTTATTTTTTTTTCCTTAAATGCCAGAATCTATTACTCTTCAGTGTTATTTACAGGTTGTTGCTGCACTAACTTCCACCTTGGGCTCTGCCATCTTTCTTTCTTTCTTCCTTTCTTTCCTTTCTTCCTTTCTTTCTTTTCCTTTCTTCCTTTCTTTCTTTTTTGACAGGCAGAGTGGACAATGAGAGAGACAGAGAGAAAGGTCTTCCTTTAGCCTTTGGTTCACCCTCCAATGGCCGCTGCGGCCGGTGCGCTGCAGCCGGTGCGCTGCGGCCGGTGCACCGCGCTGATCCGAAGCCAGGAGCCAGGTGCTTCTCCTGGTCTCCCATGGGGTGCAGGGCCCAAGGACTTGGGCCATCCTCCACTGCACTCCCTGGCCACAGCAGAGAGCTGGCCTGGAAGAGGGGCAACCAGGACAGAATCCGGCGCCCCAACCGGGACTAGAACCTGGTGTGCCGGTGCCGCAAGGTGGAGGATTAGCCTATTGAGCCACAGCGCCGGCCCTGCCATCTTTCTTTGAAATCCTGGATGTCAGATCATCACCCCCTTCCCAGCTTTGCCACTGCCGTATACCGATGTCTAAATAACTTCACCTTCCTGAAGAGTTTGAACTTCATGTGTGGATCACAGATTCATTGAATACACTTTCAACCCTGGGAATCTGTTATCCTAACTTTTTTCATCCCATATCTCAATTCTTCCGCAACACTCTTGCTGAATCCTATTTCTGCTGCCTCTTAAAGGCAGACGTTTCCCAAGGTTCTTGGCCCAGCCCTTTGTTTCATACCCTTTGCCTTCTCTTTCCGGGGGACTTTCACATTTAAGTGAGGATGGCTTTGTCAGATCAGTACTTACAGAGGGTCAATCTGGGGCAACTGTAAAATATAGCAAACCTAATAGCACCTCTGTGAGCCTTTCAGACTTGTTCTCCATAAGGCCCACAGAATATCCTTATAAAACATAGCCTTAACCAAGTTAAATGCTTCTTTAGTTCTTCATTACACACATAATAAATCAAATTTCTGAACCCTTTTTTTTTTTTTTTTGACAGGCAGAGTGGACAGTGAGAGAGAGAGAGAGAGAGAGACAGAGAGAAAGGTCTTCCTTTACCATTGGTTCACCCTCCAATGGCCGCTGCGGCCAGCACACTGCACTGATCCGAAGCCAGGAGCCAGGTGCTTCTCCTAGTCTCCCATGGGGTGCAGGGCCCAAGCACTTGGGCCATCCTCCACTGCACTCCCGGGCCACAGCAGAGAGCTGGCCTGGAAGAGCAGCAACCGGGACAGAATCCAGCACCCCGACCGGGACTAGAACCCGGGGTGCCAGCGCCGCAGGCAGAGGATTAGCCTATTGAGCTGCAGCGCCAGCCAAAATTTCTGAACCCTAAAATGTAAGATTGTATCTTCTGTCTGTGTCTCTGCCTTTCAAAGTAAATTTTTAAAATTCCATTTAAAAAATAATAGATTGAGCATACTTAGAATATTTGCATAAAAGAACAACACATAATGCATTTAAAAGAGCTCTGCCTAAATGGTTAATGTAAGAAAAGGTTTGATTATTTTAGCCCTTAAACACTAACATTCCTTTATAGTTTCAAAGAGGGGGCCGATGCTGTGGTGCAGTGGGTTAACACCCTGGCCTGAAGCGCCAGCATCCCATGTGGGCGCTGGTTTGAGACCCAGCTGCTCCACTTCTGATCCAGCTCTCTGTTGTGGCCTGGGAAAGCAGTGGAGGATGGCCCAAGTCCTCGGGTCCCTCCACCCGCATGGGAGACCCGGAGGAAGCTCCTGGTTACTGGCTTCAGATCGGCGCAGTCCGGCCGTTGTGGCCAATTGGGGAGTGAATCATCAGACCTCTCTCTCTCTGTCTCTCTCTCTGCCTCTCCTCTCTCTGTTTAACTCTTTCAAGTAAATAAATAAATCTTGAAAAAAAATAGTTTCAAAGTGACATTATTTTTTAATTGTATTTTTCTATGAGCTTTTGGAAGTATACTCATATTCAACAGTAGAACAGGTTAGTATTAATACACTGAGTGTTATATAAAAACAGAATGAATTCCATCAAAACACAAATGAAACATTTAAAATACAAGAACATGGCAAGCCAGTGTTTGGCCCAATGTGGAAAAAAGAAAAGAAATACCCTCCTTAGTAGCATAGCAGGTAATACACAGAGGTGAGAACAGATAGTTCTGAGAAAGACAAACAATACAAACCAAATATGTTCTTTTTATTCTTCATGTCAGGTAAATGATTAAGAATGAGTGACTGGGCCGGCACCGCGGCTCACTAGGCTAATCCTCCGCCTTGCAGAGCCGGCACACCGGGTTCTAGTCCCGGTCGGGGTGCCGGATTCTGTCCCGGTTGCCCCTCTTCCAGGCCAGCTCTCTGCTGTGGCCCGGGAGTGCAGTGGAGGATGGCCCAAGTCCTTGGGCCCTGCACCCCATGGGAGACCAGGAGAAGTACCTGGCTCCTGGCTTCGGATCAGCGCTGTGCGCCGGCTGCAGTGCGCCGGCTGCGGCGGCCATTGGAGGGTGAACCAATGGTAAAGGAAGACCTTTCTCTCTGTCTCTCTCTCTCACTGTCCACTCTGCCTGTCAAAAAAAAAAAAAAAAAAAAAAAAAGAGTGACTGAGGAGGTGCTACAAAACTCTCATCCAAGGGAAGAATCAGGGACCCACACAAGACTGTTCACTTTGTGGTTTAACTTGTGGTTAAAATATCCTAATAAAATGGGCATTCAACCAAACTAGAAAAGTCTAGGTTACAGCTACCTGCACAGAGAACCCAAAGGTATGCAACTCCCTGATGTCAATTACAAATGCCAGTCATGAGCATCACAGCCACATCACCAGTCAGTGCCTCTCATACTTTAGGGGTAAATGTCCCAAACCAGGTAGAAAGGCTGCCGTGCTCTTTCTCAACTGGCCAGTTCCTCCCTTGAAGCATACTTTAATCAACTCTGCTTTAGTATCCTTTTTTTTTTTTTAAAGATTTTATCTATCTATTTAAATGTTAGAATTACAGAGAGGCAGAGAGAGAGAGAGGCAGAGAGACAGAGAGGTCTTCCATCCTCTGGTTCACTCCCCAGATGGCCCAAAGGCTGGTTCTGAGCCAATCCGAAGCCAGGAGCTCCTTCTGGACCTCCTACGTGAGTGCAGAGGCCCAAGGACTTGGGGATCTTCTACTGCTTTTCCAGGCCATAGCAGAGAGCTGGATAGGAAGTGGAGCAGCCGGGTCTTGAACCGGTGCCCATATGGAATGCCAGCACTGCAGGCAGCAGCTTTATTGGCTACACCACAGCTCTGGCCCTTTGTTTTACCATCCTTACAGGGAACCATGTGCTCTCTCTACTGGCCCATTATTCCCTTGGAACGTATTCTAATAAACTTTGCTTTACCTTCCTGACTTCCATCTCTCTGAACTATAATTCATTGCTCTGTTGGCAAAAAGGAATAAGGCAAGCCTGTCACTACTGGTGACATTCACAGTGTTCATTAAAAATTATTTATATGAGAGGTAATGAAAAATGAGAGAGGGAAAGACAGAAAGAGCTCCCATCTGCTAATTCACTTCCCAAGTGCCTGCAAGGGCCACACTCTAGGAGTCAAAGGCAGGAGCCAAGAACTCAATGCAAGTCTCTCACGTGGACGGTAGAAACATGATCATTTGAGCCATCACTGCTGCCTCACAGAGTCTCCAGGAAAGCCAGAGCCAGATATCAAACCCGCACCTTCTGAGATGTGGCACAGGTATCCTAACCAGCATCTTAACCACTAGGCCAAATACCCGTCCATAAAGTGTCTGCTGTTTACAGTAGAAACACATAGGACTTTTCATCTATGTAGACAAAATTTAAGATGTGGTACAAATTACTTTTTTTAAGATTTATTTATTTATTTGAAAACCAGAGTTACACACACACACACACACACAGAGAGAGAGAGAGAGAAAGAGAGAAGGAGGTCTTCCATCCACTGGTTCACTCCCCAACTGTCTGCTACAGCCAGAGCTGTGCTGATCTGAAGCCAGGATCCAAAACCTTTTTCAGGTGCAGGGGCCCAAAGAGTTGGGCCATCTTTGACTGCTTTCCCAGGGCATAGGAGAGAGCTGGATCGGAAGCGGAGCAGCTGAGTATCGAACCAGCGCCCATATGGGATACACTGCAGGCAGTGGCTTTACCTGCTACACCACAGTGCTGGCCCTGTTATATATTTACATCCTCCTGGCTTATGGCAGAGTCCTGGAGCGTTTCTAGAGCTCTTAGGATGGGGAGCCAGATACTATGTAATGGGGCCCTTTCCCACTGCTATTAGGTGGCACTGGATGTAGAAACCAGCCTTTCTGAAGCTTACTTTTTCTTTTTCTTTTTTGGAAAAAAAAAAGAAAGATTTATTTATTTATTTTGAAAGGCAGAGTTACAGAGAGGCAGAAGTGGAGAGAGGTCTTCCATCCTTTGGCTCCCTCCCCAGATGGCCCAAAGGCCGGATCTGAGCCGATACGAAGCCAAGAGCCGGGAGTCTCCTCCAGGTCTCTCACATGGGTGCAGGGACCCAAGGACTTGGGCCATCCTCTGCTGCTTTCCCAGGCCATAGCAGAGAGCTGGGTCAGAAGTGGAGCAGCCGGGACTCAAACCAGCACCCGAATGGGATGCCAGCACTGCAGTCGGCAGCTTTACCCGCTATGACACTGTGCCGGCCCCAGTGAAACTTAATTTTCTTATTTTAGGTACAAGTGTCACACATCAAATGATTGTTGCCTAAAATCTAAATCCCCAAATGAATCAATTATGAGGGTATACCCTAAATACTAACTGGATACTGAGAAGTAGGGACCCCCACTGCCTACCAATGTGAGAGACTGGAGATAAGAAACTGGGGGAGGATAAAAGTCCACACTTCCAAACCGAAAGCTCCAGTGCTGCTCCATTAATGGCAGGCTATGATGCATGCTTTTAACATCTGTTCTGCAGTATCTTTTGAAAGAACTGGAAGGGAATGGATACTTTTTTTTTTTTTTTTTGACAGGCAGAGTGGACAGTGAGAGAGAGAGACAGAGAGAAAGGTCTTCCTTTGCCGTTGGTTCACCCTCCAATGGCCGCCATGGCTGGTGCGCTGCGGCAGGCGCACCGCGCCTATCCGAAGGCAGGAGCCAGGTACTTCTCCTGGTCTTCCATGGGGTGCAGGGCCCAAGGACTTGGGCCATCCTCCACTGCACTCCTGGGCCACAGCAGAGAGCTGGCCTGGAAGAGGGGCAACCGGGACAGAATCCGGCACCCCGACCGGGACTAGAACCTGGTGTGCCGGCGCCGCAAGGCGGAGGATTAGCCTACTGAGCCGCGGTGCCGGCCTGGGAATGAATACTTGAAATATGCAGCTCCTGGTCATGTGCTGGCCTTTGGGTTGAACTCATATCGTAACCTAAGATGCTCCTATCACATTGTCCCCTTTCATTCCCCTCTGTGCCCATTGTCTTCATTCTGGTCTGAAATGCCAGTCATGCTACATTTCCTTGGTCTCCCTTTGGAACTCTCTTTCCCCAGTTATTCTCATACAGTGTACTTCACTTAAGTCTCTGATCAAAATATCTTCTCCTGGGACATTTCTGGCCTAATGATTAATACACTGGCATCCCATAGCATTTGTAACAGTAACCATGGGAAATGAATACTCTCCCTTATAGGGTTTTCCTTATACCAATATGTGGTTTTTGACATTGACACAGAAGTGAAGGACGTCTCTTGACACAGCATTCAGAACAGCACACATTCTGACTTTACGCCATTCTTTATGTCACAGGCTGTGTCATCACTTTTTAATTTAAGCAAAATTTGAAAATAGTTTATTTTATTTGGAGTGGACATTTGGCACAGTTGTTGAGACCCCCTTGGGACACCTACATCCTATATCTGAGTGCCTAAGTTGAGTCCTAGCTCCACTTCTGATTCAACTTTCTGCTAATGCACTACCTGAGAGACAGTAGGTGATGGCTCAAGTACTTGGGTTCTTGCCACTCATGTGTGAGATCTGAATTAAGTTCTGAGCTCCTGCTTTGGCCTGCCCTAGCCTTGCTGTTGCAGGCACTTGGGGAGTGGATGGAAGTAATTTCTCTCTGACTCTGTTTCTTTCTTTTCAAATAGGTAAAAATAAATAATAAACCATTAAGAAATTTAAAAAACATTTTTTGAGAAGCAGACACACACACACACACACAAAGAGAGAGAATGGGGTGGGGAGAGAGATGGAGAGAGCACCCATCCAAATGTACATGAAGCACGGAGCCAGGAATTCAATCCAGGTCTTCCACATGGGAGGCAAGGACCCAAGTACTGCCCCCCAAGGTGCACTTTAGTAGGAAGCTGTAGTTAGGAGAAGAACTGATACTTGAATCCAGGCCCTCTAATACAGGATGTAGGTGTTTCTATTTATGGCTTAACTGAAGTGCTGAATGTCTGTGCCATCACTCCATCTTTGAAACTGTGCTGTACATCCCCATGGATCCCCAAATGTTTTGTGGGTTTCCTCAGCTACCTTTATAAATTCTCCAATGCTAGTGATGCTTCTAGTTTCTTTGCAAAAAGTATATATCCAGACTGGTGCCGTGGCTCACTTGTCTAATCCTCCGCCTGTGGTGCCGGCACCCCGGGTTCTAGTCCTGGTCGGGGCGCTGGGGTCTGTCCTGGTTGCTCCTCTTCCAGTCCAGCTCTCTGCTGTGGCCCGGGAAGGCAGTGGAGGATGGGCCAAGAGTGCTTGGAACCTGCACCCGCATGGGAGACCAGGAGGAAGCACCTGGCTCCTGGCTTTGGATTGGTGCAGCACACCGGCCTTAGTGACCATTTTGGGGGTGAACCAACAGAGGGAAGACCTTTCTCTCTCTCTCTCTCTTTCTCTCTCTCTCTCTCTCTCTCTCTCTCTCACTGTCTAACTCTGCCTGTCAAAAAATAAAAGTGTATATCCAAAGTTCCCTTCATGAGTGAAGAATGCATTATTTGCCAAGAATGGGAGCATTTAATCATATTCACTAGCTCTTGAACATTCTGGGTTAGGAGGAAGCGCCCATCTGGCCCAGATAATTTATTCTTCTAGAAAAGTACCAACGTATACCTCTCCAGATCCAAAGTTGTAGAGTAGTAACATTATCTCAAATGTAATCAAGTGAACCAGGGCATTGGGCCAAAGTGTTAGGCTTTTCTTCTTACCTATTTGTTTTGAATAGGAATAGTTCATTCCTTAGTCCTCTGTTTGCCTAGCTGATCTATGAAATGGGTGTATAAGCACCACACCTTCCCACAGGACTATAACTTTGACGTCAGCAAGCTTCATTAGCTGCTGTTTGTCTAACCAGAGAGAACACGGGCAGGTGGAAAGTGTCTTTTAATTATCTGCCCACATGCCAGGTGCTGCTCACCCAACATTCAGACCGAGATTGGCATCATGTAAACTAGTCAAACAAGGAGGCATGGAACAGTAGAAACCAAAGGCAGGAAAGGAGTGCAAGAGAGGCTGCTGAGGTTCAGGGAAGTTTTCCTGTGTCTAAGGAAAGTGTGGTGGACACATACGTGTCACTTATCAACTGAGGGTCTTTGTAGAAGTTACTTAAACGTCAGAGCCCCATTTCCAAGTTAAGACAAGGGTAATACTACAAGGCTTCTAGGATTGTAAGAATGAGAAACATGTACTCCAACACAAGGAAATTATATATGTCTAAAGTGGAAGATATGCTAACTTCCTTTTTCTTATCATGGCATACTGTATGCATGCATTGAAATGCCACACTATATCCATAAACATATAGGATTACTACATGTCAATTAAAAATAAACATTACAACACAAAGAATGAGAGACATGTATGTTACCCACATGTGGCATTGAACCACTCAGTTAATGGCAGGAGTTATTGTTTCTGGGATTCTAGGGAGAAAGAGGGCCAAGCTTAATTACTACTGTTGTACCCTCAAGCAAAAGAGAAAAGACAATTTCCCCTTACATTTTAAAAGTAACCATTATTTACTTGTTGCACTAATAAGTAGATTGTGAAGGTGGAATTTTGCTTAAAAATAGTTCCTTGCCTCTTCTTCTGTCAATTTTGTTTTATTTGGTGTTGTTTTTGCCCTGAAGCATCTTCTCTGCAGCTTCATCCCTGGATATAACTGACATTACTGGAAATGAATTAAAAATGAAACATAGGGGTGGGTGTTTAGCCTAGCAGTCAGGATGCCTGTTAAGATATCTACATCCCACATCGGAGTATCTGTGTTTGACTCCAACTTCCTGCTAATGTAGACCATGGACACAGCAGGTGATAATCAAAGTAATTGGGTTCCTGCTACCCGTGGGGAGACTCAAATTGTACCCCAGCTGCTAGCTTCAGCTGTGGCTCTGCTTTGACTCTTACAGGCATTTGGGAAGTGAACCAGCAGCCAGGAACTAAGTCTGTCTCTTTCTCTCTCTCTTTCTGCCTCTATCCCTCTCTCTTCTCAAATAAATAGAAACAATTCAAAAACAAAGTATCAATTTGTAACATCCTGATGAGTTTCCACTTCTCATGCCAGGTAAATTACTGATGATGTCTTAATTATGCTTAGTACTGTCACATCAACATTGACAATGGACTCAGCTTACAGAAGGATGCCCTAGAGCTAGAATGAGCACACAAACACTTCTATTTACATTCATGGAGAGTATCTCAGCCCAGCCTCCAGCAGGCTTCTGTTCTGTGGAAACCAGAAGAAAGTACAAATTCTTCTGATGCAGGACTTGAAGCTATAGGAATCTTTGGTTAGTCAAGCTGGTGTGACCTAACCTGGGAGCCTTAGAGGAGCTAACATTAGAATCACAGTACAGGTAAAAAAGAGGACTTTTACCAACACCAGGAATGGAGAACCTAAATACATAGAGAGTTGAAAAGTAAAGGAGAAGAAGGTCAGCTATTAATCATTAATGTAGTCAAGGTATAATCCCACATATTAGCAGGTAACCTGGGCTTATTACCTAACCCAAGTCTTATTTTACACAACTGTAAAATTAGGATAATTAATACTTACCTCAAAGGTTTATTATCATGATTAAATAAAATAATGATGGTGAAGCACCTTGCAGATTATCCAGTATTTAGCAAGTGCTCAGAAATATCAGTTACTACTACCTCCTTTCTACAAATTCTCTTTCTCATATAGTGAAGTGTTGGAATTGGCTCAAACTAGAGCTGCATTCAATTGTGTACATCTCCCCCTTACTTCATGTACAAGGATACCATGTTTATAGCTTGGAATTTGCTATGGTGAGAGTATTTATATAGTAGAAACAGGCAAGTTCTTTACATTAGGGCTTTCTCAGTACTCTTCTCAGTTTTAAACATTTTTTAGATACCACTGGATATTGGTCACGGAATTTTACATCTTTGAACCTCAGTGTTTCATCTTTTTTAAAAAAAATATTTTATTTATTTATTTGAAAGGCAGAATTAGAGAGAATGAGAGAATCTTCCATCTGCTGGTTCACTCCTCAAATGACCACAATGGCCAGGGCTGGGCCAGGCCAAAGCCAGGAGCCAGGAGCTTATGCTGGGTCTCCCACATGGAGGCAGGGACCCAAGGACTTGAGCCATCCTCTGCTGCCCTCTCAGGTGCATTATCAGGGAGCTGGATAGGAAATGGAGCAGCCAGAACTTGAGCCTGTGCCCATGTGGGATGCTGGTGTTGAGGTGGCGGCTTAACCTGCTGCACCACTGCACCAGCCCCTCAGTTTTTCATCTTTTAATGAAGGGCAATAAAAAATTTTACAAGTCTCACAGAAGTTTGTGTCAAACAGCAGAATGACAAATGGAAAAATGACCTAAAGGAATAATGGTTAATATTACTACTAACTAGAGAAGGCACCAATAGTACATTTTCCTCAACGGAAGTAGACACAAGTCCCAGTTTTTCAGAGGAATTGGCGATGTAGAAGACCACAAAGTGAACATCTCAGTAAACCAGGTTAGCATACTTGCCTTCTAACTAATTGCACTGAACAGGCAAATATGCACTGGAACTATGCTATATGCAAAGCGTTACCACTGATGAAGAGTTTCTGCCTTCAGGGGACCTACACCCTAAGGGGAGACTGCTTAGGCCAGAATGACAAACCTGAGAAGTAAGTGTTGTGACAAGGAGAGCATAGGTTGCTATGGAACCATGCTGTCTAATACAGTAGTCACCAGCCATATACAGCCGCTGAGCACTTGAAACGTGACCAGGCAAATTTATGCTGGAAATGTGAAATGCATAGCAGATTTTGAGGAAATCAGGCTATCTCATCCATAACTTCATTATATTATTTATGTTGAAATATTAACATTTTAGATATATTGGATTAAATAAAATATATTATTAAAATTAATTTCAAATTATTTCAATGAGGGAAATATTTTCACATTAACAGTATTGTCTTCCAATATATAAACATTTACTTAGCTCTTCTCCAATTTCTTTTTGCAATGTTTTGTAGTTTCAATGTATATAAGACTTAGTTAAATATTTTCCTGGGGCTGGCGCTGTGGCATAGTACTAAAGCTGCTGCCTGCAGTGCTAGCATCTCATATGGGCTCCTGTTCAGGTCCTGGCTGTTCGACTTCTAATCCAGCTCCCTGCAAATGTGCCTGGGAAAGCAGCAGAGGATGGCCCAAGTGCTTGAGTCTGTGCACCCATATGGGAGACCTGGAAGAAACTCCTGGCTCCTGGCTTTGGTGTGGCCCAGCCATTTGAGGAGTGAAGCAGCAGGTGGAAGATTCTCTCTCTCTCTCTCTCTCTCTCTCTCTCTCTCTCTCTCTTTCCTTTCTCTATAACTCTGCCTTTCAAATAAGTAAATAAATCTTTAAAACACTTTTCCTAAGAATTTTATTTTTTATGTTATTATAAATGGAATTGTCAAACTGGGATGATAGTAAGTTTATCAGGATTCATTCTGACTACTGCTTGCCTTAATTTCTCAATTATGCTACTGCTTCTTTTTTTTAACTTTTATTTAATGAATATAAATTTCCAAAGTACAGCTTATGGATTACAATGGCTTCCCCCCACCCAATGACTTCCCTCCCACCCGCAACCTTCCCCTTTCCCGCTCTCTCTCTCTCTCTTTTTTTTTTTTTTTTTTTTTTTGACAGGCAGAGTGGACAGTGAGAGAGAGAGAGAGACAGAGAGAAAGGTCTTCCTTTGCCATTGGTTCACCCTCCAATGGCCACCACGGCCGGTGCGCTGCAGCCGGCACATCGCGCTGATCCAATGGCAGGAGCCAGGTACTTATCCTGGTCTCCCATGGGGTGCAGGGCCCAAGTACTTGGGCCATCCTCCACTGCACTCCCTGGCCACAGCAGAGAGCTGGCCTGAAAGAGGGGCAATCGGGACAGAATCCGGCACCCCGACCGGGACTAGAACCCGGTGTGCCGGTGCCGCAAGGCAGAGGATTAGCCTAGTGAGACGTGGCGCCAGATCCTGCTCTCTCTCCCCTTCCATTCATATCAAGATTCATTTTCAATTCTCTTTATATACAGAAGATCAGTTTAGCATACATTAAGTAAAGATTTCATCAGTTTGTACCCACATAGAAACACAAAGTGGAAAATACTGTTTGAGTACTCGTTATAGCATTAAATCACAATGTACAGCACATTAAGGACAGAGATCCTACATGAGGATTAAGTACACAGTGACTCCTGTTGTTGACTTTACAAATTGACACTCCTGTCTATGGCATCAGTAATCTCCCTATGCTTCAGTCATGAGTTTCCAAGGCTATGGAAGCCTTTTGAGTTCACCGACTCTTATCATATTTAGACAAGGTCATAGTCAAAGTGGAAGTTCTCTCCTCCCTTCAGAGAAAGGTACCTCCTTCTTTGAAGACCTGTTCTTTCCACTGGGATCTCACTCACGGAGTTCTTTCATTTAGGTCATTTTTTTTTTCCCCAGAGTGCCTTGGCTTTCCATGCCTGAAATACTCTCATGGGCTTTTCAGCCAGATCGGAATGCCTTTAGGGCTGATTCTGAGGCCAGAGTTATGTTTAGGACATCTGCCATTCTATGAGTCTGCTGTGTATCTCGCTTCCCATGTTGGATCGTTCTCTCCCTTTTTAATTCTATCGGTTAGTATTAGCAGACACTAGTCTTGTTTATGTGATCCCTTTGACTCTTAGTCCTTTCATTATGATCAATTGTGAACAGAAATTGATCACTTGGACTAGTGAGATGGCATTGGTACATGCCACCTTGATGGGATTGAATTGGAATCCCCTGGTATGTTTCTAACTCTACCATTTGGGGCAAGTCAGCTTGAGCATGTCCCAAATTGTACATCTCTTCCCTCTCTTATTCCCACTCTTATATTTAACAGCGATCACTTTTCAGTTAAATTTCAACACTTAAGAATAACTGTGTATTAATTACAGAATTAAACCAATAGTATTAAGTAGAACAGACAAAAAAAATACTAAGAGGGATAACTTATTAAGCTGTTCATCAACAGTCAGGGCTATGGCTGATCAAGTCACCGTTTCTCATAGTGTCCATTTCACTTCAACAGGTTTCCTTTTTGGTGTTCAGTCCATTGTCACCGATCAGGGAGAACATATGGTATTTGTCCCCTTGGGACTGGCTTATTTCACTCAGCATGATGTGTTCCAAATTCCTCCATCTTGTTGCAAATGACCAGATTTCATTGTTTTTGACTGCTGTCTAGTATTCTAAAGAGTACATATTCCATAATTTCTTTATCCAGTCTACCGTTGATGGGCATTTAGGTTGGTTCCAGGTCTTAGCTATTGTGAATTGAGCTGCAATAAACATTAATGTGCAGACAGCTTTTTTGTTTGCCAATTTCATTTCCTTTGGGTAAATTCCAAGGAGTGGGATGGCTGGGTCGAACGGTAGGCTTATATTCAGGTTTCTGAGGAATCTCCAGACTGACTTCCACAGTGGCTTGACCAGTTTGCATTCCCACCAACAGTGGGTTAGTGTCCCTTTTTCCCCACATCCTCTCCAGCATCTGTTGTTGGTAGATTTCTGTATGTGAGCCATTCTAACTGGGGTGAGGTGAAACCTCATTGCGGTTTTGATTAGCATTTCCCTGATTAATTATGCTACTGCTTCTGCTGGTATTACACGCAGCTTGCGGACCAGTTATTCTGTTGTTCTAGTCTAGCTAATGCCCTAGATGTTAGCTTGTTCCACAATCTGATCCAATTAAATTCGGGCAGAGGTAGTTTTTGAGAATAGTCTTTGATATTTGTTCTGACTCCTGGAGGGATTTCCTTAGTTTTTCCCTCCCCTAGTTCTTTTTGGTAAACCAGTTGACCTATGGTTTAACTTGTTACTGCAGTGGAGCTACCAGCTGTCTCTTAATTGTTCACCACCAAAATCTCTGTTTTAGAGAGCTGTAGGCTTGAACTTCCCCGCACCTAAATAAAGTCAATTTCTTTTATTTTTAAAGATTTATTTATTTTACTTGAAAGTCATATTTACAGAGAGAGAAAGAGAGGCAGAGAGAGAGAGAGAGGTCTTCCATCCACTGGTTCACTCCCCAATTGGCTGCAACGGCCAGTTCTGGGCCAATGCAAAGCCAGGAGCCAGGAGCTTCTTCTGGGTCTCCCACATGGGTGCAGGGGCCCAAGGACTTGGGCCATCCTCTACTGCTTTCCCAGGCCACATCAGAGAGCTGGCTCTTCTGAAATGGAGCAGCCAGGACTCCATATGGGGGTCCATATGGAACCAGCGCCCATATGGGATGCCAGCACTGCAGGTGGCGGTTTTACCTGCGATACCACCGCACCAGCCCCTAAAGTCAATTTCTTTAGAAAGAGTTTGGAACTTTGTGTTCTAACAGATTACTTCTCTCTCTGGACAAAGTCTCTGAACCCCTTACCTGGACCTGGAGAAGGAAACCATGGCACATTTATGTTGGAGAGATACCCCTATGTAAGCCGGACCCTGGGTGTAATGGCCCCTGATCTTTTTCTTGGCTTTCCTCTCCCAACATAGCCTCATAAGCAAGCTGGGGCAGAAGCAATCAGAGCTCTGTTATTTTCAGCCTGTCACATCTAGGGCCACGCCTGGGCATCTAAAAGAGTGAGACAGTGTAGCGTGGCTGCCAGCTGGGAGGACAAGGAGCTTGTTTTCTCGACCACATCCTCCCAGTGTGGAGCTGCAATCACTGTACTGAGATGTGGGTGAGGGAGGAAAGGACAGGAGAGGCCCCTGGTATTCTTACTGATATTTAGTAAATTTTCTCTAAGAAATACTTTTTCACATGCTGTGGTGCCCTTAGCACAATTTTTGGAGAATTTAAATTTGCTGTTTTTACACAATTTCATCCATTATAGCTGTTTCCTGGGGAGAGGGTTCTCAGTGCTCCTTCTTCTGCCATTCTGAAGTGGAACTAATCATGTATTTTGAGACAAAACTGCAAAACCATATAGAGGTAAATGTTTTGGTTTCCTGATGTGTGAAAATGAAAAGAATTTGATCAAAATGAGTAGCATACAAAAAGTTAATCAGTAAATCTCAAGTGACAGGCTGAGATAAAGTATTTACAAAGTACGTTGATAATAAAATATTGAATATTATTAACTGATGTATACCTAAAATGCATATGAATTCCTCTAAACCTTCAAGAAAATGATGGGCAAGCAATAGAAAAATGAACAATAGATTCAGTTTACAAATGGTAGAAACATATCCAATAAATTCTTAAAGAGAGGATTTGTTTCATTAGTAGTCACTTCAAATGTTGTTAAAAAGGAAATTTCACTGTACTCTTAACAAAAGACCAAAAATAAGTTATATGCTGTCATATGCTGAGGAAAACAGGAAACAGAAAGCCTCATGTACTACTGGTGAGAGTCCAAGATTTAAGAAATCCGTCTGATATTTAGTGAAATTAGATAACATTTAGCCTATAACTCAGAAAATATCATGCTTGATTAAGTGCTAGAAAATCTTTCACAAGAAATCAAGGAAGGGCCTGCCTTGTGGCATAGTGGGTTAAACCACTGCTTGTAACACCAGTGTCCCATGTGGGTGCCAATTGGAGTCCAGGCTGTTCCACTTCCAATCCAGCTCCATGCTAATGCACCTGGGAAAGCAGCAGCAGATGAGCCAACTGCTAAGGCCTCTGCACCCACATGGGAGACCTAGAAGAAACTCCTGGCTCCAGCCTGGCCCAGCCCTGGTTTGTTGTGGCCATTTGGGGAGTGAACTGGGAAGACCTCTCTCATCAATTTCTCTCTCTCCCTTTTTCCCTCTCTTTCCCTCTCTCTCTCTCTCTCTGAAGCTATGCCTTTCAAATAAATAAATAAATCTTTTTATAAAAAAAGAAAGAAAAAAGAGAAGTGATTGACAGTGGCATTGTTGCTATTGACTGTCAGAGCCAAAGATTTGGAACCAGCCTAAATTGATGAACATAATGTGGCACTTGCTATTATCAAGTAAAGTATATGAGTCAAGAAGAAGAAACTTGATCTACCTGTATCAAAGAACAGTTCACAAATATAACACAGAGTATAGAAAGTAAATAGAGGGGCCGGCGCTGTGGCTCACTTGGTTAAGCCTCTGCCTGTGGCGCTGGCATCCCAAATGGGCACTGGATTGCTCCTCTTCCAGTCCAGCTCTCTGCTGTGGCCAGGAGGGCAGTAGAGGATGGCCCAAGTGCTTGGGCCCCTGCACCCATGTGGGAGATCAGGAGGAAGCATCTGGGTCCTGGCTTCAGATTGGCACAGTGCGCCCACCTTAGCAGCCATTTGGGGAGTGAACTAACAGAAGGAAGACCTTTCTCTCTGTCTCTCTCTCACTGTCTAACTCTGCCTGTCAAATAAAAAAAAGAAAATAAAAGAAAGTAAATATAGCAGTGAAATGCTTAGTGCAATGCAATTTATGTAAAACAAAGTAATACTTTATGTTGCTTAGTACACAAATATGTGAAGGATGATGGAAAGGCATGCATTAAATATGTGAGCATGAGATGGAAATGCATTGAGGTCGGAGATGAAGCTGACAAAAATGCATAAAATTAAATTGAGAAGGTGCTGCACAGGTAGTCCTGTCAATAATATGGCACAAACTGTGATTGATCCTATCAGTCCAATTCTGTGTATGGGAGCCTTACAATTTTAGTGATGATGATTAAACAAGGCAATGTACATATGCATAACTAGCAGTATACCTAGCCACTGCCAATTCTTCTTTATTTTCCAACTACCTTAGAGTGCTAGAAACAGAACTAGGAAAATAGATGAATTTTGAAAATTCCGCAAAAATTATAGTTTAAATTACTTTTGTAAAAATTATTCAAAAATTAGTTTAAAAAATTACTATTTATTTTTTAAACTGACTAATGTCTCAATCAGGTAGAAACCAACTGGGAGGGCAGGATCTTTTAAAAATTATTATTATATGTTTTAAAGATTTATTTATTTATTTGAAAATCAGAGTTACAGAAAGAGATGGAAAGACAGAGAATGAAACAGATCTCTCTGCTGGTTCACTCCTCAAGTGGCCATGATGACTGGGGCTGAGCCAGGCCAAAATCAGGAGCTGGGAGCTTCATCTGCATCTCCTACGTGGGTAACAGGGCCCCAACACTTGGACCACCTTCTACTGATTTTCTCAGGCCATTATCAGGGAGCTGGATTGGAAGTAGTGCAGCTGGCACCCAAACCAACACCTATATGGGATGCTGATGTTGCATGAAGTGGCTTTACCTTCTATACCACAATTCTAGCCACTAAAATTCATGTTAAATTTATTTTTTGTCTTTTATTTATTTAAAAAGCAGAAGGAGGGAGGGAGGAAGGGGGGGAGAGAGAGAGAGAGAGAGAGATGAGAACGCTTCCAACCACTGGTTTGCTCCCCAAATTCCTGCAAATAGCCAGGGCTAGCAAGGCTGAAGGGAGGAGCCAGGAACTGCATCCAGGTCTCCCATGTCAATGGCAGGAACCCAAATACTCTGGCCATCTTCTGCTGCTTTCCCAGAGTGTGTATTAGCAGGAAGCTGGAATCAAAAGCAAAGCTGAGGCTGGCACCGCGGCTCACTTGGCTAATCCTCCGCCTTGCGGCGCCGGTACCCCAGGTTCTAGTCCTGGTCGGGGCGCCAGATTCTGTCCCAGTTGCTCCTCTTCCAGTCCAGCTCTCTGCTGTGGCCAGGGAGTGCAGTGGAGGATGGCCCAAGTCCTTGGGCCCTGCACCCCATGGGAGACCAGGAGGAAGCACCTGGCTCCTGGCTTCAGATTGGCTCAGCACGCCAGAAAATGAAAATTTTAAATCCTGGACAGGATTGGAAATTCTTGAAATATGTTACAAATTGTGCCATGTGCTCATAAACTTTAAGAGGGACTGTTAGAACTTTCCAGCACTGGATTGGATGGTCTCCACAAAACTGCCTGGGCAAAATCGTGTGGTACCAGGTCATCTGGTGAATTTCCAAGGGGAGAAGGCCACTACAATACTTTCACACTCCTTGCTTTATATATTTCTGCACAACAATTCCCAAAATAAAATGAGGATTTACCCTTATAAATCAATACTCCAAACTATATTTCCTTATAGCGAACAAACATCCAGAACACACCACTTTATTACTGCCACATACCCAACTCATCAATATTCTTCAAATCTGAAGTACAGGAGAGAGTAGAATGAGAAAGGGCATTGGGCAAGGACCAACCTGGGTATGAATCTAGAGTCAATTTCTTACTAGCTTTATGAGTTTGTTTTGGACATGGTTTTAAACCCCACTGTGCTATAACTTCCCAAGTGAAAAGGGGAAATAATATCCCACTCTTGAATCCTGAGAATTAGAGCATTAAAGGAAACATTCAAACCAGTTTTTCCTGTCATGTTCCTTGACTATTCTTGTATCCAGTGATCTCTTCTGTCTTTGAACTCTCTCAACACATATAAGTGCAATTCAGTAAGTTACTGACTTGATGGTGATCTCATTTCATGATAAGGGTACTTCTTAGGGTGCTTCATAACCACCCAATTGGTTCCTACTAAGCTGAGAAGAAAGTATTATGTAAGAGAAGGAATTCCGAAAGAACCGCCTCGTCGGAAGGACAATCCAAGTTGCACACCTTCCATAGGGCACAAATGTAAAAGAACATGTGTTGGAACAGCAGCCCGACTGTGTGTTACCAAAGCAACAAATTGGAAAGGACTGAAGGAGCCTGGCACTTCTCTTAAAATACCTCACTGCTATCAGTGGAAAAGTCTGAAAATGCTCATCAGAAGAAAGGTGCGCTAGGTCAAACAAAACCAAATGAAACGTTCATCTCCGCAGAGGCTGTGACCCTAAGGGGAAGCCTCAGCAAAGGCACTAAGTCCTTTGTTTCACCCTCCACAAGCACAGGGGTGACCCATCCTCTCTTGATTCTGAGGCCACCAAGGAAAGTGCACAATTGAATGTTGCCATGACAAATCTAATGTAGGTAATCCTTTTTCTCTCCAAATAGCAAGGCAGCATCCACTGTCCAGAAGGATTCTCTTTTTCTAGCTTGTTGAAACTCATGATCTCACATAGGCTTATAAGGATATATACCAAGTCACAAAAATAGGTCAGCTTCACCCTCCTGCATCTATCAGAAAAAAAAAAATACAGTTTAACTGATAAGAAGAGTGTTGAAAGCTAAGTTTGATATCAAATCACCAAGCCATGATGGATGATTTCCTGGGTATATAACAAGCTCATTTCCCCAAGATGCACTGGGAAAAGAGGTGTGTCTTATTTTTCTAGGTGCGGAAACTGAGAGCCTTGCATGAAGGGATTCACGTGGAGTGCCCTTTCAGCGTCCACCTCCTCATGGTCCCCAGGAAGTCAATCACTGAGGCAACCGGAGGATGTTCACACTGCTCAGGCTCTTGAGCCAAAGGAGTTTGCCCCTTCTAATGTAATACAAATTGCTGTGAAGAACTTAGAGCCTTAAGGGGAACTTGGAGTTATTCTATTCTGGCTATTATACAGAGCCATTTGTTCCACACATTTAATGAGTACAGTGACATTTAGATTTATATAGTTAGCATACCAAGTGGCTGCTGTGAACAAAGGACTACAACAGACCTTTAAGAACACTCTTCTCATCAGTGGAGGAACACAGACAACCTGGGAAGCTTTTTTTCCCCCTTTCTTCTTTTTAATAACTTTGTTAAGGATTAATTTACATACCATAATCTACATGTATTTTAAGTGTGCAATTCAGGACTTTTTAGTAAACTTACAGAACTGTATAAACATTGCTCCAATCCAATTTTAGAACATTGCCATCACCTCAGGAGCTTGAAAAAATATTAATTCCCAGGCTTACCTTAGACTAAGGAAGTCAGACTTTTTGAGAGAATTTCAAGCAGCTTCTCTATTGTTTATGAAATGTAGCACATACTGAGGATTGTGATCAAAGATATGGATGTGAGGGGCACCAAGTTCCTGCCCTTAGGGGATGTGTATGTAAGCAGGGCTTCTCAGCCTTGGCACTACTGACATTTGGGGCCAGATAATTCATTCTCATTAAGGGCTGAACTGTGCACTGTAAGATGCTTAGCAGCATCTTTTTGGCTCCCTCCCTTCCTCCCAACCAAATGTCAGTAATACCTTTCACCTCCTCCTGTTACCACCAGAAACTGTAATAAGGAAAAAGGTCTGTAGTTATTGCCAAATGTCCACTGTGGGTGGAGATCGCCCTCAGGTAGCAACCAGCAGTCTGCAAAAATTGTAAGATATATTATAAATAAGATGAAAACTTCACAGAAAACTATTAATACCGTGAGATGGACAAAAACAATGGTATAGCAACTAGAAGAGTAGGAGAAGGAGGAGTAAGAGTAGACGAGGAGGAGGAGGGGGAGGAGGAAAATGTGGAGGAGGAGGAAGAGTGTGGTCTAATGGCAAGGTGAAAGGTTTTGAAGCAACAAAGGCTTAGGTGATATCCTGGTTCTGCATTAGTTGGGTTTTATCCTGCTTGTTAAGGTAGCCAAATTTTATGAGCCATTCAATATATGTTAGAGTTATCTAAAAAATGAAGATAGTAATATATCGCTTGCTAAACCCTTGGCAGGGTAAGCAGAAACTGCCAAGTATTAGTTAACACGCTAACTAATGGCCACTATGCACTTGAAAAAGCCTTACATTGATTCAGCTTTTACTCTGTTCCAAGTGATGTTGTAAGTGCATTACATAATATTCCATTTCATCCCCACACCAATCCTATAAAATAATACATATTATCTCCATTTTATAGATGAGGAAATTGACTTGGAGAAGGTAAATGATTTACCCAAATCATAGAGTCTGGTAAAGATGGGAATTCAAGAAGCAGATTGATCTGATTTGAAAACTGGTATACTTGACAGTGCTTTTTAAATATGTTCATTATAAGGACCAACTGGTACATTGGGATACGATCATGGACTTGTATTTCCAAAAGCACCTCAGCCAAGTTTGGCAATGATTGCTAAAATGCTTCTCATAAGTACTGAATAAATATTAAATAAAAGCAACCCAGCTAAAATTCCCAGTTTGGAAGGGTAGAGAAACACCTAGGATTTTGACAGGAATAGAAAGAAAGACAGCACTGCCAAATGTGGGAATAAAATGAATAAAGTAGGAAGCTTAAATATATGTAATGCATTTACTATGCTGCAATAACAAGGGCTAACATTTATTTTGAGCTCACTGGGACAATACTAAGCTCACAGGTACTAGTACTAAGCATGTTTCATAGATCACCTCATTGTACAACTTTGTGAGGTGGCTGCTCATTTTCTTATTTATGGATGAAATTGCTGAAGTTAAAAGTGATGGAGCAACTTGTATAGGATGACATAACAGTCAGGACAGCTTATGAAACAGGACAGCCTGACTCCAGAGCCTGCTCCTCCTAACCCTCATGCCACATTGTGAGGGGAAACCCTGGAAAGACATTGTGGACAGGCAGACTGGGGCCAAACTTGTTGTCGCTCCCCGTCTTCGTGGAGGAACGACACAGGACCCTGTGTTCTTTCGTCTGCTCGGCCCTTCCCGGGTTTGCTGCTGGTTCTTCCCGGGTTGGCTACCATCCCTTCCACCTCCGTGGAAGGGCGGTTCCCCCTGCCACTTTCCCCACTTCCGCAGGGGAGCGGCACACCGCCAGCCGGCTCTCTCGGGGGCTGCTCAGATGTTCCTCAGGTGTTCCCCTTAGATGTTCCTGGTGCATATTGTCTCTCTCCTCCTTTATAGTCCTCTTCCACCAATCCCAACTCTGCTACCCACACGCCGAGCACGCTGCTCTCCTCCAATCAGGAGCAGGTCCTGTTGTTTATTGGTTGAACTGGAGGCAGCTGTGTAGAAGCTGTTTCCTCCTCTCCCAGCGCCATATTGTGGGAGAGCAGATGCATAGAATAAGTCTTAATTCCAGTAACTTAGTCTAGTCCGAGTTGCTCCCAGTTGCTCCCCACAGATCCCCCTTTCTTTTTATTTTTGGCATTGATACGCGCCTGTATTCGGTGCCTCGCGGCACACACTCTGCTCTGCTTGCTAGAGTTGCCCACAGGTGCTTACAAGTCCTATCAATCAGGCAAACCGAATCCGGGTCCTCTCTTCGCCATGTTGTGAGGAGGTTTTTAGGCGCTGATGCATGCCTGTGTTCGGTGCCCTGCAGCGCATGCTCTGCTCTGCTAGAACTGCCTGCAGGTGCTTACAAGCCCTACCAATCAGGCACACCGAATCCAAGCCCTCTCATTGCCATCTTGTGGGGAGACTTATTGGTGTTGATAACGTGCTTGTCTTCGGTGACCTGCAGCTGCCCACAGGTGCTTATCATCTTACTAATCAGGCAGACCGAATCCAAGCTCTCTCATTGCCATGTTGTGGGGAGGCCTTATTTTTCTCTATTTCTCTATCTCCGGGCATTCCTATCTCTCCTATTTTACTTCTATCTGCCAGCATTCCTATTTCTCTCATTTTACTTCTATACTTCTGTTTCTCTTATCCCCGCGGTTTCCTGGCACCCGCCCCGAGGCTGCTTCTCGGCGCCTCACCCGCGGCAGCTTCCCGGCTCTGCGCGCTCCGCGGTCTCCGCGCCCTTTGCGCCCGCACCACGGCCTTCGCGCTAGCCCCACGTTTCCTACTCACGCCCTGTGTGCTCTCCCTGTTTGTGCCCCCCGCGCTCTCTCTGCGTGCAGCGGCTTCCGCGAGTCACACAGCCTAGCTCACGTTTCCGCCACCAGTATTCAGTCTAAGTTCCCCGGGCTAACCTGGCGAATTCAACCTAGCTCACGTCTGCGCCTTTCAGTTTGGCTTCCCGTCTTTTGCTCCCCAGGCTAATCTGACGGATTCCAACCTGGCTTACGTTTCCGCCTCTGGTTCCAGATTTTCGCCCCTTGTTCCCCGGGCTGACTTGAAGAATCCCAAGATAGCTTACGTCTCCGCTTCAGCCTGCACCCACGGCTTCATTTTCCCTAACATTTTTCTCTACCCGGTATGTTTCCTAACTTTTCTTCCAACAATATTCCCCTCTCATTTCTCCTGGCTTCTCCCCACAGTCCGTATCCAAGTCTAAGTTTCTTCTAGGTTTCACTTTCGCTTTCAATCTCCTAGCTTCCCCGCCATAGTCTGCATCTGGTTTCACTTTCACTTTCAATCCTAGCTTTCAATCCTAACTTCTTTCCCACAGTCCATATCCGAGTCTATGCCTAGGCTTTGGATAGCTTCTTCTGGCACCTTTTCCGTCCGGCTTTTCCCTAGGCTCTTTGCTAGTCTCTCTCTCCGGTATTTTCCCGCTTCTTCCCGTTTCTTCCCTCCTAAGTTTCCTATCCGAGTCACAGCACCATTACGTCGCTCCCCCTCTTCATGGAGGAACGACACTAAACCCTGCCTAGGCTTCATATCCGAGTCACAGCACCATTATGTCGCTCCCCCTCTTCGCGGAGGAACGACACTGAACCCTGCCTAGGTTTCCTATCCGAGTCACGGCACCATTATGTCGCTCCCCGTCTTCGTGGAGGAACGACACAGGACCCTGCGTTGTTCTTTCGTCTGCTCGGCCCTTCCCAGGTTTGCTGCTGGTTCTTCCCAGGTTGGCTACCGTCCCTTCCACCTCCGTGGAAGGGCGGTTCCCCCTGCCACTTTCCCCACTTCCGCGGGGGAGTGGCACACCGCCGGCCGGCTCTCTCGGGGGCTGCTCAGATGTTCCTCAGGTGTTCCCCTTAGATGTTCCTGGTGTATATTGTCTTTCTCCTCCTTTATAGTCCTCTTCCACCAATCCCAACTCTGCTACCCACACGCCGAGCACGCTGCTCTCCTCCAATCAGGAGCAGGTCCTGTTGTTTATTGGTTGAACTGGAGGCAGCTGTGTAGAAGCTGTTTCCTCCTCTCCCAGCGCCATATTGTGGGAGAGCAGATGCATAGAATAAGTCTTAATTCCAGTAACTTAGTCTAGTCCGAGTTGCTCCCAGTTGCTCCCCACATTGTAATATTAGATATCTATTCTGTTAGAACCACTTTCTGTGGGCCGACCTCTCTGCATGCCCTGAATCCAACTCACATAACAACTGAATTAAAGTACTTGAATATCAGTGAGTAGATAGAACTTGTCCAACATAGCTACTGTGTCAAAGGGATTAGGTTAAAATTTTAGCTTGTTCCCAAATTCTTATTTTTAAACTATCTCATAATTTTGTTAATCCAAATTTTGGGGAGCTTTGTAGACAATGGCTTCATAATGACTTTATAACTATTTATTTCACACTTGTATTTCATTCAACAAGTCATTATGTATGTGCATAAGAGTGTGTGCATTAGGTCAGAGCCACAGAGCTAGCAAAAACTAAGGCATGGTTGTGTCCTGGAAGGGACCACAGTCTTGTGTGGAAACAGACTCATACACAATTAATTCTCTAATAGTAGGGGAGTATGAGAAATACTCCATCTAGAGAAAAGGGGGGATGAAATACTGCCTGAGGAAGTAGAGAGCTGGAGATGGCAGTTGAGCAGAGACTTGAACAGCTGAAGACACATACCAGGGGTGATTGGCGATTCCTTATTTCTTCAGAGGAATCCTTAATTCTTCAGACACTTAGCACACAGGTGACTGCAAAATCAACAAAGCACTTTAAGATTAGTTGATTCTGAGATGGAAGAGTGTTTGAGAGGAGATCAATTGTTAGCCTGGTGGCCTGGGAATAAGACAGGGAAGATCTAGGCACCCATGAGATTAGGAGCAAGAAAGCAGAGAAGGAAAGTCAAGGAGAGATGGTAGAGAATGTTTTGCACAATGAACACTCAGTGATTAGATCCATCTATGTGGTTTATCCTGGAAAGGAAAATTCAGAGAGGGAGAGAGCATGGGAGTATAAGTTTGAATTTTTGTAATTTACTCCCTGATCCAGTGGGTTGATTTCCTGTGCATAAAACTTTTTCTCCCCTTTCCCAGACACATAAATTCTTTCATTTAGAGATATTTTAGGCCTATGTTGTTGTTTGAACAAATATTTGGCTCTTCAGCATGCAGATATTTAAAACTCAAAGTCATAACTTAATGGTGCTCAAAAGGGCAGAGGCTTGATCCAGTTTTGGTGTCTGTCGGGTGATGGCCTAGTGGAGGTCATTGGTCCTTGGAGATGTGCCCTTAGAAGGTGGTTCTCGTGACAGGGTTGGTTATAAAACTTGAGTTGGCCTAAGTGCTCTCTCTCTCTTTCTCTGCTAATAGCAAGCCATGTGATCCTTCCTGTGCACTCATTCTGCCGTTCATTTCCTTCATCAAAAGCCAAACCAGGGGCAGCACTGTGGCATAGTAGGTTAAGCCTCTGGCTGCAGCACTGGCATCCCATATGGGCACCAGTGCCAGTCTTGGCTGCTCCACTTCTAAACTAGCTCTCTGGTAATGGCCTGGGAAAGCAGTGGAAGATGGCCCAAATGCTTGGGACCGTGCACCTGTGTGGGAGACCCAGAAGAATCTCCTGGCTCCTAGCTTCAGATCAGTCCAGATGCAGCTGTTGTGGCCAATTGGGGAGTGAATCAGTAGATTGAAGACCTTTATCTTTGTCTGTCCCTCAATCTTTCTGTAGCTCTACCTCTCAAATCAATAAATAAAATCTTAAAAAAAAATGCCAGACCAATGAGGTCTCCTGATCTGGAACTGTGACCCTCCAAAATCACAAGCAAAAATAAACCTCCTCACTTCAAAGGCAACTTGTCAGGGCATTCCAAGCTGGAAGATTAGGGAGCCATGTGCTGTGAATAAACAGTAAGGGAAGAACTGTAGGATGTATACTCTCAGGGGAGAATTGGAGAGAAAACCACACTGGAGGTCCTACAAGAGGAAGAAGAATGCTGTGGACCTGTGTGGTGGGTGCAGACTCGCAGCACAACATGAACACAACTGCAGAAGCCAAGAGCCAGAGCAGACAGCAGTTTGGAGATGGAGATGAGGCTGGACTGTAGCAACCCATGGTATAGCCAGAGGGAGCACATGGTGTGAGTCTGGACTGGAGCTCTGGGGGCTGGCAGTTGCTGGTGGTTGCCCTTGGACCCAGTGTAAGTAGAGGGGGCACATTCATCTCACCTCAATTACCCCACAACAGTGCCCGCTTCCTGGCTGAGAAAGGGAGAGCACCATTTTGGGTTTGGGTGTAAGCATATACAACAACTGGCTGAGACAGGATGGCTTCTCAACAGTACTGGTGGCAGTGGCAGGCAGGGAGCAGCATTCGACTGGTGGCACTTGTGTTTGTGTGTGATCTGGAGATCCTAGAGGAACAATCATAGTCCCCACTGACACTGAAACTGACTGGGAGGTAGCTGGGCAACCATGTGGGATGGTGAGGCACCTGCAGCCTCCCAGGATCAAGAGGCCTAGGAAGAGCTGTCTCAAGGAACATCTGCCTCTGTGTTGACTGGACAGGCTGGCAAGGCAGAGGGAAGCCTCTGGACCCAGTGACTTTGGGAAGCTTATGTGTTGAGACCATGGGGACTAGGTGGTTACATGAGAAGGTACAGGGTGTAGGTGGGTATTGAGATCTACCAAGCCCAACTGGGTTGTTACCCTGGATACTTGCCCCACCATGGAGCACTGACCAAAGCTCTCTGACCACACCCACCATACATCTTTTGGTATTTGCTGAAGTGTAATCATCCCACTAAGCCACAAAGGCATAGCTCAAAGATAAAAGCCATCAGAGGAGAAAAACAAAAATCAATTCCACAAATGTCTAAAACAATCATAAAAATTCAAGAAACAAGAATAAGGAAGAGGCCATGAGCCCCCCACCAAGGAACATAACAACATTTCAATATTAGAATTCAAAGATGAAGAGATTGAGGAAATGCTGAAAACAAGCAAATCCACAAACTAAAGAAAACCATACATGACATGAATGAAAATTTTTTTCTTAAAATCGAGATTTTAAGGAAAAATCAAAATGAAATATTAAAAATGAACTTCAATAGATCAAATAAAAAATGCAGCAGACTTGGTGAGGCAGAAGAAAGAATAAATGAACTAGAAGAGAAATCTTTGGAAATCTTACAGTCAGACCAAAACAAAAATAAAAAATAAAAAACCAAGAAGAAAATAGAAAACTTAAAAACAGTGTTGGAGGGGCCGGCGCTGTGGCTCACTTGGTTAATCCTGTGGCGCTGGCATGCCATGTGGGTGCCGGGTTCTGGTCCCGGTTGCTCCTCTTCCAGTCCAACTCTCTGCTGTGGCCTGGGGAAGGCAGTGGAGGATGGCTCGGGTGCTTGGGCCCCTGCACCCGCATGGGAGACCAGGAGGAGGCACCTGGCTCCTGGCTTTGGAAGGGCACAGCACAACAGCCGTGGTGGCCGTTTGGGGGGTGAACCAGCGGAGGGAGGACCTTTCACTCTGTCTCTCTCTCTCACTATCTAACTCTGCCTGTCAAATAAAAAAAAAAAAAACACGGTGTTGGAGATTTATGGGGTACTAGCAAATAACTCAACATACGGGTCTTAGGAGTTCCTGAAAGAGTGGAAAGAGAGAATGGAGTAGAAGTCCTATTTAATGAAATAATTAGAAAAAAAACTTCCCCAATTTGGAGAAAGAAAGGGACGTCCAAGTACAGGAAGCACATAGAACTCCTAACAGACATGACCAGAAGAGATCTTCACCACAACACATTGTAGTCAAACTTTCCACAGTAAAGCATAATGAAAAGATTCTGCAATGTGCATGAGAGCAATGCCAGATTACTTTCAGAAGATCTCCAATTAGACTCACAGCTGACTTCTTTCAGAAACTATACAGGCTAGAAGGGAATGGTGAGAGATAGTCCATGTCTTAAAAGAAAAAACCCTGTCAACCCAGCATATGGAAAAGTTATCTGTACCCCCATGTTTATTGTGGCTGAATTCACAATGGCTAAGATATGGCATCAACCCAAATGTCTGTCAGCTGAAGATCAGTTAAAGAAATTATGGGCTATGTACACCATGGAATACTGCACAGTGATTAAAAAAATGAAATCCTGTTGTACTCTTTTACTTACTCTTTTTCATTAATTATACTGAAAATAGATCTTAGTAAAAATTAAGAGTAGGAATGAGAGAAGGAGGGAGGAAAGGGTTGGAGCATGGGCGGGAGAAAGAGTATGGGGGAAGCGTCAGTATGTTCCCAAATCTGTGTATATGAAATATATTAAACTTGCATAATTTAAATAAAATTAAAACAAATACAAAAGACAAAGGGAAAAAACGCAGCTTGTCTAATCTAGAAGCAACTAGATATGTAGTAGAGTAATGAATACCTGACATACAGGTTAGGAATTTGCCCTTTGGCAGCACAAATGTTTTTTGAGAGCACCTGATATCTGGAAGGTAACAAATAGGAGATCAAGAAAAATTTCCCCAATTTTCTAAGTTTGCTAAAGGCTTTGCTGACAACTTGTGAGTGAAAATTCTAACTTTGAGAATTTCTTATTTATTTTAATTGTACATTTTTCTGGAATGCTGTGATACTTTTTTGAAGATTTATTTTAGGGGCCAGCTCTGCGGCATAGCAGGTAAGCTGCCAACTGCAGTGCTGGCACCCCATATGGACACCAGTTCGAATCCCAGTTGCTCCACTTCCCATCCAGCTCCTTGCTAATGCACCTGGGAAAGCAGCAAAAAATGACCCAAGTGCTTGGGACCTTACAGCTGTGGGGGAGACCCAGAAGAAGCTGCAGGTTTCCAGCTTCGGATTGGCAGAGCTCTGGCCACTGGGGCCATTTGGTGAGTGAACCAGTGGATGGAAGACCTCTCTCTCTCTCTGCTTCTGCCTCTGCCTCTGCCTCTGCCTCTCTGTAACTCTGCCTTTCAAAAAATAAGTAAATTTTTTTTTTTTAAAAAGATGTATTTTATTCATGGGGGTTGGAGAAAGAGAAAGGAAAGTATTTTCCATCTACTGGTTTACTCCTCAAATGGCTGCAATGACTGGGGCTGGGCAAGACTAAAGCCAGGCACTCAAGTTCTTGGGCCATTTTCTGCTGTCTTCCGTCACATTAGCAGGGAGCCGGATGGAAAGCAGAGCTGCCAGGACTTGAACCAGCACTCTGATATGGGCTTCGGGCATGGCAGGCGGTGGTTTAACCCACTACACCATAATGACAGCCCCACAGTGTGATATTTTAATACATGTACAGTATGTAATTACCAGGTAATGTTAGTTAGCATTTTCATCCATGTAAAGATTTTTTCAAAAACTTCTGATTATCACCTAATGACTATATATATTTCTGAGATACAGTGTGATATTTCAGTACATATGTACAGTGTGTAGTGATCAAATCAGGGTAGTTATCACTTCCATCTCCTTATCATCACTTTTGTTTGAAGTGCTTGAACTCCTCTCTGATAGTTATTCATATAATGTGTAGTAGGTTACTGTGACTACCGTCCCCCCAGTATGAGCAGCTCCTATTATTATGCTATTTTCTTTCCCATGATTGCATTAAGTAATCAAGACTCAATTCTGAAAATAAGGTGTTTTTAGTGTTCAGAAGTAGTTACATCTTTCCCTTTCCTCTATCTTCATTTCCTCTCTTCCTCTTTTCCTTCAACAGATGTGTTCAGAGGCAAATGTGAGTTAAACATTGACTGAGCTTTCCCTGTTCCTGAATATCTAGACTTGATTGTCTCGAACCTGTGTTCCATGCCCTGTGAGATTCTGAAGGCCACTCTAAGATGACTGCATTCCCAGGAGACCCTCAGTCCTGTTTTTCTGAGTTTAGTAGGTTAATTCAGCGATTGACAGAACTCTATACCATCCCTTATTCCTGCTCAAGAGGGAGTATATATCACTCAAGCACGTGATATAAGACTCACTAAAGACTAAGAGAAGCAAAGGGAGGGTTTAAACTGCTGGAAGACAAATATCTTCAAAACCAAAAAGTCATCCAGCCTTACCCTTAACAGCAACTTTCCATTGTTGTATTCTCTCACCCAGAACAGATTCCCAAGCATGCCATCTTCCTCCCCTCCCACTTTAAATTCTCAAGTTCTGGGAAGACATCCAGATCCCAGCAGCCCTATGGTCTCACTGGATATCAAAATGATTCAAGTCTCAGCAGAACAGTAGGAGCTCTTTAAATAACAGAATCCAGCCTTCTTAATAGAAAATTTATGCTTGTGTATAGCAGTTCTTCTCCAAAGTTCTGTGCCCCTACTGTTAGGGCATAAGTTCCCTTTAGATGCTGGTCTCTTGAAAATGAGGCCTGATAAAGATGTGTGCAAAATGCTGAAAGGACATCCAGAAAGGAAAAAGCTGTACCCCAAAGACTTGTGGTGAATAAAGGAAAGTCCATGTATTCATCCATTCGTTATCCATGGACAGAGATTCTTTGACCAAACCCCCCTGCACTCTTTTTCCAACTAAGCCCTGACTTTTGGGCTTCTGTGTTCATTTCTGCATTTTCCATCTTCAGCAAGAATCCTGCTGAGTCAGTTTAACCAAACTCCTTACCCTTGATATCTAATAAAGTTCCTCACTCCCCACCATGCCCTAGGTAATGCCTGACCACTGTGGCTTACCTTCAGAAAGAATCCTGCCAGGTTGGTTTAGCCGGAATCCTCCCTAATCCCTTATGTTTTCTCTTTGTAATTTTCCACCCACTGACCTCCACCTTGATCCCTGGCTATAAACTCTCACTTTTCCTTGTATTTGGAATTGAGCCCCATTTCTCTCCACCCCATTGTAGTAGCCCTTCGTATACCAATCACAGTAATCCCATGTGCATAAAGTCTGACTTACTGTTTTTAACAAGTGTCAGAATTAGTAATGTTTTTCTTTAACACTCTCCATCCATCCAGCTAACAAACCCTGACTGAGAGCTGGCTGAGTGCCAGACACTGCTCTAGCTGTTGGATTTATAGTCATGAACAAGACAGGGTTTATCAGGGCTTATGTTCTAGCTGGTGAGAGTGTGACTTTGGTTCATGTCTTGAAAGAAGAGGAATTCACTGTGCAGATATGGGAATCAAGACTCTCCCAAATGGAGAGCAGAGATATACATAAAGGCACATGGAAGAAAGAGCATGAAATATACTTAAACTGCCAAGAAATGTAGTATGTTTGGCTCATATGTTGTGCATTGGGAAGTCAAGGATGGTGGAAATGAGGCATAAGGGATCGTGTACCATGCACATAGCCGGTGGTTTGCTATCTTCCTGTGTTGAGGGTAAGGTTTGGTACATGTTCAGAATTTCCTGATGCTCTGTCATCTGCTGTTCCACTCAGCCTGTATGCTTGATGTTCCCACCAAATGAGTCAGTGGAGCTGGGAACATTAATTTATTTGAGCAGACATGTGTCAACATCATTTGGAGAAAAGGCACCAGACCCATTACATACACTCAAATAACGTGATTAGGACTAGTTTGAAAGCAGCAAAGCTCAGCCCCTTCTAATTAAGTCTTGGCTGCTTCAGCCCACTCTACTTTTCAGCTTGTCTTCATAGCTAACCTCTTCCTCTCTATCCCCTCTTTCCTCATTGCCTTACCCACAACACACACACACACACACCATATTTTATACTTGCTCTCCTGTTGTCTTGTTATGGCAAGTTACAATATCCCCTAGATTTCATAACAAGGAAGGAATAGATTCTTTTATTTTTATTTTTTTAACCAACAGAGTTAGACAGAGAGAGAGGTCTTCCTTCTGTTGGTTCACCCCCAAAAATGGCCGCTACGGCTGGCACGCCGCACCGATCTGAAGCCAGGAGCCAGGTACTTCCTCTTGGTCTCCCATGCGGATGCAGGGCCCAAGCACTTGGGCCATCCTCCACTGCCTTCCCGGGCCACAGCAGAGAGCTGGACTGGAAGAGCAGCAACCGGGACAGAATCCGGCGCCCCAACTGGGACTAGAACCCTGGGTGCTGGCACCACAGGCGGAGGATTAGCCTAGTGAGCCACGGCACTGGCAAAGGAAGAAATAGATTCTTAAAACCTATCTCCCTTAATGTGAAAAAAGTTAAGAAACTCAAGAAACTGGATCCCATCTCTCTCTCTCTCTCTCCCTTATTCCCTCCCTCCCTTTCTCCCTCACCCCTCCCTCTATTCCATTGCCTTTCTTTTTCTTTCTTTTTTTTTTTAAATATTTATTTCATTTACTTGAAAGACAGAGTTACAGAGAGAGGTAGAGACACAGAGAGAGGTCTTCCATCCGCTGATTCACTCCCCAGATGGCCACAATGGCCGGAGATGCGCCGATCCGAAGCCAGGAGCCCAGAGCTTCTTCCAGGTCTCCCACACGGGTGCAGGGGCCCAAGGACTTGGGCCATCTTCCACTGCTATCCCAGGCCACAGCAGAGAGCTGAACCAGAGGAGGAGCAGTCAGGACTTGAACCAGCGCACACATGGGATGCCGGTGCTTCAGGCCAGGGCGTTAACCCGCTGCGATACAGCGCTGGCCCCTGCCTTTCTTTTCTTTTTTTTTTTTTTTTTTAATATTATTTATTTACTTGAAAGTCAGAGTTACACAAAGAGAGAAGGAGAGGGAGAGAGGGAGAGAGGGAGAGAGGGAGAGAGAGAGAGAGAAAGAGAGAGAGAGAGAGAGATCTTCCATCCACAGTTTCATTCCCCAATTGGCCACAATGGCTGGAGCTGCACCGATCCAAAGGCAGGAGTCAGGAGTTTCTTCTGGGTCTCCCACATGGGTGCAGGGGCCCAAGGACTTGGGCAATCTTCTACTGCTTTCCTAGGCCTAAGCAAAGGGCTGGATCAGAAGTGGAGTACCCAGGACTCTAACCAGCGCTCATATGGGATGCTGACGCTTCAGGTGGCGGCTTTACCCGCTATGCCACAGCACCAGCCCCTCTCTCATTGCCTTTCAAGTAAATACAAAAGGCCTCATCTGTCTTTCAAATGGGATCTTCTGGCTCTTGGCCTTGTCTAATGATGGTTTCTGCTCAAGGTTTGCTCAGCTTGTGCTCATTGATGACTCTGTCCTGTTTGGCCTTAACTCTCTAGGATAGAAGGATAAGTTCATTGCATTTCATGGTTTCTTCTTTCAAACAAAATTCATCTACCAGTCCTTCTTGAAGGCCATCACCCGGCTTGTGGGTCAGCTCTTCTCAGAGCTGTTATCTGTGACCAGAGTGGCAGTAGTCTACTTTCTACAGAAGGGACTGTGGAGGAGGCGTCACTCCTCTCCAAGTAGACACTTCCATAACTAATAGTGACTAAGTGGAGAGGGACTTAATTCCAACATTCTCAATCCTAGCTCAGTGTTTTCCCTTTATGCCTGACTCACCTGGATTCTCAAAGGTTCTGAGCATTTCTTCCTCGCCAGCTTTCTGCCCCTTAGCGTCTCATGCCCTGAGTAGCATCCCATGACTCTCACTGTACCATGGATCAAGTCTTTCTCCCAGATCTTGGTACTGTTGAAAAGGACCTGATCTTCCAATTATAACTTTGAGAATGCCATTCTATTTACATTTTAAATGATGTCGTAAGCTGAACAAATTATATCCATTATATGACATTTCAGGCTATGCTAAAAAAATAAGAGCTTTGGGAGAGAGCAAATTCCCAGGACTACTCAAATTATAGAAACAGAAACATATTCTGTATGCCACTCAATACAGTCCCAATCTCTTTTAAATACGTTGTCTCCTCTTTCACCACCAACTTTATCTCCTGAGAAGCTAATACATTTTCTGGGCACCACATAGAATGAGGATGTCGAGACTGGCACAAATTAACACACTTTGTGCCCTAAAAGTACCTCAGAAGACACAAAGTAAATGATAGGAAAGTCCTTTTATAAAAGGAAAAGTGTTAGGGCTGGCGCCGTGGTTCACTAAGCTAATCCTCCGCCTGTGGTGCTGGCACCCCGGGTTCTAGTCCCGGTTGGGGCACCAGTTCTGTCCCAGTTGCTCCTCTTCCAGTCCGGCTCTCTGCTGTGGCCCAGGAAGGCAGTGGAGGATGGCCCAAGTGCTTGGGCCCTGCACCCACATGGGAGACCAGGAGGAAGCACCTGGCTCCTGGCTTCAGATCGGTGCAACGCGCTGGCTGTAGCAGCCATTTGGGTGGTGAACCAATGGAAAAGGAAGACCTTTCTCTCTGTCTCTCTCTCTCTCTAACTCTGCCTGTCAAAATAAATAAATAAATCAATAAAAGGAGTTCTAATAAAGATGATACCAACATTTAAAAAAAAAAGGAAAAGTGTCCTAAAATAAGAATTTCCATCACTTGCTGCACTTAGTTGCAAACTGACTGGAGTGCATTCTCCTGTGTACATGGGGCATAATCAGTGAGAATTACCCTAGTGCCTACCACAGACTGGGCAGTCTTCAAGAAATGCGGTATTGTTCAAACTGGGTCCTCTGAAGCTCGAAGCGGAGAATCTGTTTACTTGCTGTTTTCGGCTTCTGGAAGCCACCTGCATTACTGGCTTTGTGGCCCTCTTCCCCCTTCAGAGTGTATCACTTTAACCTCAGCTTCATCTTCATATCACCTTCGTGTTCTTTTGATCTTCTTTCCTCCTCTTAAAAGGACCCTTGCAGTTACATTGATGGCCCACTAGGTAGCCCATGATAATTTCACATCTTAGAATTATTAACTTAGCCATATATACAAAATCCCTTTATCATATAAAATAATATTCACAGGTTATAGCAATTAGGATATGACTATTTTGGGGACAAATTATTCATTCAACCCCAGCATCCATGATCTGCTCCCACTTCCACACATACCCAGATAGATCCAAAATCCATCTCTGTAAGGGCTCCGTGGCATCCACTCTCAACACCATTTGCCCTTCCCCTCCCATGGTAAGCTTCATCCCTGGGTAATCCAGCCTCGAGCTACTATGTGCCTGAACCTAAGAAGCTCAGTGAGAAACACAGTTGTGTCATTGAACCCCATTTGATTTTTTTTTGACAGGCAGAGTTAGAGGGAGAGACAGAGAAAGGTCTTCATTCCATTGGATAACCCCCCAGATGGCCAGTAGGGCCGGCATGCTGTACCGATCCAAAGCCAGGAGCCAGGTGCTTCCTCCTGGTCTCCCATGCGGGTGCAGGGCCTAAACACTTGGGCCATCCTCCATTGCCTTCCTGGGCCACAGCAAAGAGCTGGACTGGAAGAGGAACAACCGGGACAGAACCGGTGCCCCAACCGGGACTAGAACCCGGGGTGCTGGCACCACAGGCGGAGAATTAGTGAGCCGTGGCGCCGGCCCCCATTTGATGTTTTTTTTAAGGTCTTAAGCAAGACCTCCGCACTAAGGCAGAGCTCTTAACATGAGGCAAGGTGTAAATAGGCAAGGGTGAGATACGAAATAATTCATGCTTGAACTAATCCATAATGTCCAAGAAAGATAGGAAGGGTTACAAAGGAATAAGACAATGAATTGTGAGGGACTTTTAATCAGATTGTGAGGCGTTTTAGTGAAGGCTGGTGATGGGATTCCAAGGCATTACAAAGCAAAATATAAGTTGTGCAGCTAAAGATAGAACAAAGAGAGCTTTCCAGTTTGCTAAGAAGCTTCAGAGAAAAGACCTTAAAAGTACAGAGCTTAACTTTTTATTTTTTAAAGATTTTTATTTGTTTATTTGACAGGTAGAGTTACAGACAGTGAGAGAGAGAGAGAGAGAGAGAAAGGTCTTCCTTCCATTGGTTCACCCCCCAAATGGCCACCACGGCGGGAGCTATGCGGATCAGAAGCCAGGAGCCAGGTGCTTCTTTCTTGGTCTCCCATGTGGGTGCAGGGGCCAAGCACCTAGGCCATCCTCCACTGCCTTCCTGGGCCACAGCAGAGAGTTGGACTGGAAGAGGAGCAACTGGAATAGAACCTGGCGCCCATATGGGATGTGGGCGCCGCAGGCGGAGGATTAACCTAGTGTGCCACCACGCAGGCCCCAGAGCTTAACTTCTTATGGGGAACAAAGAAATGATAAGAAACACACATAAAGGTAAAATATAATGCCAGGTAGAAGAAAATGAGACAGAGGTAAAACAGGGAAGTGGCTGGACAATGACGGGGACTGCTGTTTTAGGAAGAGGACATAGAGAGGTACCGTGTTCAGCATGCCTTGCTCATGTATCACCTCTGCTCAGAAGTTCCCTTGGATGCCCTCTGCTGTGGCCCAGGGCCTCCAAAATACCACTATGGCTCTGATAGTATAAGAAGAAAAACCAAGTGCTTTTTCTACTCTCACACAATGTAGACTATTTCACCTCTGGTCACAAAAATGTGATTTGCAGGGCAGGCATTATGGTATAGTGTGTTAGGCTGCGCTTGGCATGCCCACATCCAATATTGGAGAACCAGTTTAAGTCCCAGCCACTGCACTTTCAATCCAGCTCTCAATTAATGTGCCTGGGAAGCAGCAGATAAAGACTCAAGAACTTGAGTTCCTGCCACCCACATGGGAAACCCAGTGGAGTTTCTGGATTCTGGCTTTAGTCTGGCCTAGCTGCAACTCTTGCAGCCATTTGTGGAGTGAATCAGCAGATGGAAGATATCTTTCTCTCTCTGTCTTTCACTCTCTGTCATTCTGCCTTTCCAATAAATAAATCTTGCTTTAAAAATATTATTTTCTCTCCACATATCAAGGAAGCAATTCTCCAGTTGAGATCAATGTGGTGCCATATATTTAAGTCCAATTCTGACTCTATCTGGAGTTGGAGTCACACCCCCCAGGTTAAGGGCTCTGGCCCATAAGACTGTGCCCCAACTTCAGATACTCATCACAAGCAAAAGGTTACCTGTATGTCTAGTTGACTGGCTTTCACTAGGAGTTCTCATGAACTTCCCCTTGGGCTTGATCAATTTGCCAGACTAGCTCAAAAAACTCAAGGAAATACTTTACTTACAATTACCCATTTATTATATAGGGTAATACAAAAGGATATAGATAAAGAGCAAGAAGGAAGAGACATTATATGTTGGAAGAGGCACAGAGCTCCCATGCCCTCTCTGGGCACATCACCTTTCAGGCATCTATCTCCACATGTTCAGCCACCTGGAAGCTTTCTGAGCTCTGTAGTTTGGGGTTTTCATGAAATATAGACCTCATTGATTATGTCATTGGCCATTGGTAATCAACTCATTCTTCAGCCCCTCTCCCCTCCCCAGAGATCAAGGGGTAGGGCTGAAAGTTCCTTGGGCAAGCATCCCTCATTTTGAGGCTATCCGGGTTCCCACCGAAAGTTGCCTCAATAAAACCAATGACGCTCCTACTCCTATCACCCAGGAAATTCCAAGGGATTTAGGAACTTTGTGTCAGGTGTTCTTATCACTCAGGGAGTTACAAAGGATTTAGGAACTCCGTATCAGGGACTGGAGTCAAAGAACAAATATTGGAACAAGTGATTCTCCTAGCATTCCTATCTATAAAGGTAATTAGGAGCTCTGTGTCAGGACCAAAGGGTAGAATTTTCCAGTAAGTTATCGCTTCCCAAGATTTTTAGCTTGGGCGTATCTTCCTCCGAGAGTTGAAATGACCCATCCCTTCCTAAGCCCTCATGTCTGAGTCATCACATTTAGAGGATTTGCTTCTTCCTCGCACATTTGAAAAGAAAAATTGTTTTATTTTTCTATTATATGCTTGTGTTTATATTTCAGATTTTTGCCTTTTTACATAATGAGCATTCTTGGCATTTGGGGTGAAGAAGGGCTCAAAAGTGTAGGAGGTGTCAGGATAGGAGAGAATTAGGGAAAGGTGGGAGGAGCTGTGGAGAAGTTGAGACCCTATGGCTGAGGAAGGGTAAAGACACAAAAGGGAACAAAGAAGAGCAGACTGACCACCCCTGGGAGTCAGCTGTCAGGCATTTGCTGCCAATGAGTTCTCCATGATCCTGACAGGCCCTTTCTTTCCTTTGTAGTGTCCTTTTCTGGCTTTAGTATCAGAGTGATGCTGACCATGTGAGATGCGTTTGAAAGTATTCCTTCAGCTTCATTTTTTTTGAAAGAGTTTCAGGAGAATTTGGTATTAGTTTGGTTTTTGTTGTTGTTGTTGTTGTTACTATTGTTGTTTTTCTTTTAATGTTTGATGGAAGTCAGCAGTAAGCCACCAGGTTCTGGGATTTTCTGTGATGGGAGTTTTTTTGTTTTTTTTCTTACTGATTCAATTTCCTTACTTTAATGGGCTGTGAAGATTTTCTTTTCTTTCCTTTTCTGATACTTTATTTTTCATGTTAATGTAATATTAATACAAAGAGGACAGGTTCAAAGTGGTACTTGGGTACAATTCTAAGAATATAATGATTTTCCGTTTCTTTCAAAGTCAGCCTTTTTTAGCATTAATGTTATTTCTTTTATTATTTTTTTAAATATTGGTCATTTGGGATCCTTGCAAATTTAAAAAAAAAAAACAAACACAAGTTGGACACTTATGGGAAAAACAAATCACCATGATCACATTGGACCTAAAGATTAAACTATTTCCATATCCACCTGCCCTGACAGACATAAGTGATTTTTCCTCTCAGAAACCCTTTATTTAATGAATACAAACTTTATACAATTCATAATTACAACTTTAGGAACTTGGTGATTCTTCCCACCATGCCTGCCCTTCCACACAGTCTCCCACCCCTCTTCTTCCTCCCTCTCCTATTCCCATTCTTATTTTTAACTAAGATCAATTTTCAATTAACTTTATACAAATATGATTAACTCTATTAAGACTTAAACAAATAATACGAAAAAAAAAACTGTTCCTCAACAGTCGAGACAAGGCCTGTTCAAAGTCATTGCATCTCTAAGTGTCAATTTCACTTCTGTAGATTCCCTTTTAGGTGCTCTATTAGTTATCACAGGTCAGGGAGAACATATGGCATTTGTCCTTTTGGGACTGGGTTATTTCACTAAGTATGATTTTTCCAGTTTCATCTTTTTTTTTTTTTTGGCAAATGATTGGATTTCTTTCTTTTCCCCTTCCTTGTTTTCTTCCTTTCTTCTTTGCTTCCTTCCTTCCTTCCTTTCTTCCTCCCCCCCCTTTCTTTCTTCCTTTCTTTGTCAATTATGCTTTTCAAAAAGTCAACTTTCAGTTACATGGATCTTTTGTATTGTTGTTATAGTCTCTGTTTCATTTATTTTTGCTCTTATATTTATTATTTCCTGTCTCAAATTATCTTTAGACTTAGTTTATTCTTTCCTTTATACCTCTTCAAGACGCAATGTTAGATTATTTATCTGAAATTATTTTTCTTTTTTTAGTGCAGGCATTTATTGCTATAAATGTCCTTCTTTGAACCAATATAAGAGTACCCATAGGTTTTAGTATGTTGTATTTTCTATTTTCATGTGTCTCAAAATTTTTTAGATTTACTTTTTAATTTCTTCATTGAGTCATTGGTTGTTCAGAAGCATGTTGTTTAATTTCCATGAGTGATTTTCCAAAGTTCTTCATATTACTGACTTCTAGTTTTTAATGATATGATTTTGATCTTCTTAACTTTTTTTTGTAAATATTTATTTATTTATTTATTCAAAAGGCAGAGTTACAGAGAGGCAGAGGCAGAGAGAGAGAGAGAGAGAGAGATCTTCCATCCACTGTTTCACTCCCTAAATGGCCATGGCCTTAATGGTCAGAGCTGGGCGGATCCAAAGCCAGGAGCTTCTTCCAGGTCTCCTGTGCGGGTACAGGGGCCCAAAAACTTGGGCCTTCTTCTGCTGCTTTCCCAGGCCATAGCAGAGAGCTGGATCAGAAGTGAAGTAGCCAGGACTCAAACTAGAGCCCACATCGGATGCTGGCACTGTAGGCATTGGCTTTACCTGCCATGCCACAGCCCCGGCCCCTCTTAACTTATTAAAGACTTATTTTGTGGAGTAATGTATAATCTATCATGTGTGGTTGAGAAGGATGTGTTTTCTACAACTGGTGGATGGAATGTTTTCTTTATGCCTGTTAAATCCATTTGACCCAGAGTGTAGAATGTTTTTAAAAGTGCTTATTTCTTTATTCGGAAGAGAGAGAGAGAGAGAGAGATCTTTCATCCACTGGTTAACTCCCCAAATTCCCACAACAGACACAGACAAGCCATGCCAAGTCAGGAGCTTCAAAAATGCATTCAGGACTCCCATGTGAGTGCCGGGAACCCAGGTACTTAAGCCATTATCTGCTGGCTCCAAGGGTATGCATTAGCAGGGAGCTTGATCAGAAGCAGAGGGGCTGGGACTTAAACTGGCTTTCCAGTGTAGGATGTAGGTGTCCCGAGAAGCAGGTTAACCCACTGTGCCACAACACCTGTCCCTAGCTTAATTTTGATATGTCGTTACTGTTGTTTTGTCCATTGCTAAGAGGAAACTATTGAAGTTCCCTACTATTACTGTACTGCAGCCTTTATCTCCCTTCAGATCTATATATGCTTATATGTTTACATGCTCCAATGTTTGGTGCATATATATATATTTATAATGGTTATATCCTCTTGCTGAATTGGCTCCTTTATTATTATATAATAATCTTTTTTTTTCTTGTTTTACATTTTTTTGCCTCAAAGTTTATTTTTATCTGTAAATATAGCTTCTTCCGCTTTCTTTTTTCCTTTGCTTGGGATATATTTTCCCTTCCCTTCACTGTAAATCTAGTTTACAGTTGGGTTTTTTGAAAATAATTAATTATTCTTGTCGGAGGAAGATAGAGAAAGATTCAGAGAGAGAGAGAGAGAGAGAGAGAGAATACTTCCATCTGGTGATTCACTCCCACGTGCCCAGGAACCAAGAACTCAATCCGGGTCTTCCATATGAGTAGCAGGTATGCAGCTAGTTGAGCCATCACCTGCTGCCTCCAAGGGTGTGCATTAACAGTAAACTGGGCTTGAATCCAGGCACTTTGAGCATTCCAACTGACGTCTTTACCACTGTACAAACACCTGTCCCTTGAGTCTTGTTGTTTATCCATTCAGCCACTCTATGAGTTTTGATTGGAGAATTCTATAATTTGAATTAAAGGTTATTATTGATAGTTAATTGTTTTCTAGTTATTTTGTAGATCCTTTATTCTTGTCTTGCTGTCTTCCTTTGTGGCTACATGATTTCCTCAGTTGTGTGTTTGGATTCTTTGCTTTTGTGTGTGTGTATGTGTGTATTTGTACAGGTTTTTGCTTTGTGATATCCAGGAGGTTTACAAAAACATGTTATAACTTGTTACTTTAGACAACTAATAACTTAACTTTGACTATGAAAAAAACTACACTTTTATACCATTATCCATGTTGATTTTTAAAGATGTTTCTATACCTTTATTTTCCTCTTCTCGCTCTTGAACTCCAGTGACTCATATATTTGCTCTTTTTATGCTGTCTCATTAATCTTAATCTTTTTCTTCCCTTTTCATACATTTTTCCTCTACTTGTAAATTTTAAAAAGCCTACCACTGAGCTCACAGATTCTTTTTTCTGCTAAATCAGCTCCACAGTTGATGTTCTGTATTGCATTTTTTTTCATTATATTCATGGTATTTTTCAGCTCCAGGATTTCTGAAATTTTTATTCATATAGTATTGCAATCTATTAAATTTCTCATTCTAATCATATTCATTTCCTCATTTCCTTGAATTATTTTTTGTATTTTCTTGAAGTTTGATAAGCTTCCTTAAAAAATTATTTTATGTTCTTTTCCAGGCAGTTTATACATCATCATTTTTTTAGGGTCAGGGACTGGCATCTTATGTTGTGAATTTGGTGATGTCATGTTTCCCTGGTTGTTCTTTTTTGTAAAAGATTTAATTTGTTTTATTTGAAAGGTGGAGTTATGGAGAGTGAAGGAGAGACACAGAGAGAGATCTTCCAGCTCTTGGTTCACTCCCAAAATGGCTGTAACAGCTGGGGTTGGGACAAGCCAAAGCCAGGCCAGAACTCTATCCTAGTTCTACATGGGTGGCAGGAGCCCAGGTACTTGGGCCATCTTCAGTTGTCTTCCCAGGCACATTAGCTGGAAGCCAGATCAGAAATGGAGCAGCAGTGGCTGGGACCAGTGTTCATATGGGATGCTGGCATCGCAGGTGGACGCTTACCCAGCTGCACCACAATGCTTGATTCTGACCCCTGATTGTTCATTCTTGTGCTCATTCATCGGTGTCTGCACATTTGAAGGAGTAGGTACTTCTCCTAGTTTTCCCCTACTAGCTTTGTCTAGAAAACCCCTGCATCAGATGCAGTTCTGGGACACACCAGATGCTCAAGGCATCTGTGGTTAGTGTGATACTTCTAGAAGTTGGGCCTGCTGGGGCAGGCATGTGCTAGGATGTGCCAAAAGCCTGGAATCCACTGTAACCAACACAGTGCTGCCAGAAGCCTGGGGCAGGTTTGATTGGTGAACCAAAAACCCAGGGATGTTGAGGATTGTCTGTCAGGGAGGGCAGGTGAAAGCTAGGGGCCATTGAATTTGGTCCAGTGTTGGTGAGGGTCAGAGAGTGAGTCCACTGTATGAGCATGAAGCCTGACTCTGTGTGGTCATTCTTGGCACTTGTGTGGGTCTAAAGACACAGTCCATGGATACTGGTGTGGGCCATGTGGCCATGGGGATGGTGCTGGCTTTTACTGTGGTGGGCCCAGTACTGGGATCCAAGGAAAACTCCCATGCTCATTTCCCTCTTTTCCTCTGGAGAGCATATTATCTTTCCCCATGCTGTGAAAACTCAGCTGGGTGAACGGTGACATGGTTCATGTAAAACTGTCCTTCCTGCCCTCTCAATTCTATCTTTGCTTCTTATTATACAACAACCAGGTACTGTGATCTCTCACCTAGTTTCCTTAGCCCTTCTGAAGGTTCTTTCTTTCTTTCTTTCTTTCTTTCTTTCTTTCTTTCTTTCTTTCTTTCTTTTTTTGAGTGTGGATAGTTGTTCCAATTGATGTTTCTCAGATTGCTGGAGATTCCCATTCAACTATCTTGCCCTGTTTCTCCCTGGATTCAAGTCTTAATTCTTTAATTTTGGGTATATAATTACATTTCTTCATACCTGAGTTTTGCTTTTTGTGTAAATGCAGATATATCTAAAAAAGACACTTCACAAATGCACTGATTAACTAACAGAATGTATCTACAAATTGCCTAACCTGTTGTGAATGTTTTTCTCTTACCTTTTTTCCTTTACTCCTTCCTTCCATTTATCTGTTCCTTCCTTTACCTTTTTTCTGATTTTTTAAAGTGCTATTTTGCATTCCAAACTTATTTAGAAAGTTCAAATAAGTATAAAATAGAATTTTATGATACCAGTCATATCAAATTAGCTTTCCTCTAGTAACTTCATTTTACATTAATAAAAACTGTATCCCCAAACACAGTTACATTTTGAGATGCCTTTTTTTATTTTTAAAGATTTTTATTTATTTATTTGAGAGGTGAAATTACAGACAGAGAGAGGGAGAGACAGAGAGGTCTTCCACCTGTGGTTCACTCCCAAAACAGCTGCAACAGCTAGAGCTGGGCTGATCCGAAGTCAGGAGCCAGGAGCTTTTTCTGGGTCTCCCACATAGGTGCAGGGGCCCAAGCACCTGGGTCCTCTTCCACTGCTTTCCCAGGCCATAAGCAGAGACCTGGATCAGAAGAGGAGCAGCTGGGACACAAACAGGTGCCCATATGGGATGCCGGCACCGCTGGTGGAGGCTTACCCTACTATGCCACAAAGCCAGCCCCAGGGGAGTTAGCATTTCAACATATGAATTTTAAAGGGACCAATTCAATCTACAACAATATCATTATCTGTCTTATAATAAGTTCAATGGGGGTGGGGTTTACTGTCTGTTTTATTATCATGTGCTCAGTATTTAGCACAATGTCTAGCACATAGCAGGTGTTTAATCAATATTTGAAATGAATGCATAGTAAAAAATGTAAAGGAAAGCAAAACAATCTTTCAATAGTGCACATAACAAAATTAGAAGGTATTTTCAGCAAGGATCTGCTGGCGAGGGAGAGATGGATTTGAGATTTTCCTGTGGTCTCAGCTCGATAAAGTTGTATTTCTCAAACTGTTTCTTTGTTTCTGCCATCAACTGGTTTCATCCCAAATGCCTAGGTAGGAATCTAGCTTCATCACTTAGTTATGTGATTAGGGCCAATTGCTTGAATCTCTGAAAATGTGTTTCTTCATCTATAAAATGTGATTAGGGATCTCTATCCCGCAGGACTAACAGGAGATACTTGTGAAAATGTTTGCTATAATCACTCAAAGTGGAAGTTTCTGACCCGTGAAATTCCAACTTACACCCTTCTCAGGCTCCGTGAGATAATACTCCATCCCTGTCCCTCTGTCCCTGGTCTTCCCCTCCTGTTCTTCACTCAGCTCACCAGATAGGAGAATTTGAAAAGGAAGTGAGAGAAAATATATAATTATTTTACTAGGGAAATAGTAATTTAATGTCTGAAAATTAATTTTCACAATTACTTCTAAGGAATAAATTCATAAAATACCAATTTAGCAACTAATAAGTTCAATTGTAACCCTTTTTAGATTAGTAAACAGCTCTACATTAAAGGCAGTGTTTAGCTTATTTGTGGGGTAGCAATGTGCATAGGACCAGTTTTCAAGCAACACTGTTCAGAAACCAGTCTGACAAAAAGGCATCTTTAAGACACACATTTCCATTGTGCTGCTCATTATGAATTCCTTATTCAGTATTAAGTTTAATGTTGTGAAGAGAGATGGTTGACAACTTTGCAAAGTGACAACCACAATGTTGGCTAAATCTAAAGCTTTTAAATATTTTAGATATTCCAGTGAGCTGATTATTTCCAAATGAGCTTTAGTGTTTGTGTTACTCAGAAAGTGACTTCAGGTGCAGGCTACTTGTTATTCAGCTTAAGACATAATAGTATGTGCAGGATATCCCAAAAACCTTATTGCAGTCGTCAACTTTAATTACTTCAAAAGTATATATGGTACAGGGGCTGGCGCCGTGGCTCACTTGGCTAATCCTCCACCTGCAGCACCGGCATCCATATGGGCACTGGGTTCTAGTCCTGGTTGCTCCTCTTCCAGTCCAGCTCTCTGCTGTGGCCCGGGAAGGCAGTGGAGGATGACCCAAGTGCTTTGGCCCCTGCACCCGTGTGGGAGACCAGGAGGAAGTACCTGGATCCTGGCTTCGGATCAGCGAAGCACCGACCATAGCGGCCATTTTGGGGGTGAACCAACGGAAGGAAGACCTTTCTCTCTGTCTCTCTCTCACTGTCTATCGCTATCTGTGAAAAAAAAAAAAAGTATATATGGTACAAACAACAATAAAAGTCCTTTTAAAGTTATTTAATTTTCTTTACTTTTATGCATTCTGGTGAATATTGTGTTCATCAATGTGTACCATCTTCCATCAGAAAGACAAAAAGCAGCATGAAATATGTATCATTCAAAAATGTAGTAACTGTTGATGGGGTTTGGGAAATAGACCCCAAAATATGACATCTTAGCATCTGAGAAAAAAGGCAGAAGCAGGAAGGATCTGCAAAGCAAAGAAAAATCTCTCTTCAGTAGGATATGAACATTTTCGTCCTATGCAAAATAACTTGAAATTTTCTTGGGAAAGACCCTAGAAAAGTTTGGGGAAATCTTGAGATGTGGGAAAAGGAAAGATGTAAAAAAGGACTCTGTAAAGGGAATAGACACCAGAAACAAAGTGGGAATCTTCAGGAGAGAGAAGGTTATTAGCAGGTGAATGACTTGCAGAACAATGGCGTCTAACCTAACCTTGTGTTGAGCTCATGATCCTAACCACTACACTGCCGGGTCTCTCTGCTAAAACTCTAACTCCTTCTTTAGGCTTTCCCAGGTGGGCTTCCAGATTAAATGAATCTTTACTTCATGTACACTTGAATTGCATTGTTTGCACCTCATATGGCACTTAATTATTCAGTCATTTAATGAGTGTGTATTGTGTAATATGTGTCCGACATTCATTACAAAATGTAAAAAATATGATACATGGATATCTTCCCAATATTGCTAGGGTCCAAAGGCCAAAGTCACCTTGTAGGTTCATAGTAGGTTCATACAGCCTAGTAAGTCTTCAGTAGATGTTTGCTGAGCTGAATGGAATTAAATAAGCGAGATGGAATAATAAGATGTGTCTTGATCAATGATTTCAACTGGTAGAGATTTCATGAAGAAAAAATGGAATAGACAAAATTACCTAGTAGGGAAATCCAAAGATTGGTGCTCTGGAAACACTGGGAAGTTAATGTTCTTTGTAACTGAGAGTGATAGGTGAATGAAATTATAAAGTAAGCTTATTTTGGTATAAAATCTTTTTGAAATCCAGGCATAATTTTTTTGTAATACACGTTTTCCATAAATTCTTTGAAGTTCCCTTTCCTTGAGTACCAAATTGAGTTTTCAGTTAATGGGGTGCTACCAAGGGTTCTTCAGCAGGTATGAGAAATAATCAAAGCTGTGATGTAGGAACATTAATTTCACCATGATGTTAAGGTTGTTAGAGAGGAGAAAGAAGTAGCCAAGTTTTGAAGCTAATGCATTCAGCTAAGCAAAGATGTTAAAAAGTTCAACTAGATTATTGGTACAAAGCAATGGAAACTAGAGCCCTTGTTAAAATACTGATATTATCAGCACAATACAGGTAGGAGGCCTGTGTGGGGGGAAAAGAAAAAGAGTGGGAAGGGTCAGCGATGGTTCCAGGAACTAGGCCAGTAGATTAGGAGGAAATGCAATGCCACTAAAAATGAACAAACAACAACAAAATAGCGACAACAAAAAGAGCTGTTGGCTTATTTAGGAAGTGGAGAATGACTTCAGAAATGTTGAATTTGAGAACCAATTCTACATTGAGGAAGAGGCACCATGGTAACTGCTGAAAATAAAAATGGATCTCAAGGATTAGGTGTTTGGCACACTGATGAAGACACTGCTTTGGATGGCCACATCCCATATTGGAATGCTTAGATTTGGGTCCTGGCTCCACTCCCAGTTCAAGCTTCCAGCTAATATGCATTGGAGACAACGGATGATGGGTCGAGTCGTTGGGTCCCTATCACCTACGTGGGGACCCAGATAGAGTTCCAGCCTCCTGGTTTCTAGCTGGCTCAGCCCTGGTTGTTGTAGGCATTTGGGGTAGTTAACCAGCAGATGGAAGCTCTCTAGTCTATTCTTGATATCTATGTCTTTAAAATAAAACAATAAATAAAATTTCAAAGAAAAAAAAATAAAGTGGATCTTGAGTGAAAGAGCCAGAGTTGAGGAGCTGAGCATTAACAGAATATAAACAGTGCTGAAACTATAATAATAATTACAATTACAAAGGAGAAAACATGGAGAGAAAAGGAAAAGAACTAAAGAAAGACATCACAGAATATCTGCATATTTACATATTAAGAAACTGAAGCAAAAAGGTTGAAACAAAGAGAAATCAGAAAGTTAGACATTTTAAGGTAATAATGTGGCATGGAAGCCAATGAATCTCTGAAAAAGAAGGTAGATTCAACTGTGCATATGCTAAAGGATCTGTGGAGAGATGTGCTGGGAACAAATGGACATTGTGATTGATGGAGAGGAAAAATCAAACAAAAGACAGATAAGAAAGTAGATACAGAAGAAGGATTTTAAAAAAAAAGCTTTGATAACAAGAGAAAAGATCAAGCAATAACTTGAAGTAGCAGGACCAAATGTATGGGTTTCTTTTAGTTGCTTATACATATGTTTATTTAAATATCTAAGGATGAAAGGACTCAAACATCATATATACAGGAAAATGAAAAAAGAGATTTTTAAGAGGCAAGAGAAAAAGAGGAGGCAGGAACCGTGAACTCAAGATCCTAAAAGTAAGCATTAGCTTTGGCAAGAAGGACGGTGTTTTGATCAGTGATGTGGAAGTAAAAAAAAAGAAAAGGAGAGGGAAGATAGGGAATGATTTAGACTTGTGAGAAAGGAAGTAGAAGAAGCTTATAATCCATAATCATGATCCTCCAGAATATCTAATGAGATTGAAAAAGCAAAGATGCAGATAGATAGAGGAGTTGAGAAAAACAGAATGTTGAAGATGCGTGATGTCGCTGAGTACTGAGGACCAAGTTGAGGTTAAATGGCAAGGAACTCTTTGAGTGTGGACAGGACTTGTCCACCAATCTGACAATACAAAGGAAGGGCCATGGCAAACTGGATGGTCCTTGTAAGATGGGAATGGGTGAACACTCATAGGATGAGCCTGGAGCAAGTGTTGTGATAAGGGGAGAAGAGATGATGGGCTATGAAAGCAGGGAGAAGTAGATAGAGCAGAAACCATGGTAAGCATTCAGGCCAAGCTCAGCAGGCCTGAAGGAAAGAAAAAAGAACAGAGTGTTAGGTCAGAAGGAGATCTCTGACTAGAGCTTCAAATGGCAAGGGGATGTTTCCCTTGTTTCTGTGCCATTGCTTGTTTGGCTTTCATAGCTCAGAAGCCTAACCATATTCTTCCAATACAAACTTTCCTCAAATACAGGGAATAGCACATGCAAACTTCCCCAAGCACTCTAGCCTCAACAATCTTTTTCTTTCTCCTATGCTTAAATAGCTTGGTCACTATATCTTAGTACCAAATTCCAGCCTGTGCTGTATGCTTTCATGCATGTTCATCTCATCTTGGAAGGCACAGCTTGTTTAAAATTATTCCTGCAACCCTGCCTCTTGCACAGCACCCAAAGAAAATCCCCAGTAAATACCCAGTAATTGAGCAGGTAAGAGAAAATCAGATATAGAGAGCAAGTCAGAGGATGAAGAATCCAATGACTTGATAAGTCCCCAACTAGACAAGCAACTCCTAAACAGAAGCTCATTTCATTCCATGATCCTTAGACACTTCTTGGCGTTTGCTTGGAACTCCTTTTTCCCCAATAATTCTTCCTTCAATCTTCTCTCCCTTCCTACTTCAAACAACTTATATGCCTCATAACCAGGAGAAAACATACCATATAAGCCAATTAGTATCCTAGAATTTTGGATATAAAAAGATCACTTAGCATGTATTTATCATTTTGCATAATGATAATGAGCTTAAGAAAGAGACAAATATTAAGTGCACTAACTTGTCCAAAGTCGTACAGCTGGTTAATGCCAGAGCCAAGACCAGAAACCAGGTTTCTGGGCTATTAAACTTTTCTTGACACCACACCACATCATATCCAAGTTAGCAAATTTCTCTAACTTCTAATACATCTGAAGAAATTTCAAACTTGAAAATTCAATGTGTCTTCTATAATTGGAGTAGTTTATGTAAGACTATTCTCTGAAAAAAGAATTCCAGAAAAGTAGTTGATTTATTGAGACATACTAAGGGACAAGCCCTGTGTTTAGAACTTTATAGATTTTGTCTAATTTATTTCTCATATAACCCCTACCAAACAGTTCTGAACTATAAGTGAAGAAACACAAATAGATTAAAATACTTGCTCAAAGCTAACCAGTTAGTAAGTAGTATAATGGAGATTTGATTTAGTATCTGGGGACTTGCCAAACTCATTGTCTTCTGATTAAACAATCACATCTTCTGACTTTTAGCAAGGGGAGGGAGACGTGGAGAATGAAGTCTGTTTTTTCACCACCTCTCCCTTTAAGTGAGAAGTGATTTAGGGCTGTGAGAGAGGCTTATGGCAAAATGGAAACATTGCAGGTGCCAGCTCCTAAACACAGCTGCCAGCTTCTAAGGTGATGGGCAGTTCAACCTGTCCCTTTTTCATATGCTGTAACATTTGCAGGTTCTTTCTTCAGAGAAGGAAAATAATGTAATCACCTCATTGTTGGAAGTGAGACATAGGTGTCATACCTTCAAGGGATTGGTCACCTTATTTTTCAAACCATCATTCTTTTTTATTCAAGAAGGAAGCCTTTGGAATGGTGCCTGCTTTGCAATTCTACTCCCATTTGATCTTATCCAAGAGTGCTGTCATTGTAGCATGTCTCCCTGGGAACATGACCAAACTAATGCCATGCACTTGATCTTGCAATCTGTTGTTAAATGGCTGATATTACTTCTTAGGTCAAAGAGCACCAGGTTCTTAAATGAATTTTTTTGTTTTTAAATATTTTATTTATTTATTTATTTGAGAGTTAGAGTTACAGACAGTGAAAGGGAGAGACAAAGAGAGGTCTTCCATCCACTGGTTCACAAATGGACGCAATGGCCGAAGCTGAGCCAATCCGAAGCCAAGAGCCAGGAGCTTCTTCCGGGTCTCCCACATGGGTACAGGGGCTCAATAACTTTGGCCATCTTCTACTGCTTTCCCAGGCTACAGCAGAGAGATGGATCAAAAAAGGAGCAGCCGAGACTCGAACCAGTGCCCATATAGGATGCCGGCACCGTAGGCAGAGGATTAACTTACTGCACCACAGCACTGGCCCCTTAAATGAATTATTTTAATGAAACAGAGCTGCAAGTAATACATAAGATTAAACTGTTATTGTTTGTATAACACAATCCAGGATGTTTGAATTAAGGCTTGGGAAAAGAAAAGACAACATCAGATTTGTTAACTATTCTATCACTTGTCAGACTTTTCAAGTCTGTCTCTCAGCAGATATTTATTGAGTTAAATAAATATCTCAGATCTTGACTGTGGGGATTTGAAGATGATTAAGACACAGACTTTACCCTCAAAGTTTGGCCAAGGAGACACACACAGGTACACTAAATATAGTGCAGTGTCATACGTTATAACTAAATCATGTGGACGGAACTAGAGGAAGGAAGAGAGGAAATCAGGAAGGTTTCTCAGCTGAAGTCACACTGAGTTTAGTCTTCCAGGGTGGATTCATAGGAATTCAACAATCAGAGAAAAGGAAATGAAAGGAAAACAAAGGCTTGGAAATCTTGACAGGGATAAGGTAGTCAAGCAACACAGTGATTTAATGGGATTACTGTGTAGAATCTGGGATCAGGATTGTAGGGGTAACTGGAAGTGAAGGCTCTGTGTGCTACATTCGTGCAATCTTGTACCCATGGGGAGGGTTGAATCATAAGCAGTAAACAGGATATCAATTGTTTTATTAGAGCTTTGACTTCAAGTTGAGAAGAACAGGGAGCTTTGCTGGGTTTTGGTGAAGGAAGGACATGATCAGATTTGAATTCTAAAAGGCTCATTTTCCTTAGCAGATGAAGAAGAGATTTATTGCAGGACTAAGAGGTGAGAGGTTCAGGCAAAACTGAAGGCAGGGACACCAAGCATGAAGTTTGTGTAACCAACTGAGCAAAAGACCTAAGACTACAGCAAGATGGATACAGGTGGGGATCTGGAGACACAACTGGTATAGAGAGACTTAAATTAGGATTGAGATACCAATAGCAGGTCTTGTTGGTACCCTGAATGAGAGGGATGATTAATAACTAAGTCCTAGTCAATGGGAAGTCTTCCCATAGGTATATATAACAGACAATCCTACCTGGCCAGAAATTACAAGTCTATAGCTGGCAGTGTAGTCTTTTATTATTGGCAGTCACAAGATCAACGGAAAATAAGTGAGTATTTACCATGAGGGACAATGGCAATCTCTACCACCCATACCCATATTAGAGGGTCACCATTTTTGTCATCCTTTTGTCTTTCTCTATAGTAGAGGAAATTGTGAACTCTTCACAGCCAAGATTGGTTTCTTCTTATTGTATCTACAATAATACCCACGAGAGCCTGATATATAATAGGAAATGAACAGTCTTGCTCTTGCTTACATGTGTCATGTTCTCACTCCCATTGAGCTTGGTTCAGTCTACCTTTTGCTTATTCATATCCATTACTCTCAGATTCCTGCCATTCCTTCATAGATTAGCTAAGGATGTTGGCCCTACGGCAGTTACTTCTTAGAACGTGGTCAAATGTATTTTCATTGTGAAAAGAGGAGGCTAAAATAGCACACACACACACCCTTATAGTTTCATTAACATGTGGTTTAAAAAGCATCATCTAAACTTGATAATCTTCCTTTGGATGTATGATCACAAGGTCAACAGTAGCCTAATGCCACAACACAATGTATCTGTCATTCACTTTATTTCATCACATCACATAGGCATTGTATCATGGCACAAGAAGAGTGAACATAATATAATATTTTGAGAGAGAATAACTTTTGCTAAGTATGTTGTTATAAATATTATATCTTATGATTAGTATTGTCAGTCTCTTACTGTGCCTAATTTATAAATTAAATTTTTTGTATGTTTAGGAAAAAACATAGTATATATAGCACTCAGGAACATTGGTGGTTTCAGCCATCCAATGGGCATCTTGGAATGTGTACCTACATTTTTAAAAATTTGTTAATTTTAAAAGATTTATTTTATTTATTTGAAAGGCAGAGTAGCAGAGATAAGGGAGAGAGAGGGAGAGAGAGGGAGAGAGGGAGAGAGAGGGAGAGAGAGGGAGAGAGAGAAAACGCAGTCTTCCACTTGCTGCTTCACTCCCCAAATTGCCACAATGGCTGGGGCTGGCCAAGCAGAAGGCAGGAGTCTAGAACTCCATCAGGGTCTCCCACATGGGTAGCAGGGGTCCAAGTACACAGGCCATCCTCTGCTACTTTCCCAGGCACGTTAATGGGGAACTGGATTGGAAGTGGAGCAGCCAGACTCAAGCTGCGGCTCATATGCGATGCTGGTGTTGCAGCATCGGCTTAACACACTGTGCCACAATGCTTCCCCATCCCCAATCAAATTTAATAGAACTTCCAAAGTGTGCAAGATAAATAAATAATGAAGGTAAAAATCAAAATGAAATTATAATATATCGGCCGGCGCCGCGGCTCACTAGGCTAATCCTCCGCCTAGCGGTGCCGGCACACCGGGTTCTAGTCCCGGTCGGGGCGCCGGATTCTGTCCCGGTTGCCCCTCTTCCAGGCCAGCTCTCTGCTGTGGCCAGGGAGTGCAGTGGAGGATGGCCCAGGTGCTTGGGCCCTGCACCCCATGAGAGACCAGGAAAAGCACCTGGCTCCTGGCTCCTGCCATCGGATCAGCGCGGTGCGCCGGCCGCAGCGCGCCGGCTGCGGCGGCCATTGGAGGGTGAACCAACGGCAAAGGAAGACCTTTCTCTCTGTCTCTCTCTCTCACTGTCCACTCTGCCTGTCAAAAAAAAAAAAAAATGAAATTATAATATATCAACCATTTTTATTACAAAGATGGAGGAAATATTTAAAAAATGAAAAACAAAAGCATGGATTTATTTTAAATGTATTAAGGAAGATGAAAAATTAGCAGTTTTTTTTTTCAGAAACCTTCTATTTAAGGAATACAAACTTCATGCATTTCATAAATACAACTTTAGGAACATAGTGATTTTTGAAGCTGAAAATCTATGATAATTGTATAGTTTAGATAAAAATTTTAAAAAGTCTAAATTTAGGATGGAGGTTGGAGACAACACAATTTCATTACAAGGATGAGACTGCATTTACCCATTTAGGTCTTGTTTGATTTTAGGACCTTTTGATTTTAGCTATAACTGTAATTTATCAACACTTATCTTCTATTTGCTTGGACCTTGGGAATCAACTTCTTTATGCATCATGAATTTTTATCCTTTTCCAGAAAATAAACAGGTCTAAGTGAACACATTGTAAATGTGACAGTGAGTTTATAAATGGTTGAAACATTTTTACAAAGTAAAATGGAAGGCATTTATATATTTTAATTCAAAACAATAAAATTTCTTACCCCACCCAGATTTAAATTATCCATAATCTACCTACAAAGAGTGATATTTATTTAAATGTGTGTAATAAACACTACTGAGTGAATTTTTCATCTTTCAAAATGTATATACAAAAGTATATGAAATTTCTACTTGACATGATAATGCCATACCAGGAACCGATGAAAATTGAAAGTGATGTAAAGACAAGTTCAATTTTTTTTAGGCTTTAGGAAGATAAATAGTTGAGAAAGAACTCTTCACACCTGCTAGTAACCCAGTCTCTAGGCTCACCCAATTCTATAAAGCAAACAAATCAGATATTACCTTGAGAAATACAAGTTTAGATGGATGTAAGGCACTAAATGGACTAAAAACTTCTTCACATAGTCTCCCTTCCCATTTAACACCTATGTAACTTCCTTAAAAAAGACTTATTACAGTATTGATCAGTCATTTGAATTTCTGAAGCAATGAAATTACTGTGCATAGAGACACAGCATATATCACTCACACTTCAAACTTCTGGAAATACTCATATCTAGAGAGTTTTAAGTAAAAGCATCATTCTATCCCTAAAACTCTGTATTTAGTAGGAATATATCCTAGAACTTCTTTGAATTTTTCCAGAGGTTACGTAGGATGGTGTTTTCTTTCCAATACATATGGACAATCTTTTTATGACAGCTGTTTGAAAGAATAGATAAGAATGCATTCTTATATAAATTTTTAGCTTCTTCCAAGGTGTGTACAGAGCAAAGAACCAAAGGACAACATGGTAACTATTAAGAAAACAAATAGTTGGCATTCCTGCCATTGCACATTACCTATGAGAACACTGGGTGTTGGGTCTTGAAGCAGATAATTGAGAAAGTGTGTCTGTTTTGGAGTAGAAAGAGCCAAGGAATGCTAGAATAAGTCCAGCACTCAGGACTCACCATTGTGTGGTGTGGACCAGATGGCTGGCAAGGCAACTTCAGCGCAGTGTGCCCTGTGCCATCAGTACCCAGGTGCTAGACAGTCACAGGGAGGAGACTCTGCCCTCCCAGGTGAAACAAAGAAAGAGCAAGTCCTCGTTCACATTCAGGTGTGAGAGATACCAAGCATCCAAGAGAAACCTCCTGGTGATCTTAGTTCTGAGGCAGAGCTACCTCCCTTCCATACACCCATATACTACCAAAGCATTTGAACTCAACTCAAAACAATTGTTATCAGTAATATTTGGCGGGGGTGGAGGATGTCTCTTGTGCCTGTAATAACCTGATTTAAACCTCTGGATCCCTAATTAGGAAAATTCATCCAGCCAAACATTTCAAGGAGTTCCAAGGCCTCTGGAGACTATCCACAAACCCAAGCCCAGAGACCCTGGGTTTGGAATCCTTGGTCTTGAAATCTCTACTGCTCAGAAGGTCTCCAATGTTACCTCATATTAAAATGAACTGGAGAACTTAAAAAAAAAACTTTCCGGGAAAATTCCTTTTCCAATTAAATCAGAATGTCTGGAGATGGGACCCAAAAGTCAGTATACGTGTGTACTAAACTCTCGGAGAGTTTCAAGGTGCAGCAAAGCTTCAGAACCAGCGCACAGGTCTGTGTTCATCATGCAGTTGGTGTAAATGCTCTGCGGTCATTGCTGTTACAAAATCATTGCGTCAAAAACAACAAGAGGACGTCTGCCACAGAAGTAATTTGCCTAGAATTATCTTACCGAAAAGAAGTAAGGTTAGGTCAGGGTGCGTGTGACTTGGCCACGCTTTCCTTAATGGACAAGCAAGTGTAATTCCTTCTGTGAACGCCAAGGGGCGCCCTCTGTCTCCTCGCCGTACCTGGAACGCCTGCCCTTTTCCGACCGCACAAAGAGCCCGGCCTCCTCCCGGGTGACATCACAAAGAGCCGGTCCCCCGCCCCTTCGGCGCCACCACGTGTGTCCCCGCGCCCGGCGGCCACTCGACTCAGTCCCTCGCCGGCCGGTCTGGGCAGAGGAGGAGGGTGGTTGGCAGTGGCTGGAAGCTTCGCTATGGGAAGTTGTTCCTTTGCTCTCTCGCGCGCAACCCTCCTCCCTGCTTCTCCGCTGCCGCTGTCGGAGGAGAGCACGGGGAGGCGCGGGCTGCATCCGCGGCTGCTTCTCCCCGCCCGGGCAGCCACGCCGCTGGGCAGGTGCTGAGCGCCCCCAGAGCCAACCTCGCCGCCTCCCGCCTCTGCCCGGCTGCCCGGCTGCCGCAGTGCACATGGGGTGTTGGAGGTAGATGGGCTCCCGGCCCGGGAGGCGGCGGTGGATGCGGCGCTGGGCAGAAGCAGCCGCCGATTCCAGCTGCCGTGGGGCCGCGCGCCCCGGGCGCCCCTGCGAGCCCCGGGCTCAGCCATGGGGACCTCCGCGAGCAACAGCACCACCCTCGCCCCCTGCAGCCGCGTCGCCGGCCGAACTAGAGCCACGATGATCGCGGGCTCCTTTCTCCTGGTGAGCGCTCGCGGGGACCGGGGGTGGCGGCCGCGCCGGAGGTGCTCTCCAGCAAGCGGGGCGGGTCCCTGGGCCGGGGCTACGGGAGGTGTGGGGTCGGGCCGGCTGGGTTGGGGGTTTGCAAGGGAGAGCAACACAGCCAGAGGGCTCTATGTAGGTCGTTTGAGGGAGTCTCAGAGCCCGGTAGTGACCCGAGAATGAAGGCGAATTGTTTTCCTTGCGCTGGAGGTGTGCGCCAGGCTTCCTGCGCATTTCAGGGCTTTCGTCCTCCTTCGGCCTACCTCCCACTGCCAACACCTACACCCACACCCACCCCTCACCTTCACGTCGCTCGGCCGACGCCCCACGAGCGGTGTGGGGCCGCGGCTGCGGTGCGGGGCGCTAAGGCTCGCCGCGGCCCCGCTTTGTTGCACTGCAGTGTCATGTCGGGATGCTACCGCAGCGGGCACAGCGGCACCGGTGCGCGCCTGACACCAGAGACCCTGAGCGGGGCGCGAGCCGCCACCGCCTCCCTCCGGCCTTCCACCCCCCACTCTCCCTCTTGGCTCGGGTGGGTCCCAGTGTCTGCACGCCAGAAAAGAACCCGTAGACCCACTCCCAGGCGCCTCTAAAGAGCGGGCTGCCAGCCAGCCAGCACGCTGGCATTCCCGTGGGGGGAGGGGACAAGAGATCCGCCTAAAGAAAAATGAATTCTCTCCAGTTTTTCCTATCCCTTATGTACCTGTGACCATGCAGGTGATCCTGCAAGGGGACATGGGTGCTTAACCACCCCAGCTGTATGCACATCTGGAGCCGTGCTCTGTACCTAGTCCTCCATCACTTACCTGGCCAAAGCCTGAAACCACCCTTGACCCAAAACTTAACCTCGATTTCCCCTAAATCCTTTTCTCTTATTTCTAAATGTTGGAGTGAGGGGAGCAGTTTGGTGGAAGAAAATTTGGGTTCTAGCCCATGCTTTTTAGCTCTGCAGAGAAGGTGGAGATTGCTAGTTAAAAAAATAAGCAAAAACAGAACAAGAGCCTGTTTTCATTGCAGGGCTGTGTAAGGGAAAGGCCGGCTTGCTGTCTCTTTATCCACAGGGCTGAACGCCTGGCCAGCCAAGATCTGCTTAGATCCCAAGGCAGTGCAGTTGCCATGGCCTGGGAATTCATCCTACAGACACTCTGGTTCCTTGTGTGTGTTTTAAGGGGATGAGAGAGACTAAAGAAAAGTTTGTTGCTGTAAGCATTTATAATGAGGCAAATCCCAGTTTTCCCTTGGGAGACTTTTCTGCCCGTTTATTGTAATGGGAATTTCAAGATTTTGTATCCTTGGAATAAGTGTGGTGGTGTAAGCAATAGTGAGGTTTCTCTGGGACAGTGAACCCAGATTGGCAGTCTTGGCATACAAAGAAATGCACCTGGGTACACAGAACCTTGCATCAGTGGAGTTAAATCTATCTTGAGTTCCCACTGCTCTAACCCACGACATGTTTGTTGGGTGCCTCCAACTCATCTGATTGTTCTACTCTTCATAGACCCTACTCTCAGATTAAATCTTTAGTCATTGTGCAATATTTTACCTTTTAGTGTTAGAAGGGTGCTTAAAAGAAAACCTCAATGTAACCAAAGAGTAGGTTGCTTTATCTGAGAAAGGACCCAGCTCCTTATTGTAAATCATCAAATTCAGCGTATCCCAAAACTGTGCACTGGATTTGCAACTGAAGACCTGAGAATATATTTGGCTGGTTTTTTTTTTTAAGTGGAATTTATAATAAGGCTTAGAAGCAATGTCAGTGTGATAACCAATACAGGATTCATTATTCTTCTGCTAACCCTAGTAAAAAGGCTTTCTTTAAATATAAAGAAATGCCATGAGATTGAAGCCATCATTCTGAAAGGTGACTGAGACAATGTGCAAGGATCATCGGGGACTACGTTGTCACCCTCCACCGGCCTGAGGAAGAAGCATTTTTGTCTTTCCCATCCCCACTCTGCATGCCCTAGTCCTCAGAACAGGTGTTGTTACTGGGTGAAATGATGATTGTTTGAAGCAGGATTTGTCCTGCTGGCACTCTTTCTTGGCCACTGCAAGGGATTTGGTGCTGGGCACATTGGTTAAGACTCTGTTTGGGATCCCATATCTCACATCAGAGTGCCTGGGTTTGAGTCCTGGCTCTGCTTCAGGTTCCAGCTTCCCGCTAACATACACACTGGGAGGCAGCAGATGATGGCTCCAGGTACTTGGGTTCTTGCTACCTACATGGGAGACTCAAAATTGGGTTGAAGTTTCCTGTCTTTGGCCTGGCCTAGCACTGGCTGTTGCAGGCATTGGAACCAGTGGCTGAAAGAATTCTTTCTGCTTTCCAATAGAATAAATGAATATATATATATATATATATATATATATACACATACATATCTATCTATCTATCTATATATAAATGACAGGCACCAAGTACTAGAGTCTACATAAAACATAATAGGATACCTTGAGCACTTTTGGGGAAAGTGGAGAGATTAGTGATGTGTCCATGTATTGTAGTCAGATTGAAAAAATGAAAATTTCAATGACATACTCTGTTGATTGTGGCTTTCAGTTACTTCTCTTCATCAAGTATAACCTTTTTTGTGAGACAATCTTTTGCCATCATTTTTGTGACACTTTTTTGGGTCATGATAGGCTAACTACATGAAAGACAGCTTACTGTAAGCTTTAAAGTACTTATATGTCATTATTTATTTACACAACATAATATATATCTAGCACACATATGTGTATATATGGGGAGAGAGCACAATTACTGTTATTATATTCTGTTTCAAATAAAATTATTATATTGCTGTGTTCTAAGTGCTTATATGTAGTATATCATTTATTCGCAACATGCCGGTGAAGTAGGTGGTATTGTCTCCATTTTTTACAGATGAGAAAACTAAGGCTCCAGGAACTCCGCTGGTTTGTCCTGGGTCACACAGCTTGCACATGGTGGCACTGGGGGCTGGAACCTGGGGCCTCCTGACTTAGTTCATGTTCTCCTTCACTCCTGTGCCACAGTGCCTATTTCACAACTCCAAATTGCTTGATAACAACATGTAGGAACCAAGAAGGCTCACTGGGGGAAAGTTGAGATGGTGTTGGTTTGCTGCAGAACATAAATGAGACTTACATGAGAGCCTCTGGAAAGGAGGTATTCCTGCCCCTCTCACTTCTGTTTGTATTGAGTTGAAATGCCTGTGTGATATTAGCAAGTAAAACACAAACTAAAACACAAGCTTTGTGTTCCAGGCCAAAAGTCTGGAGACAAAATCAGTGAGACCAATAGGTTTGTGCCAGTGTTAAGGAATGCCCTAGTTGGGCTTGTTCAGTGTGACACTGGACAGTTAATTGCCTCTGGCCCTCAGAGAGCTTCCTTTGCACAGAGAGATTGCTGGCCATGGGGCAGTCAGAAGAGAACGGAGCCATAATTTATAAAGAGAGTGGGTCTGAGGTTTTAGAAACTGCTACTTTGCATGCATTATAGATTCCAAATAGACAGTCATTTGCTGTAATAGCCTGTCCAGTTTGCCTAGAAAGTGTCACTGTCATTGACACTAGATACCTAGTTTAGTGCTGCTTCCTGACTTTCACTTATCACAGTCAATGTCCTGTTGTTCTGGCATTTTGGCTATTTAACTAGGCAGGTATGGGTGGTCTGATGGGGACTGGAGTCCTGAATCATGTCCAGACTTGGTGGCAAGTTCAAGTAGAAATTTTAAGTACAGCCGATATTATATCCAAAAGACTGTCTCCTTTCTAAAGCTTTATACCTTTTCTCTATGATCTTAGAAAGTGAAAGCTGGAAGGAAGCATATAACTCTACTGTTTTAACACCCTGTATTTGTTGGTTGAGGGAAAGAACAGTCTATGTTGAGGAAGTGCCTTATTCTTCATGCTAACAAACATCTGCATTGAGCACCCTGTCTGAGCAAGGTTCTATCCTAGGGATGAATTGGGATTTGGATTTTGCCACAAACGTTCAATTGTGTAATATATAAAATGTTGTACCAATGGTATATGATACATAAATGGCATATAAAGTGTCCATGGCCATCAGCAATACTGGTTGGTTTTTACTTGCTCTTATGGGATCAATGGATGAATTTGTTTTCTTCAGGGTAATACACAAAATGTGGCTGATGTAAAAATCTTACCTGAAATCACTCTGAAAGTCCGAGAATGAAAACACTTCCAAGTCTCAGAACAATATACATTATATTCCATGGAGAAAGTGACTTATGGGAAGTCGAGAATGGGGACCCAGAACCTGGACTGAAATGAAGGATTCCTGACATATCCCATGAGTCATTCCTATAGTCAAAATGTATAGAGTTGGATAAAATTTCCCATCATAATTGTTTCTTAAGGCATATCTTTGAAACTGCCTCAGGTCCAGTCTAGAACAAACAAATGAACCTCCAATGTAAATAAACTATACAAGTAAACTAAATCAGCAAGAAAAAACTTCCTTGTACTGGAATTTATACTAACTTGAGAGAAAAAAAAAAAGAAAACTAAATAGGCATAGATCCACCATCCACCAATTGCCTATGCTACACATTTTAGCATAGCTAGATGTGAACAAAGCTTATCATGCTGGACATCATAAGCACGGTTAATGCCATATTTTCCAGGGTAGTTTGCAGACAGTTCCTTTCTCCCTTTGTGTCCTTACCAGATAGAAGCAAGCAGATGTGAACGCCTGTGTACTTTCTACCTGGTAGATCAGAATGAGGAAACAGCACATTTCAACTGTGTGCCTTCTAAGAAGATGTGCAATAAAACCTCCGGAGGCTCCATAGGCAAGTTGCAAGCTGGTTTTGTGCTTGCTTAGCCAGCCCTTTGTAAAGCTTACAAACTGTAATTGGCTTAGATAAAGTTGATTCACATTTCTGTTGTTGGTGGTGATGGGAAATGGTCCAGTGCATCATCAGACTATTCAGAGGTTGAAATGAAGTGAGTGACTTTTCCTAAACGACTATGCCTCTTTTCCAGTAAGCACTAATACTCTGATGGCCCTCTTCCCCAAGGCGGACCTGGCAAATTCCGGCGACGCCAGCTCACCGGCACTTCCTGGCAAACTCAGTTTCTTCTCTAAAGTGACAAAAGGAACCCAGGGTATCTCCGTGTGCCCAGTGATCATTTGGAGCAGACTCAATCTGAACCATTAGACGCAGATATGTGTATTGGACAGAACAACAACTGAAGCCAAAATGTGTCTCCAAAGTTGAATCTTTGTGTAGCATTAGGTGGAGACCAGACTTTGTTGCTGCTGCAGTAGCAGCTGCTGAGCTTTGATTCTTTAAGAATAGGGGCGCGATCATGAATAAACACTGACTTTGCTCCAGTATTTGTATTTGCCAAAATCAACAGGAATCCTAAATTGGCTTGTATGCTGCCACCTGGCTTTCCTACCACCTCCCATTTCCAGCCTGATTCCAAGAGTAAGGGAGTTTGGGCAGAGGTTATAATGTGGGAGGAACCTGGCAGCTATGCGTATGGGCAGGACTTCAGTCTGTACAGTGGGGCACTCACAGCTGTTTAGGCTGTTGATTCAGAGCTTTAGTGAACTCACTGTTCTTGAGGGGCGCTGAAGGCCACCAGGAAGATCTTCATGTCAGTGACTGGGCATTGGAGATGACAGGTGTTTTCAGTGGTGGGGAGGTTGTGCTCGGGGGAATCTTAGGCAGTGTGTGGGCCAATAAGGGTACATTATACGTGGGGTTGCTATATAGATTCATCTTCTCTTTAGAATATTTGAAAATTATGCTGAAGATTTCATTATAAATGAAAACGAAGAAAAAAAAACAGAAAACAGGAGAGTTTTTTTTTTTTTTGTAAGCTAAGTCATAGCAAGGCTCATTATCTACTCTTTATATAATTTTCCATTTGCTCCTCTGTTGCCAGAACTGTTGCTTGGTGTCATTTGCACCAGATCTATCTACTATGGGAGAAGGACATGATCTTAATGGATTTGAGAGAGGAGAGAAGTGAAACCAGGAATCCTAGAATCAAATGAGAGTCGCTGTGGTTTAATGGGGCTTCAGCACTGAGAGCCCAGAGGGTAGGAATAAGAAAATGGCTGTTAATATTGATTATTTATATTGATATTACCAGCTTCTTCTTATGGAGCACTTACCATTGCCACTGTGTTGAATACCTTCTACAAATGATTTCAGTAAATCTTCCAGGTCTCCAAGGTAACAGCAACAGCCCCATTTTACAGATAAAGGAATGAGATTTGAGAGTTTATGATTATACCATTGCCAACTGCTGGAGAGAGGATTCAAATCTAGGTCAGTGTGGCTTCATACCCACTGCTCTCTGCCAAGTTGTGGATAGGGAACAGGTCACCTTAATTTACCAGAATTTTGTTTCATATAAAAGAAATAATTTTACCCAAAAATTGAACATTATGTTTCCTACTGATGAGCAGTTCTGCCCCATGATGGTGTCTGGAGGTTTAGACAAAACTACTGGTTCTGAAGTAAGAGCACCCTGTGTGTGGATTGAAAAGGGAGGGCATGGAGTCATTGGCAAGCATTTTCCTATGGTGTGACTGTGACGGGCAATGGGGCCATGGCTAAAATGGAAAGATACTCCTACAAATTGAAATGTTATAAATAGGGAATGGATACTTTGCTTTCTTGGTCCTTGGGTCATTTTGAAAAATATTTGCTTAGTGAGTAACAGTGCAGCATGGGTTCTGCTTAGCAATGTAGTTTCAACTCATTTATCCTGGGAACTTGAGAACCTGTTAGGGTTTTCTTTGCTACCAGCCTAATTATTTGTGTAGGGTAAGTGTATGGACTTGTACCATCTATTACTAGTATTTCCTTTGTTCACTTTTCATTTCAGGTTTCTCAGACGCTGATTTAACTCCAGGATTTGAGTGGTCCTATAGGAGATGTGTTTTTGTGACGTTGATTGGTAGCATTCTCTTAAGCAAGCTTTTAAACATATCTTCTCATAGATTATAGCCTCAGTGGACTAGAGAAAGGCAAAGAGTGAGAAAAAGGTTTCTAATCATTGGTCCTGGCAAAAAGATTGGAATTCTCATCTCCCTAAGAACTTTTGGGATAAGATTATTATCACATTTCATCCTAGCTATGGCCAAGTGTGATTAACTAGAGTTAGAAGAGGCAGAAAGGTTGGGAAGCATTGAAAAAAAAAAAAAAATTGTGACAGCTTCCCAGAACAACTTAAATGTTTTTTATCCAAACTTTGCTCTTTCTTTATGTCCAGAAGTCCATGGGGTTGTCCCTCTGTGGCATTTAGATCTTGGGTACTCATTCAAGAAAAATCACAAAATAGTTAAGATTTATGTGTCTCCTCATTTGAAATGCTCAGGGTCAATGTTGCTCTTCTAGTTCAGCTTCTCAAAGACAACAGGCAATGTACTGTTCATCTTTGTGTTTCTGGCTCAATGCCCTGACACATAGTATTTGAGAAATAACTGATTGTTGTGTGAATTTCTGAAGAATAATACTTTAAACCAACTTTTGTTCATTCTAGTTAGAGGGTAGTTGGAGCTGCAGCTACCTCTGATTACTTCGAGTTATAGCTAAAGAGTAGACGAGCTATTACGAAAGAACTTCTAGTTGGCTGACTAGAAGAACCCTGGTAGATATAAAATTCTCTTTATATGTCTTCCGTTTTAAATTATTTTTCTTGACAGCATTTATGTATGCTTAAAATTGATGTTTATGTACTTGTTTTTGTTCTGTTTTTCTTTGTACAGATATTTTCTGTTATCTTACAAAGATATATTTACTGTTATCATTTAATAAAATTTATGGAACATTTATTAAGTATCAGGCATTGTTAAACTCTGGGACTATGGTAGTGAAAGGTGGCTATTCATGGTCTTTCCCTCTTGGAGTTCATAGAAGAGATGATGTTGAACAAGAAGCAGCCATTGAAAGAGCAGAAGGAAGAGTATGCCAGTAGGAGGGAATTGCATATGGGATGGCTCAGAGGTGGGGAAGAGCTCACATGTTCAGGGAATACAAAGTCCATTGTAGTGGTGCTCAGTGAGTGATGTAAATGGGAATTTGGATTGAGGTTGAAGAGCAAGCATGGGTCAGATCATGCAAGACCTTTAAAGGTATGAAGCCATCAGAATATTACTCAGGAGTACAGTGGGATGGAATGTAAAAATATGGCTTTATTTCAATTTTGAAAAAAAGATCCCTCTGTGGAGACTGAATTAGAGGGGAAGCATAGGAAAAGAGGGCTGTTTGGGATCTTTTATAGTAATTCAGGTAGAGATGATGGCACTGAAACAGTGGCAGTGAAGGTGGGGACTACTGGGTAGAGATTTTTGAGAGAGTTTACTGATGGGGAGCGAGGAGGGAACAGGTGATGTTGCTTGAAAGCGATTATCAAGGCTGGCTCCCGGTTTCCAAACTGAGAAATCTATGGTAGTCTGATCATTTTGAAAGGGAAGGTTGGGGAAGGAGTGAATGGATTTGGGAAACTCAAAGTTTGGATGTATGTTGAGTTAGTTTAAGGTGCCTGTAATTCCTCAAGTCTTGATGCCTACCATCTTTAATAGCTGTATCCCCTCTGCTGGGCATGTGTTGAATCATCCTACTGTTGCTGGGTGCTTGGATCGGCTGTTGTCATTCTTCCATAGCACAAAAGAAGCTGTCTCTGTACAAACCAATTATTCTTTTTCCTTTCGGGTTGTTTCCCCAGGGTGTTTTCTCCAAAGTGGAATTAGCAGGTCAAAAGAAATGAATGAACAACTTTACGACTTTTGCTGCATATTGCCAAGATTGTCTTCAGGAAGACTGAATTTAGAGTGCCACCAGCCATCTATAAATGTGCTTTGTGCTCCACATACCTCCAGCATTGGAGTTAATAATTTTAATTTATTAATGCTCTTTTGCTGTAGATATATAAGAATCCTCAGTTGAGCAAATTTGCATTTGACATTCCAGGGATGTCATAAATTTATGCATACGGTGATTATCTTTGCAGTTATCATATGGACCTGTCTCAATTATTTGGTAGAATCATTAACCATCTTTCCATTAATTCTTTATACATTTTTTTCTTTATATATTTTTTATTATAAGCTCTATTTATTTTGAAAGGCAAAGGGACAGAGTGAAGAAAAGACAGAGAAAGAGACACAGAGAGAGACACATACAGATATCTCATATTTACTGATTCATTCCCTCAATGCCCACAATAGCCAGGGCTGGGCCTATCCAAAGCCAAAACTCAGCAACTCAATCCAGGTATCCCATGTGTGTGACAGGGACCCAAATACTTGATCCATCATCTGTAGGCTTCCAAGGTGAGTATTAGAAAGAAGCTGGATCAGAAACAAAGCTGGGACACAAACCCTGGCACTCCAATATGGGATGTGGGCATCTTAATTGCTATTGCCACTCATACACCCCAATTATAAGATTTTGTTAGCTGTGTATGGCATATGTTTTCCACCCTACTTTTAACATTATTTATATTTTTTAAAGATTTATTTATTTGAATGGCAAAGTTATAGAGGGAGAGACAAAGAGAGCTCTTCCATCTGCTGATTCACTACCAAAATAGCCACAGTTGTCTGAGCTGGGTGGAGTTGAAACCAGAAGCCAAGAGCTTCTTCTGAGTCTCCCATGTGGGTGCCGGGGCCCAAGGACTTGATTCGTATTCCTCTGCTTTCCCATCTGCTTTCCCAGGAACATTAGCAGGCAGCTGGATCAGAAGTGAAGCAAATGGGACTTGAACCAGCACCCATGTGGGATGCTGGCATTAAAGGTGGCAGCTTTACCTACTAAGCCACAGTGCCGGCCCCTATTACTATTTTTTTTTTTTAAGATTTATTTTAATTTATTTGAAAGACAGAATTACAGAGAGAAGTAGAGACAGAGAAAGAGGCCTTCCATCCGCTGGTTCACTCCCCAGATGGCTGTAACTTCCGGAGCTGCACCAATCTGAAGCCAGGAGCCAGGAGCTTCCTCTGGGTCTCCCACGGGGGTGCAGGGGCCCAAGGACTTGGGCCATCTTGTACTGCTTTCCCAAGCCATAGCAGAGAGCTAGATCAGAAGAGGAGCAGCTGGGACTAGAACCGGCACTCCTATGGGATGCCAGTGCTTCAGGCCAGGGTGTTAACCTGCTGTGCCAATAACATAAATTTAGTCTTAAGTATTTCAACCAATTTTCTTTTTTTGTATGAGAATATTTTTTGTTGTCCTTTTTTTTAAAATTTTTTTGACAGGCAGAGTGGACAGTGTGAGAGAGAGACAGAGAGAAAGGTCTTCCTTTGCCGTTGGTTCACCCTCCAATGGTTGCCGCCGCCGGCGCGCTGCAGCCGGCGCACCGCGCTGCTCCGATGGCAGGAGCCAGGTACTTATGCTAGTCTCCCATGGGGTGCAGGGCCCAAGCACTTGGGCCATCCTCCACTGTACTCACAGGCCAGAGCAGAGAGCTGGCCTGGAAAAGGGGCAACTGGGACAGAATCCGGCACCCCGACCGGGACTAGAACCTGGTGTGCCGGCGCCACTAGGCTGAGGTTTAGCCTAGTGAGTTGCAGCGCCGGCGTCCATTTTGTTTTAATCTTCAGAAATTTATGGGCTAAATATACTGTTCTGATATCTTTGACTTTTGTATTTGATCTTTTTAATGTCTGGACTTCAGGGTCATACTTGTAGTTAGAGCAACACCAGTGTTTTGTAGGATAATCATACACACTTTTTTTTTTTTTTTTTTTTGGACAGGCAGAGTTAGACAGTGAGAGAGAAAGAGACAGAGAGAAAGGTCTTCCTTCCGTTGGTTCACCCCCCCAAATGGCCGCTACGGCTGGCGCACTGCACCAATCTGAAGCCAGGAGCCAGGTACTTCCTCCTGGTCTCCCATGTGGGTGCAGGGCCCAACACTTGGGCCATCTTCCACTGCCTTCCCGGGCCACAGCAGAGAGCTGGACTGGAAGAGGAGCAACCGGGACAGAACCCAGCGCCCCAACCGGGACTAGAACCCGGGGCGCCGGCATTGCAGGCAGAGGATTAGCCTAGTAAGCCACGGAGCCGGCCCATGCACGCTCTTTCAATAAATAATTGAATGGTCAGAAACATTTAAGAGATACTGGGTTCAACATTGCTGTCAGCTCTCCTGCAAGACCTGCTAGAGTCATCAACAGGTTGATAATATTCACTGTGCCTTTCCAAAAGAAGGCTATAATTGGTAGCATTTCCTAAATTTTTAGACAAGGGGCTGGTAAACTTTATCTGTAAAGAGCCAGGTAGCATGTTTGGTTTTGTGGTCATGTGATCTCCAGAGAAACTTCAGTTCTGTCTTGGTGTGACAAAAACAGATCTAAAGCAATACCTAAAAAGAATGGGTGTGGCTGTATCAATAAAACTTTACTTGTCAATACTGAAATTTGAATTTCACATAATTTTCATATGTCACAAAATACAGCATTTTGTGATTTGATTTCTTTCCAACTACTTAAAATATAAAAATCTTTATTAGATCATGGGCTCTATAAAAACAGGAAGGTACTAGAGTCTGCTCACTCTTTTTTGAGACCATAGACTCAATAACATCTTATGGGACAGATTTGCGAAATTCACTCTGGAAAATGTTTGCTTCAGGACTCCTTCAGTTTTCCAAAGTGTACTACTAATAGTAGTAAATCTGTTCTCCTCTCTTGTGTTTTCTCATTTGCTATACACCACATTTTTTCTTTAAACCCATTTAGAAAATACCAGGTGGCCCTTGTTTCTTTTATACTCAGCCTTTTTTTCTTTTTTAAGATTTATTTTAGGGTGGCGTTGTGGTGTAGCAGGTAAAGCTGCCATCTGCAATGCCAGCATCCCATATGGGTGCTGGTTCATGTCCTGAACTGCTCCACTTCCGATCTAGCTCCCTGCTAATGGCCTGGGAAAACAGCAGACAATGGCCCAAGTGCTTGAGCCCCTGCACCCACGTGGGAGACCTGGAGGAAGTTCCTGGCTGGCTCCTGACTTTAGCGTGGTCCAGCCTCGGCCTTTGCAGCCATCTGGGGAGTGAACCAGCGGATGGAAGATCTGTGTCTCTTCTCTCTCTGTAACTCTGCCTTTCAAATAAATAAATCTTTAAAAATTCTTGAAAGGCAGAGTTACAGAAAAAGAGAGAGGGAGAGAGAGAGAGAGATCTTCCATCGTGGTTTACTCCCCAAACAGCAGCAATGGCAGGGGCTGGGTCAGGCCAAAGTCAAGAGCCAGGAGCTTCATCCGGGTCTCTCATGTGGATGCAAGGGCCCAAGCACATAACCATCTTCTGCTGCTTTTCCTAGGCCATTAAAAGTGAGCTGGATTGGAAATGGAGCAGCTGGGATATGAACTGGCACCCATATGGGATGCTGGTGTCCCAGGCAGTGGCTTAACCAGCTGTGCCACCACACCGGCCCTCTTTTGTAACTCTTTACTGTGCTGAAAATATTTTTGTTTTGTTTTGTAGTATGCTCTAAATCCAAGGGGTTACATGTCAGGATTACAGCTTTTATACTGTGTGTATGTACGTATTTATATTTTAAAGACAGACTGACAGGGCCATTGCCGCGGCTCACTAGGCTAATCCTCCGCCTGCAGTGCTGGCACCCCGGGTTCTAGTCCTGGTTGGGGCGCAGGATTCTGTCCCAGTTGCTCCTCTTCCAGTCCAGCTCTCTGCTGTGGCCCGGGAAGGCAGTGGAGGATGGCCCAAGTGCTTGGGCCCTGCACCTGCATGGGAGATCAGGAGGAAGCACCTGGCTCCTGGCTTTGGATCGGCGCAGCGCGCTGGCCACAGTGCACCAGCTGTAGCGGCCATTTGGAGGGTGAACCAATGGAAAAAGGAAGACCTTTCTCTGTCTAACTCTGCCTGTCAAAAAAAAAAAAGAATGCCTAATTCCAAGGGAGTAGAGTTAAGCTAGAGTAAAATGGTAAGTCAGTGGGAGTGATAATTAAAATGATTTACACTTATGGAATACTGACAATGTGTTAGGTGTGTTCTCTCTGCTTCATCTGTGTCAACAATTAAGAGTAGATATTACTACTATCTTCTGTATACTATTTTGAGAACAGAAATATTTAGAAACAGTGATTTTTTTGCCCTCATAGACCACTCAGCCCAATACTTCTGACACCAGAATGTCCAAGTGGACACCAAACTAGGTGTCTTCTAATTCAATTCACTTCTGACATTATCTGCAGACACCCAAGGCATCAGACATCCAAGGTTAAGGGTTCCGTCCCATGAGACTGCCCCCCATTTCAGATGCCAATGGAAACCTCAAGTTGTGCCCTGTGCTTCTGAGTGACCAACTATACATCGAGATCCCAATCACCTCCTCCTTGGGTTTGATTAATTGGGTAGAGAGGCTCAAGGAATCCAGGGAAACACTTCCCTCACATTTGCCAATTTATTCCTAAGGGATGCAGTAAAGGATAGAGATGGACAGCCATGTGCAAGAGATGGGAAGGGGTGTGGGCTTACCTGCCTCTCCCGGCACATCACCCTCCTGGCACTTCCACAAGGTCAGTTATCTGGAGGCTCTCTGAGCCCTGCCCTTTCGGGGTTCTATGGAGACTTCATTGCATAGCCAGGATTGATTATATCATTGGCTACTGGGGATCAACTCAGCCTGAATTCCTCTCCCCTTCTCAGAGGTTGGGAGGTGGGGCTGCAGGTTTCGACCCTGTGACCCTGCCTTGGTCTTTCTGGTGACCAGTCCCCATTTGGAAGCCATCCAGGGGCTCCAGCTACCAACAATTTCAGTAGTAGTACACAAAAGACAGTCTGAAAGGTTTTAGGAGCTATGGCTATGAACCAGGGACAGAGACCAAATATATATTTCTTATTATTTCACAATATCATACCCAGTTGGTAGCTGGTTTGGCTGGGCCTGCTTGTCTTGCTCCAGGCTAAAATAGGTTTTGCTTATAATTTCATGTTGGAGTTGTTGGTTTTTGCCTCGGTTTATATGCTCTTTGCAAATCCTTAGTGAGCACAGAGTAGCATTCTCCCTATACTTAGCCTATTGTTGTGTGTTATGCCAGTTCATTTACTACTTCATGACTAAATACGGGCAGCTTGCTCTTGGCTTCTGCATGTAGGTGGAGGTCTTCAGAACAACTGTTGTGATAGAGGGAGACAAAATTCTGCGGTCCTATGGTGGCTGAATGCACACACTCTTCTGCATTTCGGGTCGCAGACAAAGCAGTGTCTGGGTGAAGTGTTGCCTCCCCACCTCCATACCCTCTTTACCTGATGTCCCCTGAGCATGCTCCCTTCTGATCCTGTAACCAGCACTTTCTAGCTTTGGCATTCTCCATACTTGTCATCTTTTAGAACAGTCCTTGCATCTGCCCCCAAGACTTTATTTATTTATTTTTTTTAATCAGAGCAGCAAAAGCTGACCAAATTTATATAACATAACTGGACATATTTCTGTGATTTGTGGAAGCTCTACCTTTGAAGCATTTTTCTTCACGCATGTTTTTTCTCCCCTCAAATCTTGAGAATTCCAGACAGCTAATATCTTATTGTTGCAGATTTAACACGAAGCCTAAAATGAAAAAGAAATTCTGAGGGTGCCCAGCTTTGCATCACTTTTGCCTTTTGATCTTGTTAGCGTGCTTTCCTGTTCGCATCTCAGGAATGACTTGCTTGCCTCGTTATCTCTGCAGTAACTGAGCTTCCTCGTGAAAATATTACACAGCATTTAGGAAAAACTACAACAAACTCATAGCAGTATCTCTGCTTGCCCAATGTAAACAGACAAAAGTGTGTCACCATCTTGAGTTTGTTCATTTTTCCATTAACGTTTACTAGGATTTGACAGGGAAAAAGAATGACATAACTTGATAGGGAATTTGATAGGGAGGAAGAATGACATAAACATGTTGTAACCATAAGCTCCAAGGAATTTTTTGCTTGCTGGAAGGTGAGATCATGGATTAAAATTGTTAAAAAAGAGTAGTCAACAACATTCTGACCGGTATTGGCACATTCAGGTGCTTCTTGTCTTTGGTCAATCTTTGTGCCTTAGAGAAGTTAAAACAATACGGGTGTCATGTGGGTCACCCGGGTGAACTCTACGACCCTGGAAGCCTCTACAGCAGGCTACTCTGTCCCCTTTTGAACTTTGATTTATCCTGGTTTTACCTTTAATTATGCAATAAGTATTTATAGTACACCTACATCTTGTACATTTTGGGAGGGCACACTGATAGCTCTTTTTCCCATTATTGCTGATGAAATAAGTGTCCTGCATGAATTAGATTTTCCAAATAACTAAAACTTAAGCTGAGATGGAACATTGATAAACTTTGGGAAAATCTCATCACACTACTTAAAATTCTAAACCCCAAGTTAGTGTAACTTTTACATTTTTTTAAGGGGAGAATGTTTTAACTGTCAAGTATATTTGCTTGTTCTCTTAAGCACCTTGCAGGGGAATAATTCTTGAAAGCTGGACATTGTTATGTTAAAATAAGGTGATATCCTCAGGGTCTTTGGGAATTATTTGCCCTTACACAGAGAATTCCAGAAGGCTTTCTCTCTCTCTCTCTCTCTTTTAAGATTTATTTATTTATTTGAAAGGCAGAGTTACAGGGAGGCAGAGGCAGAGAGAGAGAGAGAGAGGTCTTCTATCCAATGGTTCACTCCCCAAATGGCCATAATGGCTGGAGCTGGGCCAATCCAAAGCCAGGAACCAGAAGTTTCTTCATGAGCCTGCAGATGGTGGATTTACCTGCTACACCACAGCACCGAAGGCTTTGTCTCTTGATATATTGTGGCTACGTTGTAGAGGGTTTGGGTTTTCTTATTCTTGCTCTTATATGCATGCTCATCTTCAGCAACTTCCTCTGCCACTACTCTTTAATTTGTTGCTTCTAATTAATTGTGGCCTGCAAATCCATTCATTCATGTTGTCAACGTGCACATTGTCAGTTACACCATCAGTTGGGTCCTTGAGGGCTTGAATAGCATCACTAAAACAGACCCAGCCTTTGTCCTCAGGGAGCTTGTGGTCCAGAGGGGAAGACACCAAACAGAGAGATGTGTTAGTACAGAATTATGGTAGTCCTATAGGAGAACAAAAGGTAATATAATGAAACTTGTTTTCAGTTGGGAGGGGTTGACAGGGATGGCTTTCCGGAAGAATCCTGTCTTTGCTAAAGATTTTGAGGCATCTCATCTTAAGTCACAAAGAGCTTTAAACACATCATGAAGGGATCAGATTTGTTGTATGACTGGAAAGGGTGTCAGGAAAAATAGCCCAGAACCCAGCATTCCTTACTGGACTCTCAGAGGAGTTCTGAAGGTTTCTCTGAGTGAGCTTTTGGTCTCTGTAGTTTTTGACACTTCTGTCGATTGCTCAGCACAGGTGTCGGCAGACGTTTACCATAAAGGGCCAGATAGTAAATATTTTAGGTTTGTGGGCCACATGGTCTTTGTTGCATCCACCCAAGTCTGCCATCCTAGCATGAAAGCAGCAACACAAATGTCTAGATTCCAGTTAACTTAGTTCGAAGAGCAGTTGGTATATAAGATGTATTTTGCTGACCCTTGGCTCAGAGGATGCTTTGCTTATTGTTTTTATGATCTTCATTATTGAGGTGCTTGGAGAAGGAAGGAAATGCAATTTACATGGTTGTCCCTGGCCTTGAGCTGCTTACAATCATTATGCGAAGATAAGTATATACACTTACAGGGCCATCAGTCAACATTAGGAGACAATATGTAATTAGGCACCAATATGATGAGCAGAAACAGGAAATGTGATGGAGGGACACTCATCTGCTTGGAATCTGGGTGTCTAGGAATAGTTTTTATTTTTTAAGATTTATTGATACTTATTTTTCTACAGATTTATTTTATTTCTTTGAAAGATGGAGTGACAGAGAGAGGGAGAGGCACACATACAGAGAAATCTTTCATCTGCTGATCGGCTCCCCAAATCCCACAACAGCCAGGGCTAGGACAGGCTGAAGCCAGGAGCCCAGAACTCCATACAAGTCTCCCATGTGAGTAGTGGGGACACAGTGCTTGATTCATCACCTCCTGCCTCCCATGATGCACATTAGCAGGAAGCTGGACCAGAACTGCTGAGTGGCTGGGACTCACACCAGGCACACTAGGAGAGGATGTGGGCATCCCAAGCAATAGCTTAACCCCCTGTAGCACAGCACTCACCCACAAGGAGTAGTGTAATTCACAGAGAAGGTTGTATTTAATAAAATGATTACAAATGCATAGAAGGCCAGAATGGGATACAACCTAGTTCAGCCCAATTTTAAAACTGAATAAAACAAGGTACAGCTGGTTTTAAGACAGAACCTGGACAAGAATATAAGTCTTCTGTTCTCTAAATCTTTGCCTAAATATTCTTTCTATTCCAGGTCTGGGCTACCCTTGGGCTGAACATATATGTTTAGTAGACTCATATTAACAAACGATAGGCTAGAGTGAGAGGTTCTTAGTTTGGATTACTTTGAGATTTTTGTCCCAGAAAAAAAGCCATTCTCAGAAGACTGAGGGCAGCGTGGTTATATCTGTCACTTGGAATGAGATAGAGAATGGTATGGGAAGGAGGAAGGGATAGAAAAATATAGAAAAAAATATAGAAAAATGCATACACTGTGATATGGACAAGGAGGTAATCTACATGGCCTCAGTAGGAAGAATCTCTAAATTAAGGCAATCCAAACTATTGAAGAGAACTGGACTGTTAAGAGAGTATGAATGCCGGCGCTGCAGCTCACTAGGCTAATCCTCCGCCTTGCGGCGCCAGCACACCGGGTTCTAGTCCCGGTCGGGGCGCCGGATTCTGTCCCAGTTGCCCCTCTTCCAGGCCAGCTCTCTGCTGTGGCCAGGGAGTGCAGTGGAGGATGGCCCAAGTCCTTGGGCCCTGCACCCCATGGGAGACCAGGAGAAGCACCTGGCTCCTGCCATCGGATCAGCGCGGTGTGCCAGCCACAGCACGCCGGCCGCGGTGGCCATTGGAGGGTGAACCAACGGCAAAAGGAAGACCTTTCTCTCTCTCTCTCTCACTGTCTACTCTGCCTGTCAAAAAAAAAAAAAAAAAAGAGTATGAAGTAGCTCATATGTTCTGAAATGATAAGATTTCAATGATGCAGTATTAGAAGATGAACAAAGGCAAATTACAGACTAACATGTATGGCTTGTCCATCTTAGATACGTGAAACAAATCCAAAAGCAACAGAAATAGCTGTCTTACAGTATGTATGTATGCATCATATAAAAATGCTTAGAAGAGTCTGGAAAGACACATACCAAGATTCACAGTGAGTCCCCCTGAATGAGTGGATTGGAGCAGATACTTAAACATTGTACTGTCTGTATTTCCTGATAAGTAGAATTCTCCCAAAAATGTTTCTTTTGTTGAAAAATATTAATAAAGAACACTATTCAAATGATTAAAACTTTCAGGCTGGGCAAGAGACAGAAGTAGGGACTCTTGCATTGGGGTTGAGCTCTCACCAACATGTGTGTCAGAATCAGAGGAGTTTAGAGACAGAGGAGCCCTGGCTTCTAGGGGGTTCAAACCTTGGTCAGGCCTTAGAGTCACTTAGAGAACTTAAAAACAAAACAAACCAAGGCTGGTGGTGTGGTGTGGCGGGTAACACCTCTGCCTGCGAAGCCAGCATTCCATATGGGGATGCAGGTTGTTGTCCCAGCTCCTCCACTTCCAATCCAGCTCCCTACTAACAGCCTGGGAAAAGCAGCCAAGATGGCCACTAGAGCTATCTGGGGAGTGAACCAGCTGATGGAAGATCTCTCTCTCTCTCTCTCCAGCTCTGACTTTTAATAAAGCTTAAAAAAAAAAAAAAGGAAAAAGAAAAGAAGAAAAAAGAAAACCAAAGTGCAAACAAACCAGATTCCTGGCCCTCACTACAGGACCACAGTGATCTTGGAGATGGGACCAGGAATGGGAATTTTTTAAAAGCTTCCCAGATGATGTTGACACTGTGCACTAGATCTGAGGCTTCTGAGAACCTTAGATGTTGTGGTGGATTCGTTCTGAGAGGAGGAGCGTGGTGGGGGCAAGAGGCGTAGAGTCACCACACAGACAGACCCCAGGAGTCGGGTGAAAGCAGGCCAGAGGCGCGCAGCCCACAGACTCATTTATTTCAGTTGGTACAGCAGCTTTTATAGCCAAGGCAGCCAATCTGGTCAAGCAGCAGTCTATGTGCTAACCAATCAAAGCCTATTGCCAGGCAGGCTCTGTTGCCAGGGAGTTTTCCAGGGGGTTTCTGAAGCCACTCCTGAGTAACTGATGCTGGCTTGCCAGTGGCCATCTTGGCATGGCCTTCTCATTCCATCACATTTCTCATTCCACCACACTTAGATTTGGTTCATCCACCACTCTATAGCTGAGAGGATTAAGACTCTTGATCAGGTCAAACCAGCCTCAGGTTTTTTGACTCCTGGTCTTTTGCACTTTTTAATGACTATGTCTCCTGATTCAGGTATTTTCCTGGCATCAGCATTAGGTGCCATCTCAACCTTTAATTTATAAAGGGGCCATACTTTTATTTTTCAATTTGTATGAATCTTATAAATACAACATTTGGAACACGGTAATTCTTCCCACCATACCCTCCCTCTCTCCCACTCTCCCAACCCCACTTCCTCTTCCCTCTCCTGTTTAGTCTGAGAAAGAAAAAGAAAAAGAGAAAAGAGAAAAATGAAATGAAGTGAAATAACTAAGAAAACTGTTCCTCAACAGTCCAGACAAGGGCTGTTGAAAGTTACTGCTTCTTGAAGGTGATTTCATTTTATTTTTCCTTCCTCCTTTCCCTTCCTTTCTACCCCTTCTTTCCTTTTAGAAACTTAATTATCTTTAAAGAAGTACCCAAGAGTGATAAATCTTTCGCGAGCTCTTAGACATAACTATAACTTATGAGACATATAATAATATCCTCCACTTTAATACACTAAAAGGAAGTGATTCTTTTTTTTTTAAAGACTTATTTATTTATTTGAAAGGCAGAGTTACATAGAGGCAAAGGCAGAGGGAGAGAGAGGTCTTCCATCTGGTGATTCACTCCCCAGATGGCCACAATGGTCAGAGCTGGGCCATTCTGAAGCCAGGAACCAGGAGCTTCCTCCGGGTCTCCCATGTGGGTACAGGGTCCCAAGGACTTGGGCCATCTTCCACTGCTTTCCCAGGCCATAGCAGAGAGCTGGATCTGAAGTGGAGCAGCTAGAACTCGAACCAGCGCCCATATGGGATGCAAGCACTGAAGGTGGAGGCTTTACCTGCTATGCCACAGTGCCAGCCCCAAGGAAGTGATTCTTGGGAACAAGTTTTACTATTGAGTCTCATGATAGAACTCTTTGGGGACAAAGGTCCTGCATGGTAAGTTAGTGCACAGTGACTCTTGTTGTTTATTTAACAACAGTCTTATGTATGATGTCAGTGATCACCCAAGGTTCTTGACATGAGCTGCCTTGGCTATGGAAGCCTTTTGGATCCACTAGCTCAACAAGGCAACAAAGTGGAAGTTTTCTGCTACCTTCAGAGAAAAGTACATCCTTCTTTGGTGGAAGGGGCCATCCTTAAATGTTGTTTTTGAACTTGATCCACCTCATCCTCACTTATTGTTTCACCCCCAGAATCATCTTAGGGAATGATATTTGCTGTGTTTTAGTTTTCTTAGAAACCAAGTGGTTGCCTCCAGACTTGTAGGAAAAGCTCTAGTTTTAGTTCTTAATCTTCAGTTGACTAAGAGGCCTTAGGAAAATAGCTTCTCTTGGGTACCATCTGGGTCTCTGAAAGAAGAGAGGAAAGTCACCACCTCCTTCCCACAGCAGGGTGTCCATCAGGAAAAAGAGCCCACAGAGCAGTTCTCCAGCTTAATAGCATGGATGGATGGGTTTATCCATTAAACTCAGAATTGGAAGAGATTGTAGCAGTCCCTCTAGCTCCGTGATCTCCAGACTTATTTTATGAATAAACTCTCCTGCAGGTGAATCCTTACTCAGAAGCCACCATCTTGCCACTCCACTCAGAAGCTACATTAGAAAATGGGTACAGCAGAGCTGCTGTGTTTAAGGCTTTTAACCCCTCAACCTCCTTGACCCCAGACACAGCCTTGAGAGTGATGCTACACCCTGCCTTGGGCTCTTTGGAGTCCAATTTGAAAACCATTGATTTTTTTCCTCTTTACTTTTCCTTAGGTAATTATTCACCTAACCCTCAAGTCTGTCTTCTCTGGATATCCAAAACCAACACCCTAGTCCAAGTCACCACTAATTTCCACCTTGGCTTTTACCTTCCCGTTGGATTTTCTTATCTACTCTCCCCTGGGCCACCTTTCAATGACCACTCTATGGTCAGATAACCTTTTATTCACGAATGTGGTTATATGCCTCCCAACTCCCCACTATCAAGAAGGCACATAATGAGTTATTATTGTATTTTGGATTAAGATCACAATGTAGAACTTCTACAGATACAATGGTGGTCACTGTTGTATCTCGTGGTAGATCTATATGCTTTTTGGTTCCTGTGCTAAACTTCCATCTGCTTCAAAATTTTGTTTATGGGTTCCCTCTGCCTAATTTATTTCTCCATTTCCCCCTGCCTGGTGCTGAGTTCTGCTTCTCCATCCTTAAGAGTTTTTAAAAAACATTTCTCCACCTCCCAGAGATAGGAAATACCTCTTTAACCGCCTCTCGAAGGACTCTATTTCTTTTTCTCAGCAGTAATCTCACATTTTTAATATAGATTTACTTATTTATTTGAAGGCGTTACAGGGGAGGGGGAACAGAGAGAGACACACACACACACAGAGATGGAGAGAAAGAGATCTTCCCTCTGGTGGTTAACTCTCCAGGGCTGGGCCAGGCTGAAATCAGGAGCCAGGGGCATCTTCCAAGTCCCATGTGGATGGCAGGGAACCATACAGTTAGGCCGTATTCTGCTGCTTTCCCCAGGTCATTAATTGGGTGCTGGATTGGAGGTGGAGCAGCTGGGACACAAACCAGCACTCAATGGGGTGTCAGTATTGCAAGCAGCAGTTATCTGCTGTGCCATAATGCCAGCCCCAGTAATCTCAATTTTAATTGAATAGTTACACCTGCCTAAGAATGTAAGCTTCATAAGTGCTGGAACAGAGTTCTTAAAGTTCTCTCCTCAGCGCATGGCACGGTGCCTTGTGGACACATGGTAGTTCTTTTGTCCAATGAATTCATAGTGTATAGTTTTTTCCATAAATCTTATTCTAGTGTTAAGCTCAGGCAAGCACAACTGAGGCATCTGTTAACCCTGTTTGTAGAAACTGGAATTGCTTTCTTTAGCATAAAGTACTTTAAAGGTACATCTTCAGTCTCTAAGGAACTGAAAAATTTACTTAAAGTGTTAGAAAGAGTGCAACAGGGTTTGGAGGTGAGTTTTGTATTCTGCCAGGGAGACCTCTAGAAATTCAGTAATCAGAAGACTGGTCCAGAACCTACCATCCCCTACCTAGCATTACAGGTGTGCACCTGTGAGGTAGAAGAAGCTGTAGGAAGCCTAGCTCCCCATTCACACCTCAGACACACACATGCAGTGCCATTCATGATCCCCTGTGCTCATTTGGCAGAGCCAACCTCCTCAATGTGCTCCATGTGTGTGTGGCTCGTTGCCCAGCTTCCCACAGGGGTAGGGAGGTGAAGTTAGATCACAGAGCACATCAGAGTGACGTTCGTCCCAACCACCACTCCCTGGCTGGGAATCTTATTCTGTCTTCTGTTTTCATTTAAGTGTAGTAACCTGTCATTTGGGTTACTTATACATTGCTCAAACTTATAGAACACTATAGCTAACTTAAACCGATTTTGCATGTAGATAATAAGGAATCCCAAGAAGTACAAAGCGGAACCACTTTGCAATCTGTTGGGTTGGGTCTTTGTGTTGGAGAGATTGGGTCTCATCTTGTGCTGGGTGTACTTGCCAAATGGATCTTGGGCTGCACAGGACAATTCCCTCTGCCTAATGCATTTTGCTGTGCTTAGGGAAGGGTGGCTGGGGCTGATTTTGCAAATGAAGGAGCAGGGAAAGGAAAGGTCAAGGCTGAAGAGAAAAGGGAAGGCATCACATAATTTATCATTATCAAGCAGAAGGTTCTTTTTCTTTGGGCCCCAAGATGAAGTTAAGCTTATTAATGAGAAAAATCACCCATATCCCTTTTTCTTTTTTCTTTTTTGCTGTCAGATTAAAGAAAAAAATGAATATATTCTCATAAGCTCATTAGTTTTCAATGCAGTATTGATGTTAAACTGCAGGCGGCTTTGGGATAGGGTAAAGGACCTCAAGGGAAATATTTTAGTTAAAATATTTAAGTTTTGAGCCGGCGCCGTGGCTCAATAGGCTAATCCTCCGCCTTGCGGCGCCGGCACACCGGGTTCTAGTCCCGGTTGGGGCGCCGGATTCTGTCCCGGTTGCCCCTCTTCCAGGCCAGCTCTCTGCTATGGCCAGGGAGTGCAGTGGAGGATGGCCCAGGTGCTTGGGCCCTGCACCCCATGGGAGACCAGGAAAAGCACCTGGCTCCTGGCTCCTGCCAGGATCAGCGCGGTGCGCCGGCTGCAGCGGCGGCCATTGGAGGGTGAACCAACGGCAAAGGAAGACCTTTCTCTCTCTGTCTCTCTCTCACTGTCCACTCTGCCTGTCAAAAAAAAAAAAAAATATTTAAGTTTTAAGATTGGGGAGGAATGGAATCTTGGATTCAGCTTTAAGGTGCTAAGACAGAAAGTCTTATTACTTTGACAAAATACTTGCTTTATTCTCTTTAATTATTGGTACAGCAACAAATTGGGAAGGAATTTGTTCTGTTGGGTAGCAGGTAATTTGTGGCAATCATTATTTTCTTTCTTTCTGTGAACTGTATTTATTCATTCATTCATTCATTCACTCATTCAAAAGGGAGTGCTGGGGGTGAGGGAGAGAAATCTTCCATCTTCTGGTTTACTCTCCAAATGCCTGCAACAGCCAGGGTTGGGTCAGGCCAAATCCAGGGACCAGGAACTCTATCCTACAGGAACTCAAGTACTTGGACCATCATCCTCTGCTTTCCCAGGTGCTTTAGCAGGAAGCTGGGTGGGAAGCAAAGAAGATGGGACTTAAACAATTGCTCTCATATGGGATGCTGCTGGTATCCTAAGTTGTGGCTTGAGCCACAACGCTGGCCCCTAAATTTTGTTTTCAGTTTATCTGTTTTGAAAGGAAGGGACACACACACACACACACACACAAACACGGAGAGGGAGTGAGAGAGACAGACAGAGACAGAGACAGAGAGATCTCCCATCTACTGGTTCACTCCCTAAATCCCAGCAATTGCCGGGGTTGAGTCAGGCTGAACTCAGGAGCCGAGAACTCCATCTGGGGCTCCCATGTGGGTAGCAGACACACAACCACTTGAGCCATCACCTGTTTCTTCTCAGGGTGTGTATTAGTAGGAAACTGGAATAGGGATTGGAGCCAGGACTCGATTTCAGGCATTCCAATATGGAATGTGGTCATCTCAAATGGCAACTTAAGGGCTGTGTCAAATATTCACGCAAGTCATTATTTTCTTGATACATAAAGCTACTGCATTTTGTACAATACAGTAAAAACTGTTGAAAACTCTCAATCTTTATTAGTGCAGGCAAGCCTTCTTCTAATAATCTTCCTCTCCTCTGCTTTCACCTCAAAGGACTGCAGGATTGAGTATCAGAAATATAATTTTTTTTCTTCAACTTTCATTCTGGAAGCTACTGTAAAATCTGGTTTAGCTGATAGAAGTTTCTTCTCCATGAATGAAATTTAAATGTGTATTGAGTCTCTCTTACTGAACCACCTTTGTGCTTGGGTTTTTTTGGTGGCTGCAGGTCCATGCTCTGTATAGCTATGGACTTCTAAGGCTGAACAAACAAGGTGTGAAACTAAAAGCATCAATTGCTACTTAAAGCACATTCACAAGAATGCAAAGGCCTCCCTTTATTTCAAACAACAAACAAAAAATTTAGCCTCATAAAGACAAAAGATCTGAAAAAATGATGCTGTGCCTATGGGTTAACCCCAAGCAGGCCATCTGGTGGCATGGTAGTGAATATGTGCCTCCCTGGTTCTCAGCTGCTTTTGTCCTGGCATCAAGAAATGGCAGGTTACCATTTGGATCAGGTAAAAGAAGAGAACTGCTCAGCAAGTTCTTGTCTTCTTGCATTAAGATTTTGTCTTCTAGCTATATAGTATTTTCAGTGCTAGCTACAGAGTGCTTTTTTTTTTTTTTTTTTTTTTTTTTGACAGGCAGAGTGGACAGTGAGAGAGAGAGACAGAGAGAAAGGTCTTCCTTTGCCGTTGGTTCACCCTCCAATGGCCGCCGCGGCCGGCGCGCTGCGGCCGGCACACCGCGCTGATCCGATGGCAGGAGCCAGGAGCCAGGTGCTTTTCCTGGTCTCCCATGGGGTGCAGGGCCCAAGCACCTGGGCCATCCTCCACTGCACTCCCTGGCCACAGCAGAGGGCTGGCCTGGAAGAGGGGCAACCGGGTTGAGAATCCGGTGCCCCAGCCGGGACTAGAACCCGGTGTGCCGGCGCCGCAAGGCGGAGGATTAGCCTAGTGAGCCGCGGCGCCGGCCCTACAGAGTGCTTTTACATACACATTCTCGTTTGATTTTTATAGTCAGTCTGAGAAGTGTGTCAGCTTCATTTTACAGATGGAAAAACAAGAAGCTGAAGCAAAGGTCAGGTGGCTCAACCAAAGCTTCACAGAGGTCAATCCAGGGCTTCATTTCCTTCCACTGTGTTGCAGCAGTAGTGTCAAGAGGATACACTACCCCCAGGCCTTTAACAGATGGTGATTGTGGTGTTGGTCCTTTCTGCTTCTCCCCTAGATAACACCTTCTTGGTTTTTGATTTCTCCCTTTCCCCTTTTATTTCTTTCAGCTTGGATTCCTTAGCACCACCACAGCTCAGCCAGAACAGAAGGCGCCAAATCTCATCGGCACTTACCGCCATGTTGACCGTGCCACTGGCCAGGTGCTAACCTGTGACAAGTGTCCAGCAGGAACCTACGTCTCTGAGCATTGTACCAACACAAGCCTGCGCGTCTGCAGCAGTTGCCCTGCGGGGACCTTTACCAGGCATGAGAATGGCATTGAGAGATGCCATGACTGTAGCCAGCCATGCCCATGGCCAATGGTTGAGAAATTACCTTGTGCTGCCTTGACTGACCGAGAATGCACTTGTCCACCTGGCATGTTCCAGTCTAACGGGACCTGCGCCCCCCATACAGTGTGTCCTGTGGGTTGGGGTGTACGGAAGAAAGGAACAGAGACTGAGGACGTCCGGTGTAAGCAGTGTGCTCGGGGTACCTTTTCTGATGTGCCTTCTAGCGTGTTGAAATGCAAAGCATACACAGACTGTCTGAGTCAGAACTTGGTGGTGATCAAACCAGGGACCAAGGAGACAGACAATGTCTGCGGAGTGCACCTGTCCTTCTCCAGCACGACCTCACCTTCTCCTGGCACAGCCATCTTCACAAGCACTGAACACATGGAATCCCATGAAGTTCCTTCCTCCACTTATGCTCCCAAAGGTAACTTACCCTCATGAAATATTTATTTGAGGACAGCTTTGAGCCCATAGGAGGTACCAAGAGTGGTCTTATACCAAAGATATTTCCTTCATTATGTGTATTCCAAAGTCATCCTTTTGAGAAGGGGCCTTTTTTTTTTTTCTAATTAAACCTGACTTTTTTGGACCTATTAGAAACATTTAGACTCAGAATTTTTCTATTAGGAAAGATCAGATATTTAGAAACTAGGTCATATCAAGCTAGAAAATAAGAACCAAGAGAAATAAGGACAGCATGTGACCTTATATAAAGCATTTAACCTCTTTAGGCCTTGATTGCAAACTCACTCAATAAATGAGTGATTTAGATGTTTAACATTACTTTCAGATTAAATTTTTCCAGCATGGAGTCAATCCTGAGTCGATACAGCCAGAAGGAAAGAAGGAAGGATAAGGGGAGAAAATCCCATTACTTCTGGATGGGAGGGATAGATAGTGAGTCTAAGGTGGAGTAAGCATGGAAAAGAAAGATAGAAGCTTCAGGGAGGAAACATATTTGTATTGGTTTTAAAGTGACTAGCATTCATATCTGGGAAGCAATAATTTTACTTTTTCCAATTATTTTAATTTGATGCCCTTTAAATATCCCACTTTTCCTCAGAATCCCATTTTAACCTCAGATCAAGTAAAAAATGCAGCCTTTATTTTCAGATCCTTTCTGATTAAATTCAATTTCCATGAGATGATAACCAACTTGAGTTATTCTTCTAAGTGCACTGTCATATATGATTACATTTTACCTTCATTATGACTCTAAAAAGACAGCCTTCTTACAGTCTCAATTTTGAAATGAAGAAATGGGGTCAAAGAACTCAAGTGGTCACTCCATATTTTTTCAAGGGCTGAAACAGGCCACGTCCTATCTGTTGAGACTCAAAATTCTGATCTCTCATGATCATCTTAGTTATGGGAGCTTTTCTAAAAGACATCAACTAAGTCAACTAAACTGCTGGCCCAAATCTTGTTTAATCTCTTCATAACCATATTTGGTTCACTGACCTGTCCCACCAAACCTTTCACTCATCAAATTTGGATTTGCATTTGAACTCTTTTCTTTACCTTAATCACATTCTGAGTTTTATCAAAAGGTGGTAAAGGAGAAATAACTTCAACTCTACATTTGAACTATTTCTCTGAATGCTAAAAATAATGAAGGGTTGACTAGAGTACTGAATATACATGTGTCTATTCAGCGCGTGAAGTACAGAAGATGCTGCCGTGAAACTCAGATGTTGGGTCCCTGACAACTCTTGGTTTTGGTACAAGGAGTGAGTTTAACTGTTCAGTTCAGTTCTTACCTTCCAAATAAAAGTGCTGTTAGAGCCTTTATAAAAACGTGTAATATAATTTTATTTTTGCTTAAGCTCCAAAGGTCATCTCTTCTTTGATTATCTGGCCCAGTTTAGAGATGACCTGAGAGACAAGGAACATGTGGATCCCCAAATATGGAAAAGCTCTTCCCCACTTCCTTACTCTTTTTTCTAGGCATGAACTCAACAGAATCCAACACTTCTGCCTCTGTTAGACCAAAGGTACCAAGTGGCATCCAGGAAGGGACAGTCCCTGACAATACGAGCTCAGCAAGTGGGGAGGAAGGCATGAATAAGACCCTCCCAGTCCTCCAAGTAGCAAACCACCAGCAAGGCCCCCACCACAGACACATCCTGAAGCTGCTGCCATCCATGGAGGCCACTGCGGGTGAGAAGTCCAGCACACCCATCAAGAGCCCCAAGAGAGGCCATCCCAGACAGAACCTGCACAAGCATTTTGACATCAACGAACATCTGCCCTGGATGATTGTGCTTTTCCTGCTGCTGGTGCTTGTGGTGATAGTGGTATGCAGCATCCGGAAAAGCTCAAGGACTCTGAAGAAGGGGCCCCGGCAGGATCCCAGCACCATTGTAGAAAAAGCAGGGCTGAAGAAATCTGTAACTCCAACCCAGAACCGGGAGAAGTGGATCTACTACTGCAATGGCCATGGTGAGCTTTCTCTTGTTTTTCCTTACTTGCAGATCTCCCTGCCTTTCTCCCCAGTCCTTATTTTCCAAAGGACTGAGAAAGTGAGCTTGTGGAATCTCTCTTGTAGGCCAAGTGCTACTTGATCTATTCTTATGGAAAATGAGATTGATGATCTTGTTAGAAATAATGTGTTCAGAAATAATAAATTCTCCTACCCCCCCCCTTTCCCTGGGATCTTTAAAACAGGAGAATCTTGCCGAATCAGAGACTGAGTGATCCTTAGGGAATTTGTTTGACCTTGTCATTTAACAATGAGGAAATTGAGATCAGAGAGATTTGGCTGCATTGACCCAAACAAGAGCTAGTTGTTTGTTCATGACGGGGCTAGACTACATGTCTCCTGATGGTTGGATCCTTTGCTTTTTTCTATGTCACTAGGCAGCTAAGAAAATAGAAAGTGGCAAAACCCATCCTGTCCCAAGTTTGCCTTTTTGAATCTAACCCTTGCGTTTAAATTCTTATAACTGGCCGGCGCCGCGGCTCACTAGGCTAATCCTCCGCCTGGCGGCGCCGGCACACCGGGTTCTAGTCCCGGTCGGGGCGCCGGATTCTGTCCCGGTTGCCCCTCTTCCAGGCCAGCCCTCTGCTGTGGCCAGGGAGTGCAGTGGAGGATGGCCCAGGTGCTTGGGCCCTGCACCCCATGGGAGACCAGGAAAAGCGCCTGGCTCCTGGCTCCTGCCATCGGTTCAGCGCGGTGCGCCGGCCGCAGCGCGCCGGCCGCGGCGGCCATTGGAGGGTGAACCAACGGCAAAGGAAGACCTTTCTCTCTGTCTCTCTCTCTCACTGTCCACTCTGCCTGTCAAAAAAAAAAAAAAAAAAAAAATTCTTATAACTTTCCTCACATGAACATGTATCCCTCTTAAGTTTTAAGGATTCCATTCCATCAGGATGAGAGGTCTTTTGTATGCTAGATAACCCACAGCATAATATAGTGGTCATCATCTGAGCTGTGCCTCCCCCTTATCCCTTACCTAGTAGACAGTATGTGTTTATACAGGCTGTAATACTTTGGAAGCCAGGAGTTATGGTTCTTACTGTTGATAAAGGAAAATGCTTTTATACTAGGTTAAGGGGGAAAAAGGTACATACTTTATATAATAAAATCCTAGTTTGCTTAAAACCTTAAAATAAATATGCCAAAATGCCAGTTGTTGTCCAGTGTGTTGGGATTTACTTATGGATTTTTTTCCTTCCTTTTTAGCTTCCTGTACATTGCCTAAATTTTCTGTAGTAAGGACTTGTTGCTTTTATAATATAAAAATTTAGAGAAATTTTTTTAAAAACACTTCATTTTGTTTCCCCTTGAAGATCTGTGTGAATGATCAAAAGCCAAGTGAAAACCAGGCTGAGGCAAACATTCTACTGGGTATGAAACCTGCAAGTCCAGCACACTGTGTACTAGAAATCTAGCTCAGGAAAGTTTCAGTTCCCTTTCCCCCTTTTTACAAAAGAAATATTATTTGCACATAATCCCAAACTAAATGAAAAGTTGCAAGTATAGAACAAAGAATATCTATATACCTATGCCCAAATTGACCTTTTATTAATTTTTTGCTCTTTTGCTAACTTTTTGCTCTTTTGCTTTATCATATACTACCTCTATAAAAACAGATTTATGTATTATAAAATATGCATCAGACTAATTTATTATATGTAATATAGTGCTATATATAAAATATATTATATACATATGCGTACATATAAATATATACAAACATAAATACACCAAGTAATTTTTCTGGCTCAAATCAAAGCCCTTTTTCCCCTTCATACTTCACTGTGGTTTTCCTAGCAATAAGGATATTCAGAGTACAGTACATAGTTCAGTTTTCAACTACAGTGAATCTAACGTAATTTCAGTACTTTGCCATCCATATTCTAGTATTTTACATTGACCTGGTAAGGCACTTGAAAGATAACACACTTTTTTGTTATAGTACAAGATTGTACTTAGGGTCAGATAGTGCATTAAATTGCCCTGTGACTAGTTAGAACACTTATTCCATTCTAGATTTACCTAATTAGTAGTAAATAATGTGAACAAAAATGTTCACAACTGACCTCTCATTTTCACTTTATTAAAGAATCAACTCCACTCCAAAAGTAATTGCATGGATTGATTAGACTATGGTCAGTTACATTTCTAAACTTTTCTTTTGTAGTGTCGTTTTAAATACTCGTAAGAATATAGCAACCTAGAGAAGCAAAAACTGGTCTAGCAGCAGAAAGAAGCTTAATACCATGACCTTAGTCATTCCTATGGCCACAGTAACCTTGAAAACTACTATGCCTGTGTTCTTAAAACAGTATCCCGTTTTGTAAAAAGAATGGAAGTGCCAAATAAAACAAGGCCTTATCATCCCTGTCTGTGGAAGCAGTACTTCAGCAGTATGCTCTTCACACAAACTCACAGTAGTTTCATTCAGGTGTAACTACCTTTTCCAATAGTTTTAGCCTTTTCCCCCAGGATTTTGTTTTGGGATGTTTATGTTTCAACTGTTTTTCTGAAGAAGTCATTTTCTTCCCCCTCCCGAAGTGATAGTCTTAAAGGTACAACCAGGTAAAATCCTACTACAAAGAGAGGTTCTGTTAAATAAAAGCCATTCCAGGTGCTGAGAGGCCAGGAGAACAATGTCTTGTTGATCTGATAGCGGTGAGTTCTGGCCAGCAGTTGGTTCTGTATAATAAGACCTTTTCCTGGCCCTTCCTCATCTGTTTCACAATGAATTGTTCATGTGGATAAGGGTGGGCTCTGTTTTACTTTCTGTCTGAGATCTTCCAAGAGCTCACTTAGCCCCACCCACCCAAAAGAGGCATGCCTTGCTCCTGAATGCCATGGAGACCATCGGTACTCTGAAGCTAGGCCACTGGTTCTCATTTATCTTCCCAAGAAAGACCTCTTTTATCATCCATCTCCACTCGTCCCTCCTTGTCTACCAGACTTACAGGTTTTAAAGTTGAACTCCACAAAACTACAATCCTAATTTCATGGAATCCTAGGGTTGGAAACACAGGATGATGTCTTAAATGGCTAGAAGGATGGAAGACTGGAGTGCTGTTGTGTTTTATATTCTTCCTTCCTTTATGAAGCCAGGAAAATTTTATGTTTGATAGATTGGGAATGGACAGTAGTTTCTTTCTTTTCTTTTTTTTTTAATATTTATTTATTTATTTGAAAGAGTTACACAGAAAGGAGAGGCAGAGAGACAGAGATGTCTTCCATCTGATGGTTCACTCCCCAATTGGCCGCAATGGCCAAAGCTGAGCTGATCTGAAGCCAGGAGCCAGGAGCCAGGAGCTTCCTCTGGGTCTTCGACACGGGTGCAGGGGCCCAAGGACCTAGGCCATCTTCCACTGCTGTTCCAGGCCACAGCAGAGAGCTGGATCAGAAGAGGAGCAGCCGGACTGGAACTGGCGCCCAAATGGGATGCCGGCGCTTCAGGCCAGGGCGTTAACCCGCTGAGCCATAGCGCCGGCCCCAGTAGTTTCTTTCAATATGTCTGTTTCAGCAATAGAAAGGGAGTTCTTTCAAAATTTTTATATATAAAAATATATTTTAAGAGTCTATTACCTAGTCAAAGTGTTGCCAAGATGTAGGCCAATGACTTTAAGTCTGTGGTGTTAACACTCAATTTGTCATGTTTTTGCCATTCGTGGTTGTTGTTTTAACATAGCTCCAAAGCAATGGGCTAAGTCTGGAGGGAATTCAAGAAGTTCAGTTTAATTTAAAATTAAGGTTAATTTGGGGTCACATTAATTGGGAGGGTACAGAGAAAACATTGTTTTGTATTTGATCTATTTTGTCACATAAGGCACAAAAGTAAAAAATAGTCCCACACAATGGTCCATGTATTACACTGAGGAAGTCTCAGATGATCCAAACACAGTCACTTTGTTCACTTGCTTGTATCTCTGGAAGATACAAAATGGTTTTTCAGTCCCAGTTGAGAATGGGGTGGCTGAGAATAGGACCATTGGCTGTTCTTTCATCGCTGGTTCTAATTTGTATCCTTGCTATGTATCTTTCCTACCTTCCTTTCTTTCGCTCCTCTCCTTTCCCCAACCCAAACTCCATCCATCCCCCTTCATTTTCCTTCCCTCTTTAACTATGAGGGTATAGCAAACAGGTTGTGGAACATGAAATTAAAAGGTAACTTGTTTTGGTGCAAAAATTTTTTTTTGAAATCCATAGATGTGAGGTTTCTTCACTAGATTCATTGAAAATGCATATTATGAGCAAATCATAAATGTATTTTGAAGGTTTTTTTGTTGCACCAAAGTAAACATATCTTTCAATTCTATTTTTCCATGAATGTTTTAAGGTTCTTTTGCTTTTGCAAACAATGTGGTTGCCCTAGAAATGTTGAGGGGAAGTTTGCAGAGCAGGTGCAAAGTGGAAAGGTCCCTGAGAGTCTCAGAAAGTATATTCTGCAAAGTGACAAGGGGAGTAAAAAAATGGGCAGTTTCTGTCTTTACCCAAACTTCCTTTTTCTTTCAGGGTTTAGGCTGTGAAGAAAAAAATGAGAAAAAGAGGGTGAGAGACAGAGGGTTTGGACTTAACACAGTGTAAACCGTGCTCAGTTTCTGATTGGCACATTCTTCATGCTCTGCTTTGGAAAGACAGTAAACATTTCACAGGAAAGGTGCTCCCTCTCCATGTAGGCACTTAAGGCACATGACATAATGATAGTATCGCCTTCAAACTGACTGCTTCAGGGATTGTGAAAGCAACTGGGACACTCCTTCTCAAGCAAACTGTTTTGGATGCATAGTAGCAAAAGGGCAAAGTAGAACAAAGATTCTAAGAGGCTATTTCTTTTTTTTTTTTTTTTTTTTAATACTTTTGGCTCTTATATTTGTCACTGTTTGTGGTTGTGTGATTTGTGTCCCCACCTACGTTGTAAGAGTTTAGAGAGCAGACCCTGGGTCTTAAGTTCCTTCCTTACCAAAAGTTCCATTGCATGGCATTGGTCTAGAGCACCCACACACTAATGAACCTATTTTTCTGCTTTAATGATGAATTGCTTTAAAGCCATTGCACTATTTAGCTTTTTCCCTGTTGACTCACGGTGATATTGGTGGTAGAGATTTAAAATAAAGATCGTACAGGTAGGTTCTTTAATAGGAAATATCTGTAGATGTCAAGAATTATTTTTCAGAATTAAAGGATCCTTCCGTGATAGCAGTGGCTTAAAATACAGAAATAAAAACTGACCAGAAAAGATCGCTTATATTCCTCATGTGATTTGCTTATTTCTAAGTGGAGTAAACCCATAGATACTAGAGAACAAGATGATGTGAGAAGAGAAAATGTGCTAATTCAAAGGCCATGGCACTATCATACTGTCGTTTTAATACCCATGTCTGACTTCAGCTGTACTGAAACTTTCTTTAATATACTCGTATCATGGCTCATTAGTGCGACCACTACTGCCCCCAGGAAAAGGATTCTTAAATTATATGTTTGCAAAGAGTAATGCACCTTTGTGCTCACATTTTACAAAATCATCCAGAAATGAATTTTTCAAGATGAGGAAAATTGTCACTCATATAAAGGTGGAAGGCTGAGCTTGTAGAAAAATTTATTTCACTTTCAGAAAGGCAACACCCAACTCTAGTTTCACCTGCAGGTTATATAAGAAGGGCTGTGCCAGGAAGACAGTGACTCTCCAGGGGCCCAGGCAAAGCTCTTGTCCTCAGAGTATATCTTTAACCATGACAGCTATGAGTTTCTTCAGGGAAAAATGCTATGACAACTGTTAGGTTAGAGAAGGATTATTTTCTTAGTTACATTTTCTCTCTTTGTTTTGATTTTTTTGCTGTATTATCTCTTTTTTGAGAGTTATCATTACCTATATGTTGAATTATTTTCCTAAACAGAAATCAAATCGTCAATCTGCATGACTCTGAACTAATTTTGCTTTGGCATAATTAAATATTTGAAGTAAACTCTTCCTGTGTACCTTATGCTATCCTACTCTGAGATGATGAGGCAAAGTTTGGGATAAATTTGTAACTAGGTTCAATTTTTTTGCAAAGCAGAGACTACAGAATTAAAAAGAAAGCAAGGACTCATTATTAAACTGCTTAACCTGTGATGTTTTTACTGAATTTTGTGTATGTGAACACCGAGTTGAAAACTCTGTTCTGGTGCTTACTAGGCTCTGTTCTAATGCTTACTAGGCTTTAGTAACAGAAAAAGTATTTGTTTAGGTTGCAATCTGGAGAGCAATGGACATCATGAGGGCATGAGTGTGTGTGCATAAGGCATTTAGAAGTAACTTACACACACTCATGCCCTAATATCATTTTTCAGAAAATGAAATTGAGGCACAGGGAAGGATGACTTGCCCAAGGTCAGTGGCCAGCAGGATTAGAGGAGAGCCAAGACCTGGTTCCCCTGAACCCTGCAACAGTGCTCCTTAAAATTTCCATGTTGTCTTTCTGCTCAAATGATTGCTTGGTACACATGACTTTGTGATTTCCAAATAAGTTACTCAAGCTCCTCAAGTGAGAACATGGAGAGGTCATTTGCCAATACAGATCCTGGAAGCTGAGGTTGAGAAAGTAAAAGAATTTAGCTCTTTGGCCTTTGTCAGTGATGTGAGGTAGCTGAGGAAGAGGAGGATGGAAGATGTGTCTTGGAGGAGGAACATCCTCTGACCTTCCTTCTATCTGTGGTTTGCCTTGATGAGAACGGTGATGGTTCTTACTTAATAATAAATCAGAGGTCAAAGGAGTCAGCTTTTGCTGAGCACCTGCACTGGTTTATATCAGGCTCTGAGAGGTGAAAGAGCAGTGGCTATGAAATTAATTAAGAGATCTTGGCTTACGTGAAGAATTCTTAGAGCGCCTGCATTGTGGTATAGCTGGTAAAGCCCCCGTCTGCAATGCCAGTGTCCCATGTTGATACCCGTTCAAGTCCCAGCTGGTCCACTTCCTATGTAGTTCCTGCTGATGTGCCTGGGAAAGCAACAGAAGATGACCCAAGTACTTGGGTGAGATCTGCATGAAGCTCCTGGCTCCTGGCTTCGGCCTGGGAAAGCCCTGGCCTTACAGCCATTTGGGGAGTGAACCAGCAGATGGAAGCTCTCTCTCCTCTCTCTTGTTTCTCTCCGTCTCTCCTTTACTCTGTGTCACTCTGCCTTTCAAGCAAATAAATAAACATAGAAAAAGAAAGAAGGAAAATCTTAGAGCTCCTACAATTTGAATAAAGCCTTCCCACCTTTACTTTGAAGAGGCAAAGACATTTCCCTTCATTTCTCCTTTGCTTACCTGCTCTTGGCCTATCCCACAGAGACTCAAACACCTTTCCAACTGCTCTTTTTTTTTTTATTTGACAGAGTTAGACAGTGAGAGAGAGAGACAGAGAGAAAGGTCTTCCTTCCGTTGGTTCACTCCCCAAATGGCCACTACAGCCAGAGCTACACCTATCCGAAGCCAGGAGCCAGGTGCTTCCTCCTGGTCTCCCATGTGGGTGCAGGGCCCAAGAACTCGGGCCACAGCAGAGAGCTGGACTGGAAGAGGAGCAACAGGGACAGAATCCAGCGCCCCAACCGGGACTAGAACCGGGGGATAGCGGCGCTGCAGGCAGGAGGAGGATTAGCCAAGTGAGCCACTGCACCGGCCCCTCTAAATGCTCTTGACATTGACTTTAACTCAATTTCCTTTGAAAATGTCCTTGTCCAGGATAAATATATAAAAATTTTTTCCTAAAGGAGGCATATTATTGATGCATTATTCTGAAGGGAGTGGGAAAAGCAATAATTCATGTTATCAGTGGCTTACTATGTACCAGTCACTGTCTTATGTGATTTTTGTGTTTTCTCATATAATTCTCAGAACAGCTTTATGATATGAGACTCATTCATTTTACATATAAGAACAGAGACACAGAAAAATCATACCCCACCAGGCAATAGGGAGCCTGGACTGGCACTTAGACATTTGGCATTGGGTTCTGAACTGCTTCTCACTCTTCTCTCTTTATCATTTTGAGATGGAGGGGTAGATGTGGATAGACAGTTGAAACCTAGACCATCACAGGTGTTTGTTATAATATACTTGTCCTTGTTTCTTTTTCTGGGAGCCTGTGATGGGGACTGGGGTCTGGCAGGGAGACATATTCAAAAGATTCAGATTCAGAGAAGAAATGGGATTAGTAACTCTTAATCCTGGAAGGCTGCATGGTGCAGTGGAAGGTAAGGCTGATGGGTCAGACTGACCCACGTTTTGAATGCTGTCTCTAATTATGTGACCATGCCAGACTATGGAACCTCTCCTCAGTTTTTGCAGCTGACATGCAGACATGACTCCTAGTTCATGGGGCTGTTCATGCAGTTCATATGAGCTCACATGTGACATTGATAAACCTGCTGTGTAATTTCTCTGTCTCTTTTCACAAGAAGGATGGTGAGAATGAGCTATACTGAAGCAATGATGCAGAACTGAAGGCAGGACAGAGGGACTCAATATAGGGTCCAGTGTAGTGAGTAACATGGCCCAGGAGAAGTGTCTGCAGAGAAAGTATCTGAATGTGGAACACTGGCTATAAAATGAGAGAAAAAGAACTGCAAAAGAAAATAATTGTTATCCATGCATTCTGATTCTACTTGTTCTAGAGGGTGGAAGAAAGGAACTTTTTCCTCTCTTGCAGTGGCAGGAGTACCTGCTGAGATAATAGATGCAGGGAAAAAGGGAGAAGCCAACACACGGTATATGTGTAAGAATGGAAGTCAGATCAGTAGGAGCTGTGTGGAGTGGGCCAGCATTGGTTCAGGGAGGGTATCTTTGCAAAGGAAAGACCTTTTGGGGCCTGATTTTGCTTACTTGTATCATGGAGACATTGAGTTCAAGTATCTATCACATCTTTCATCTTAAAATCCCATATTTCAGTGATGCAAAAATCAAACATGAATTTAAAAACCACCTATAAGCAAACTCATTCCATATCTGAGGACTGAAACTCAAAAGCTAACCTAAAGTATAAGCCATTGACTTGGTGGTTAAATCTTTTATATGCATGATTTTCATGTCTAATCTGTATATAAATACGGCTCTTAGGAAAAATAATGCTGTTTAAGAAATAAGACTTAAATTTGCTTAATGCAATTATTTTAAAAGTTCAGTCATTGAACCAAGTTATACTTTAGGCCTTTGATTTGTGATGACAATTTTTTTTAATATTTATTTATTTATTTAAAAGTCAGAGTTACAGAGAGAGGAGAGACAGAGACAGAGAGAAAGGTCTTCCATCTGCTGGTTCACTCTCCAATTGGCCACAACAGCTAGAGCTGCGCCAATCCGAAGCCAGGAGCCAGGAGCTTTTTCCAGGTCTCCCACATGGGTGCAGGGGCCCAAGGACTTGGGCCATCTTCTACTGCTTTCCCAGGCCATAGCAGGGAGCTGGACTGGAAGTGGAGCAGCCAGGTCTCAAACCGGTGCACATATGGATACCAGCACTACAGGCAGCAGCTTAACCCACTATGCCACAGCGCCAGCCCCATTGACAACATTTTTTACTTCTTCCATTCTTCTTCCAATCTATAGCTTATTGCTCAAATAAAGCAAAATATGACATCATCCCACTATCTAGCAAACAAGCAAGAATGGTTTTACTCAATACCAGCTTCCTATACAGTTCTAGGTATTTATGAATCCACCAACAAGCTTAGAGAAAATGTATCCTTTCTTCTCAAAGAATGGCTCCTCCTTTAGGATTGGTCAAGGGTGATGGGATTAGTCTTTATTAGGAATTATGAAGGAATCATGTCTCCCAGACTCACATCTCTAGACTTCTCCTTTTCCTGGTTTGAGCAGTTGATTCAGTCCAGTGATGGAAGTAGATTTACAGAGCAATGCAACTGTGGGAGTAGTGTATGGGTTTCTTCTATAAATGCTTCCCAGAGGTTTCACTGGTTCAGTAACAGAGGTTGAGCAACTGCAAACTGCACCCTGTATATTTTTGAACATCATCAATAAACGCTTGAATCAGGGGTCAGCAATGACTTAAGAAAACATTTTCCCTGATTATTAAACCTGCCACATGCAGTGTTCACAAATGAAGAATAAATTAAGTGAGTTAGGAATTTGATAGTAAGTTAGTGTTCCTCCTCTTCGGTTTTGTTTAAAGTGAGTTATGAGGTGTTCGCCACCACCAAAATAGGTAAAATCGGAAGGCAATTTATGGATGCGAAGATAACACACTAAAATATGTTTCTAACTGTGCAAGAAAGGTTTCTGCTACCATTAAGTTTTTGTCTACTTTAACAAAAAATTTTATCATGCATACTGAGTGATGTGTTCTGTTCTGTTTTATAAATATTAATTTTCAGAGCCCTACCATCCCCATCTTACAGCAGAGAGATCTGAGGTGAAGAGTAACTTGCCGCAGGACACATAGCTAGGAAATAGCAGTGATGGAGTTTTTAAATTATTTTATTAAAAATTGATTCACACTCAATTTAACGTGTACATTTGTATGAGTGACAGTATCATATTTCAACACATACATGTAATGCAAACCAATCAGACTAGTCAACGAGCGTTTCCATTTCCTTATCTTTTTTGTGTGTTTGGTGCCTGCCAGTTCCTCTTCTCCTTCAGTTCTTTATGTGGTAAATAATTCATTATTGTGAATTGTGCTGTGGAACACTAGGACTTGTTGCTTCTCTTTTTTAAATTTGATTTTTCAAGTTTTTATTTTATTTGAAAGGCAGAGAGAGCAAGCAAGAGAGACAGAGACAGAGGTCTTCCCTACCTACTGGTTTACTCCACAAATGCCAGCAACAGTTGGGGCTGGACCAGGCGGAAACTAAGTCTCTCACCAGAGGCAGGGATCCAAGTATTTGAGCCATCATCTGCTGCCTTCCAAGGTGTGCCTTTGGAGGAAGCTGGAATAAGATCTCTGACTCAAACCAATCCTTCTGATGTGGGATGAGGCAGCCTAAACCCTGTGCCAGACACCTACCACTAGAACTGTTACTTCCACCTGACTGTATTTTGGTACTCATTATCCAGCCTGCTTTATCCTGTCAACCCAGGTTTCGAACTCAGGCACCAAACTGATTTTAGACGCTGTCTCTTGATCATCAGAATCTGGATTTCCCATCAGTTACTTGGTGCTACAAACATTTAAGCCTTTGTGGTTAATTTTTTTAAATCATACTCAATCGAGAAAAAATTTTCCCCTTAGCAAAACCTAGCTTCTTCTGAGTTAAAACACCTACAAAATTGTTAACGATGACTTTTCCTCTGTAGAAGTCCCTCCAGTTTCCTCGTTTTTCATAACTTGCTTAGAATGGAAAAATTCTAAAGCCTGACTCCTAAATGATTGAAGACTGCGCAGGACTGTTAAAAAAAAAAAATCAAAAACCTAAAGCCGGTTTCAGATCAGTCAGAGGTGATGGAGTCCTGCTAATTTGAACTCACATCTGTTTAAGTTGGGGATTTTCTCAGCACCAGACAGCAGCAACAGCTGCTGCACCCAAAGATGCCCTCCCTGCATTGCCAGGTAGACTCCTTGACTAAAAATTCCAGACACTCATCCTGTGTGTCAGACCTGATTTCCTATGGGAAGTAAACCTGAAGTGTAAACACCAGGAAGTCTGGCTGGAGGGAGCCGAGTATTCCATTGAGGAGGCTCTGGGGTCCTGGCATTGTAGCTCCAGGGCTACAAGCGACCACAGTCATTTTACAGGGCGGGATGAGTTGGCTGTTCCACTGCATACCCTCTTGCCCCACTGCCTTTTCCACTTCTGCTTCCAATAATGCCATTTCCAGCAGACAGCACCTTTCTGTTTAACCTCTTTGGATGACTGTGGATTGTAAAGCACACAAAACCTTCGCAGGAGAAAAGCTATAGCAAAATAATCATTATCTCATGCACACAGTGGCTGGAGACAAGGCCTTAGCCCTTGGGATCCAAGACTGCTATCCTACCCCAGCCCACCTACCAATGACCATATTCAGGGAAAATATATTTTTTAAATGGATATTCAGTTCTATAATTTAGGTACCAGCTTTTGGATATAAGTTATTCAGGATATTGAAAAGCAAATCGGCATTTTCCCCACAGAAGGCTCAGATACAGATGGAAAAAAAAAAAGCCCCTGAAAGTCTGTGTTCTTAAATCAGCATGGTCAGGTATTATGTCAGCAGATTTTGCAGAGTAGGAATTTCTAGAATCTTGCAGATCATTCCCCGTGAATATTTTATGGTTAATGTCACACTGTACATACAAAATTCAGTGTATTAGTTTGTTGATGATATGTAAAATTTTAACAAATAGGTGGGCTCGTGTTCATAAACTGAAAGAAAATAGACTCTCTTGCTGTATTTCATCAAATCAAAGACAGAAATGATTGTGAAACATGCTATTATTTTGAATACTAAGGAAAAAAAGATCCTGCAGCTAAGCTATCAAAAGGCATAGGTTAAAATATGCCTTCACATGTGTTAGAATTAGTGGAATATGTCAATATGTTAGCCATAATCTCACCTTTTTTTCATTGCCTCACAGCACAAATCTAACTCCACTCAATTCTCAATTTTCCTCCTCTTGGCCTGTTGGTGGTGTTTGGCAATCTTGGTTCCCTTCTGCTTGACACATGTTCTTCCCCAAGCCTCCAGGATACCCCAGTCTCCCAATTCTTTTTTTTTTTTTTTTTTTTTTTTTTTTTGACAGGCAGAGTTAGATAGTGAGAGAGAGACAGAGAGAAAGGTTTTCCTTTCCATTGGTTCACCCCCCAAATGGCTGCTACAGCTGGTGTGCTGCGCTGATCTGAAGCCAGGAGCAGGTGCTTCCTCCTGGTCTCCCATGGGGTACAGGCACCCAAGCACTTGGGCCATCCGCCACTGCCTTCCCAGGCCACAGCAGAGAGCTGGACTGGAAGAGGAGCAACCGGGACAGAATCCGGCGCCCCAACTGGGACTAGAACCCAGGGTGCCGGTGCCGCAGGCAGAGGATTAGCCAAGTGAGCCAAGGCGCCGGCCCCCAATTATTCTAAGTGATGAACTGCTCCTTAGTTGTCTCTGTGGCTGGATCCTCCTCATCTCCATGACCTCTAAACAGTACTTGTACCCCTTTTCTACCTACATGCTGTCCCTCCCTTGGTGACTCATGGCTTTGACTATCATATACCTTCTGGGAGTCCTAGGTGCAGAAACTAAACCTGGACTTTGAACCTGAACTCAAACTGAAACTATCCTCCTGCCTGCTTGGCAGTCCTGGATTTCCAATAGGCAGCTCATACTACAGATGTCTAATGCTGACTCCCAAACCATACTTCCAAACCAATTCCTCGCTGCAGAAAGTGATCCTCCTGTCTTCCAGTTGCTTAGGACAAAATTGTTGTGAAACCCTTATTGATCCCTTTATGTCTTTCCCACCCCGTATTTGATCTATTTACATAATCCTTCCCCCTCTACCTTCACAATAGATGCAGAAGTCAAGGACCTCCTATCACCTCCATGACTACCTCTTTGGCCAAACCACTGTCATAACTCCTCCTGGATAAGTTGCCATGGCCTCTAGCTGGTTGCTCCATTTCTGTATGTGCCCCCTTCAGCGTATTCTAGGCACAATACCTGTTATGATGCAGTTTAACATGTTAAGTCAGATTGTGTCTTTTATTTCTTCAAAGACCCAGTGCAGTCCGTATTCCTCCTCATCCCCTAATTTTCTCTCACTCAGTGACTTCCACCACTCCCCCAGCTTACTTACTGCAGCCACATCAGACTTCCTGCTCCTTGGACAGGCCGACACCCTTCCTTCCTTTGCACCTGCTGTTCCTTCTGTATGGAACTCCCTTCCTCCAGATAACTACGCAGCTTGCTCCACTTAGGTCATGCCCCACCCCATCTCCTTTCCCTCCTTAGCGCTCCTCTTGATCAAGCACTTTATATGACACTTACCTTGATTATTCTTCCCGCTTCCTCTCAATAAGACATAGGCTTCATGAAGAAAGGGATTTTGTTTCGCTTTGCATTCATTCACTGCTATATACCCACTGCCTAGAATAGTGTCAGACACAAAGTAGGTGTTCAATAAATATTTGCTGAATGAGTCAATTCATAGCTTCAAACGCAGACTAAGACAAAGAAGAAGGAGGCATTTTTTTTTTAATTGTTTTTAGTTTTTCCTATGTGGTGGAATGAAAGGTTATTCATTTTCCTCACCGGATCAGTAATATTGATTCCTTCCCTTTAGAAAACTGTGTACTGTTTAGATGGTTTGTCATTGAAAAACATTCTGTCTGTTAACTTCAGAGTTCATTGCAGAGTGTTTTCTCCTGAGAATCAACTCAGTTTGATAGTAAGTAATTCTGTTTCAGAAATCATTTCAAGAAGAGTTAACATAAAATCTAAACTGTTCTTCCAACTTTTTTTTACCTCAACTGGGGAAGAGTGCTTTTAACAAAGGGTGTACCACGTTCCCAGCACTCATAAAGCAGTTTCCTGTGTAATGAATGCACTCGGAGTTATCTTGAATTGTCAGATACCAGTTCCTAACAATCTTATGATTTGCTGGCTACTACAAAATACATGTACATGTAGGTTTGCTGCTTTTAAGAGCATTCACTCTCTGTATCAAACCAGAGAGACAGTGGCTTGAATGACTGATCTTGGCAGAAGGATTCCACTGTGGTGGGGGAATCAGGGAGACTTGTCCTACTTGTGACCTCTGGTCTCAGTGGGAAGAGGATACTGGCAGAGGCAGAGGATCTTGCACAAAAACTGGGTTCCAGGAAACCCGGGCTCCACCCATTGGACATAGAATGGGACTGTGGCCCTTTCTTCTCGTTAATGTGAAGATCTGGCAAGTGTGTGAGGTGTCTGTGGACACTCATGTTCTCAGGGGCTTAAGTGACAGCAGCTAATGAGATGACAGATGGTGAGGAAGCTCAGGCAAAAGGGCAAGGGTGACATAAAAAACCATAATTAAAAAACACTCATACATTGATTCAAAGATACCTGTTGTATCCCTATTATGTGCTTGGCTCTGGTAGGAGCTGGGGATAATAGTAATCAAGGCAGATACAACATCTGGACAGAAGATGGTTAGATGGAGCATCTGAGAGGATGTGGCTATTGGATGGAGTAGAATTCTGATTCTAGGAACACTGAAGCCAGTTTACTCTGATTGCTGAACTTGGCAGATGTTGATCTATACACAAATTGTATATTGTGTCCATCTTTGCCTCCGTATCCACAGTTTGAAGCCTGAAATTACATAGGTTGTGTCTACTAAGAGCATATCTTTTAGGGAGGGTCAGCTTGGTGTCTGAAGGAAGTCTTTAAGCTCATGTCTCATGTTTTTTCGCATGTACATCTCAAGGGACCATTGTAACTGTGTGTGTGTGGAAACTAGCTAGGGGATAACTATGGAGTCATCTGTCTTGGGAGGAGGTTGTGTATTAATTGCCTCCTTGGGAATTTCCTCATTATTTATACCTTTACCTCTCTTTCTAGAAGAATATTGAGAATTAACATACATTTGAGTAGGAGAGATGTAGTGGTCTCCATTTTGTTTACTATAAACTCATATTCAGTTTGGTAATTGCACTGGGGACTTTGTCATTCAGTGCAAGTGTTTTGTTCTTTCAACAAAAATACGTTATGTTATTTTATTTAATAGTTTAGCCCTGGCCTCTTTAAATTGCTGTACTTGTGGGAATTGGTGAACTGCAGCTTCTGGTTCATATCCACTCCTCTTTCTGGATTTGTGAAACAAGCTTTATGAGAACATAGCCATACTCACTTGTATTGTCTATGGCTGCTTTCATGCTACAACACAGTTGAAGGGTCACAGCAGAGACCATATGACATAGTCTCAAATTATGCCCAAAATATTTACTAAAGGTGCTATAGAAAGTTTACTAACCCATTCTTTTTTTAAAAAAAAAATTTAGGGTACTCTGTTGTTCTATTTCCTGTTAATAGTATAAACTACCTAAAGCTGGGTGCTAACTTTTTAAATTCTCATTTTTATTTAAAGATTTATTTGTTTATTTGAGAGGCAGGGTTACAGAGAGGCCAAGGCAGAGATGGAGAAAGAAAGGGAGAGGGAGAGAGAGAGAGAGAGAGAGAGAGGTCTTCCATCCGCTGATTCACTCCCCAGATGGCCAGAGCTGGGTGAATCCAGAGCCAGGAGCCAGGAGCTTCTTCTGCATCTCTCACGTGTGTTCAGGAGCCCAAAGACTGGGCTATCGTCCACTGCTCTCCCAGGCACATTAACAGGGAGTTGGATGAGAAGTTGAGCAGCTGGGACTAGAACCGGCACCCCTATGGGATGCTGGCACTGCAGGTGGTGGCTTTACCCACTACACCACAGCACTGTCCCCTGGCTGGGTAACTTTATAAAGAAGGTTTATTTAGCTCACAGTTCTGGAGGCTCAAGGACACAGTGATAGCATCTACCTGACTCAAGTGAAGGACCTCATAGCGGTGGGCATCACAAGGATGGGAGCACAAGAAAGGGAGAGATCACATGGTGACCCAGGAGGCCAGCACTGGGGCAAAGGCCAGTCTTGCAACCCACAGCTAGGCCCCACCTCCACAGCTAGGCCCCACCTCTTAAAGGTCCTGCTATCTCTCAATACCACCACACTGGGGTCCACACTACCATAAATGCACCTCTGAGAGACACATTCAAACCATCCAAACTACAAGAAGTGTGATAATTTTAAAGAAAATAAATGAACTTGTTAGCCCCAGAGGAAACTGTTCCAACATGTACGTGCTCAGTAATAACAGGCTGGGAAGAAACATACACTGCATGGCCAGCCTGCAGGGCATTTGTATATAGACTAGAGGAGCACAAGTCTAGCAAATAGCAATGTTTCCCTACCACACTGCAGTGCCTGCTAACCACAACAGAGGCACCACTAACTGAGTGGGTGACCTGGCATTGGCCATCAACCTCTGTACCTGAGATTTCCTACCAGTAAAAGTCAACACTAAAAGGTATTTGTTTATGAAGTACATGTCCACAGCCATGTATATATATATGTGCTTTAAAATTTCATGGGTAGGGGTCGGTGCTGTGGCATAGTGGGTAAAGCCCCGGCCTCCAGCGCCAGCATCCCGTAAGGGTGCCGGTTCAAGTCCCAGCTGCTCCATTTTTGATCCAGCTCTCTGCTATGGCCTGGGAAAGCAGTAGAAGATGACCCAAGTTCTTGGGCCTCCTTACCTTCGTGCGAGTCCTGGAAGATACTCCTGGCTCCTGGCTTCGGATCAGCTCAGTTGGTGACCATTGTGGTCATTTGTGGAGTGAACCAGCAGATGGAAGATCTCTCTCTCTCTCTCTCTCTCTGGCTCTGCTTCTCTCTGTAAATCTGTCTTTCAAATAAATGAAATAAATTTTTAAAAACAAAAAATTTCATGGGAAGTGCGTATTATGAAAAAAAACTACGCATGGATTAAAAAAAAAAAATCCTGTACCAAAATTCCATTTTTCATGACATTTCTGAAGTCCCTTTGTGTGTGTTACATGTATAGTTTCAAAAGGAATAATAAAACAAATATCAAATAAAGTAATAACATAAAAAGGAGAGCCATTTCACCACCATCATCTTAGGAAATAGACCTTTAAATTCCCTTCTGTGCACATTCCCTTCCCTCACCCAAGAGATAATTGTCTCAGTTTGATTAATTAGCTTACTACTTTTCTCTATAGTTATTTTATCTAGTTTTTTTTTCTGAACAAAGTACACTTTCAAGAGCCCAGCTAATGTGTTTCCTTGTTGTTGTTTCATTTTCTTGATGGTGACCTCTTCTTGTCTTAAAATCGCTTACAGTTATCAGTACAGCAAGTACAGACTGACTAAATACTCTTGAGATACTCCAATGAGTTTTTCTTTTCCCTTCCATGCCAGTGGTGGAATGGGGACACGGAGAAACAAATTCAAGAGCCAGTTCAGGCTCATCTTCTCTCTCCTCTCGGGTTCTGTGACAGTGCTGGGGTGGAAGTGTGGCTTCACTCAAGGGAGCCTTTGTCTACTCCATGTTTGGTTCATCAGCTCCAGAATGAGAGGGGCTGTGCTGAAGAACACTGCTGACTGAGGCGAGCTGTGGAGTTGGACTCCATGTTTTCATTGTAGGGAAATCTAGATAAGTAAGAGGAAAAGATGAAATCTGATTTGCAAACCTGAAATTTAACTCCCAGTCAATTTTAGTTGAAGACAAATCTTATTGCATATTTGTGTTTTTCCTTCTACCTCCCTCCGCCCTTTATTTGTGGCTTTAAAAAGTATAAATATTGGCTTTTGGAACAAGGAGTTGTTTTTAGACCTTTTAGACTCTGTAATTACTTCTTTGAAGGCTATGTATTTGCCTCTGAAATGCATTGAACCTTAAATTTTATTACTTAGTATACGGAGCACTTATAATGATGAGAACACTTCCAAAAATAAATTAACTCTATAGAAAATGTTAATCAGCCCATCCCCAGAAACCACAGTGAGTATCTCCATTGTGCAGTGAGGAAATGGACATGACAGTTAGTGGTTTGCCCAAAGCCACACTGTCATTGGCATTATGAAGATTTAAGCAAAGGTTCTACTTAGAAGAAAACGCAGTCATGTTTTCATGTAAGACGCTGTGGGCCCTAGTCAAATTAACCTAAATTAAGATTCAGGGACTAACAAGCCTTTTGGTGTTTGGAAGAGTCTACACATCAACCGCAAAGAGCTGGCTCATTCCTTAAAGGTACCTACGGGGTTTTAAATAGGACTTGGTTTTTTTTGAGGAGTCTGTTTGCTTGAAATCAAAAGTTCTGTATCTGACTGAACATTGAAAACTGAAAAGCAGCTAGTTCAAGTACAGCTTAGACTAGTTCAAGTACAGCCACAGAAAACTGCATGAGAGGTACAGCAGTGTCTGTTTGTGGCGTTCTTTTTTTTTTTCTTTTTTTTTTTAGTTTTTATTTTTACATGCAGTTCTACTTGCACAATTGACAAAAATGCAGTCTTCTACTAGGATCTTATTTTTTGAAAACAACTTCAGGGGATTCAGGGTGAGTACATCCTTGAGTTTTCCCAAATCATCTGCCACAGTTGCATGGCACCTAAAGGATAAATGTGGAAGAACCACCAGGTCCTCCATTTTCAGAGAAACTTATGCCATTAAAACTATTCTTGGTAGCTTATGAATATCTTCCTCAACAATTGGAGAAAAAAAGTGTTATTCTCATTGTTAACTTCTAGTCAATTGAAAATGTTGCTAACTCCTAACACTGACCTCCACTTTATTCTTCCCTTTTCCTTTCTTCTCTAAACCTCTTTTGGGCACTTGACCCTTTTTTTTTTTTTTTGTGGTTTAAGCAAATATTTATTTGAAATTTATATATACATATATATGCATATTTGTATCAGGTTCTTCTTCTCTTTGTATCAGAGGATGTCCTAAGATAGCTCCATTTTTTTTTCTTTTTTTTTTTCTTTTTTTTTTTAATTTAGTAAATATAAATTTCCAAAGTACAGTTTATGGATTACAATGGCTTCCCCCCCCCCACAATTTCCCTCCCCCTCGCACCCCTCCCATCTCCTGCTCCCTCTCCCATTCCATTCACATCAAGATTCATTTTCAATTATCTTTATATACAGAAGATCGATTTAGTATATATTAAGTAAAGATTTCATCAGTTTGCACCCACACAGAAACACAAAGTGTAAAATACTGTTTCAGTACTAGTTATAGCATTACTTCACATTGGACAACACATTAAGGACAGATCCCACATGAGGAGTAAGTACACAGTGACTCCTGTTGTTGACTTAACAATGTGACACTCTTGTTTATGGCGTCAGTAATCTCCCTAGGCTCTAGTCATGAGTTGCCAAGGCTATGGAAGCCTTTTGAGTTCGCCGACTTCGATCTTATCCGACAGGGACTTGACCCTATTTTAGAGTAGTGAATATTTTTAATTTCTGTTAACCATAGCAACTCTGGTATCAGGTCATGTGAATATAGCCTCATTCAAAGACTTGTTATTGATTCAGAGGACTCACTGGCCTGTTGATGTAGAATACCAGAGCCCTTTTACAAAGCAGGCTATTCATATCTACCTTGTGTATAAATTCAGGCACAGACAACTTGTATTTGCATAGAGAAGATGCATTGTTAAGTGAGAGACACCAACTGGCTACTGGGGGAGAGCCGCACCTCATAGAGGGTTTGTGCCAAGTGCTTGTCTTCAGCTTGTGGATGTTTAGCTTTGATTTTTGGCATTTCCCTCTGCATTCACGAGATCTGGGAACTACACACACACACTCACTAAATTTAAGTGACTGATGAGCCGCCAGAATGTCAGTACAGTAGTCCCCTCCTTATCTGATGTTTTGCTTTCCTCAATTTTACTTATTACCTGTGGTCAGCATCAGTCTGAAACATATTAAATGGAAAATTCCAGAAATAAACAGGTCATGAGTTTTAAATGCATATTGTTCTAAGTAGTGTGAGCCATCTCATAGCTTCCCAGTGCATCTCACCTGGGATCAGAATCATTCCTTTTTACAGCAGATCCATGCTGTATATACCACCTGCCCGTAGTCACTTAGAAACCATTTGCATGATCAGATTGACTGTGGACTGTGGTATCAACTGTTTTGTCACAGTGCTTCTATTCAACCAATCCTTATTTTACTTATTAATGGCCCCAGAGACAAGAGTAATGATGCTGGCAATTCAGATAAACCAAGGAGAAACCACAAAGTTCTTCCATTTAGTGCAAAATTGTAACTTCTCAGTTTGCTAAGGAAAAAAACTTCATATGCTGAGATTACTAAGACCTATGGTAAGAACAAATCCTCTGTCAGTGAAACTGTGAAAAAGGAAAAATAAATTTGTTCTAGTTTTGCTATTGTACCTCAGACTGCAAAGAATATGGCCACAGGGTGTGCTCAGTGCTTAGTTAAGAACGAAAAGTCACTAAATTATAGAGTTCAATACTCTCTGAAGTTTCATTCATCCACTGGGGTCTCAGGATATATCCCACATGAATGGAAGGGCCTTCCGTATATTAAATTATGAGGGACAGAAATACAGGAGAACCAGCCTTGGCTATTTGCTGAAGGCATTTCCTCCCTCTTGGAAAGCAGCATGTACTGACACATTTAAATGTGGTTACACATGGATTTTGGTTAACAACCATGTGACTTGAGGTCAATGCCCAACCCATCTACTTTTGCAATATAGAGACAGTTGCTTAACTTTTATAAGTGTTTTTCCTCCTACCTGTGCAGTCAGAATGTTAATGTCCTATAAAGCTATTCAATGAGCTAAAGCCTTCACCTAATACCTGGAAGATATTAGCTACTATTATTATACTGTCATTTGGCTGTAGTCTTCTTTATAACCATGCAAATAAACTTAGAAGACTGTATAATAAATAGTTCATAAAATTGCTTGTTGAGAATGGAATTAGAACAAAAGAAGCTAGACATTCTTAAGGAATGCTTCTATCAGCACATCATCAGTTGACATAAAGGAATCTATTTCTAGAATCTGCAATCCTTTACTGAGAAAGTTCTGGGTAAAGTCCATTGTAGCTTTAATTTGTCACTAATGTTTTTCTAAATTCCATAGTCACTGCTTTCTTAATCAGAGAGCCTCTAACTTATTGGGTAAAAGTTATATTTACTTCTAACAATGACTTCACTCTGATTACCTTGTTTGACTGAGCTTAGCTTTCAAGACATCCTTTGGGGATGATTTATTATATTTCCTCTGTCATTCCTTCTTCTGGTTCTGCATACAAGAGGAAGTGATACTGTAGGAAGGCACCTAAAGAGTCTCCAGGACTCTTGGGCTATGTGCACCAAATGTTTACAGAAGGCGGTACATTCCTTTGGCATGGAGCAATGAGAAAACTTGCTTCCTCCAGTTCAGTGAAGCAGAGTAGCCTTACATAAAGACCTTCCTTCATATGCCTTTGTTTGTTTTGTCTCTGTTGTAGGTATTGACATCCTGAAACTTGTAGCAGCCCAAGTGGGGAGCCAGTGGAAAGACATCTATCAGTTTCTATGCAATGCCAGCGAGAGGGAAGTGGCTGCCTTCTCCAACGGGTACACAGCAGACCACGAGCGGGCCTACGCCGCTCTGCAGCACTGGACCATCCGGGGCCCTGAGGCCAGCCTTGCCCAGTTGATCAGTGCCCTGCGCCAGCACCGGCGCAACGATGTTGTGGAGAAGATTCGTGGCCTGATGGAAGATACCACCCAGGTAATATACCCTGGCTATATGTGTTTTTTCCAGGAACTTTGTTCCTGTGCTTCAGATTTTATTGGGTATAATTTAACAAGAACACACACACACACACACCACACCCTTACCTTCCAGGTTAGCCACTTTCAGTAGTTGTCCATTAGAATAATCTAGGGAATGTTTTCAAAACTCTGATGAAGATGGGTGTTTGGCACAGTGGTTAAAAAGCAACTGGGAGGGGTCAGCACTGTGGCTCAGCGGGTTAAAGCCCTGGCCTGAAGTGCCGGCATCCCACATGGGTGCTGGTTCTAGTCCCAGCTGCTACACTTCCGATCTAGCTCTCTGCTATGATCTGGGAAAGCAGTAGAGGATGACCCAAGTCCTTAGGCCCTTGCACCCACGTGGGAGACCTGGAAGAAGCTCCTGGCTCCTGGCTTCGGGATCCACATAGCTCTGGCTGTTGCGGCCATCTTGGGAGTGAACCAGCAGATGGAAGACCTTTCTCTCTGTCTCTACCTCTCTCTATAACTCTTTCAAATAAATTAAAAATTAAAAAAAAAAAAAAAGAAGCAGCCGGGGACTCCTATGTCCCCCACCAGAGTACCTGGGTTTGAGTCCAGGCTCCACTTCTGCTTGTAGCTTCCTGCTAATGCACACCCTGGGAAGCGTATGTGATGCTCCGAATACATCGAGTCCCTGCCACCCACATGGGAGACCTGGATTAAGTTCCCAGCTCAGGCATGGCAGTGGGGATTTGGGAGTGAAGCAGTGGAAGAGCTCTGTCTCTCTCTGTTATCCTCCATTTAAATGCAATGGCTGCAGTGTGAACAACGGAGCCCAGAGGTAAACCATTATTGTGCTCTCTTGGACTGCTGGCTTTCAGGCAAGAACTGGACAAGCAGTGTGGGCATTCGGGGAGAGAACCAGCAGATGGGCGCTCTCTGTCTCTTCCCTAAAAAATAAGTTTTTGAAATAAGAACATTTTTAAAAATACTTGGTTAATCCAAAAGAAGGGTTTAGATACTTTAGAATAAGCCAGCAGATCTCTGGGATGATGTTTATAAGATAACGTGATAAATGCAATGTTAGGATAACCAAATCCATGGTGCACCCATGAGAAAATAAGGAGGAGATTATGTATCAGGGAGAATAATTTATAACCAAAATCAGTGACTTAGTCAGTGACTAAGGAAGCAAAAAGTCACTTCTATCCCAGGTGCCAAACACCTTTCTTTGCTTCCCATATCTCCTCTTATGAAAAATATTGTCAGTTTATGGTTGTTTATCATTTGAGAAACAGTGATCCTATAGCTTCCTATTTGGTTCTGCTGTAGACTACGTGTGAGGATGGGGGCTGAGCAGACAATACTAAGAATGAATGTCAAGGTCTAGCATTATTCTGGACCCAGTTCTGACTCTTAATTTTTATAGCTAATGTGCATGGACTTCTGGCTGCTGTTTCTTAGTAATTGTACAGTATGTAACTGTCCCTGGTTTATCTCTGAGATTTGTCAAGTCAAAGAAGAGAATCAGAAGGCAGAGGCATCATTAGACACATTCTTCCTACCTGAGGAGGGATACACTCTGTATATCGTGGTGCCACTGAGAATTCAGGACTTTGCCTCTAGGAAATAATGAACCCTTCATGTAAAAATGATGATTTTTTTTTTAGAATGGTTAGCATTTTTTTCCTCTTCAGGAGCCTGAGAGCCCCTGTGTCATGTTCCACTTGAAGCATTAGCCCTGGTGCGGCTGTTAGTTGCCTCTGTCCAGAACAGCTGATCCATTGTTTCCCGCAGTGGCCTATTCACTGTTTTTAAATTAAATACATACAGAATCTGACTCTCTATCTGAGGTATGAGGTGTGTTTCTCAGTGCCCCCTTCCTTCAAGGTCAACAGCAAAACCAAACCCAGCTTCCCGGGTCCTCTGTTGTCTTCCCTTTCTGGGCATGAACGTTTGGAAGCAGCAGCAATGCAGCAGGATAATAGTTGGAAGTTACTGGGATTTTCCAAAGCTATTAAAAGGCCAAACAAAAAAGCACCTAACAGCATTCCAAATTCCATGCTACCTCATTTCCCATCCTTCTTCCCCTCTGTGTCTTTTCTTAAAGAATGTTTCTTGCAAAGAACATTAACTTAACGTTTTTTTCTTACATCTAGTCAGATACTTTTTGCCATTTAATTATGGAATTTCTCTGTAATTACATTTTTAATGTGATTAGTCATATATTTTGGTTTAAATCTACCTTCTCATTATTTCTTTCCTTTTGTCCTGTCCTTTCTCTTTTTCCTTCCCCTCTCTTTCAGATTGAGGCTTCTTTTGGCTTAAACAAATGTTTGTTTTTTTTTTTAATTTTACTTATTTTAAAGACTTAATTGGAGAGGAGGGATGGGGGGCAGAGAGAAAGGAAGACAGAGAGAAAGAGAGAGAAACATTGTTCCCATCTGCTCGTTCACTCCCCCAAATGCCCACAACCACTGGGACTGGGCCAGGCTGAAGCTGGAAGTCAGGAAGTCAATCCAGATCTCCCACTTGGGTGGCAGGAAGCCAATTCCTTGAGTCATCTTGACTGCTTCCCAAGGTCTGCATTACCAGAAAGCTGGAGTCAGGAGCTGAAACTAGGTATTGAACCCAGGTACTCTGATATGGGACATGGAGGTCTTTTATTTATTTGTTTTTTAAAAGATGTATTTATTTGAGCTATCACTGTGGCGTAGTGGGTAAAGCTGCCATGTGCAGTGCCAGCATCCCCTGTGGGCGCTGATTCAAGTCCCAGCTGCTCCACTTCTGATCTAGCTCTCTCCTATGACCTGGGAAAACAGTGGAGGATGGCCCATGTCCTTGGGCCCCTGCACCCACCCACGTGGGAGACCAGGAGGAAGTGCCAAGTTCCCAGCTTCAGATCAGCCCAGCTCCAGTCAATGCAGCCATTTGGGGAGTGAACCAATGGAAGGAAGACCTCTCTCTCTCTCTCTCTCTCTCTGCCTTTGCCTCTGCCTCTCTGTGTCTCTGCCTTTCACTCCTCAGATGCCTACAACAGCCAGGGTGGGGTCAGGCAATAGCCAAGAACTAAGAGCTTCATTTGGGTCTCCCACATGGGTGTCAGAGGCTCAAACACTTGGACCATCTTCCATTGCTTTTCCCTGGCCATTAACAGGCAGCTGAATTGGAAGTGGTGCAGCCAGGATTCGAACAGGTTCCTATATGGGATGCCAGCACCACAGGAGGTGGATTTACCTGCTAATGCCACAGCAACAGCCCTGACATGGTGTCTTAAACAGTGTCATTACCATGAGACCAAACACCCACTCCATAAACAAACTTTTTTATTATTTGATTTTCCTTTTTAGTTAGCTTGTTAGTTTTACATTGTGTGCTTTACTTTTAATGGATACCCTAGGGATTACAACATGTATACTTAGGTTGCAAGATGCATGGTATAAATGTGTACATTTTACCATTTTTCAGATAGTAAAGCAGCCTTTGAAGACTTTATTCCTATTTACATTCTCCTGAATTTTGCTTTGGTGTCATGAATTTTAATGCTACACATTTAATACCCACAAAGGCATAGTTAACACAGTCTTACACAGGCGTTCTCTGCATATTGAACTTTTGTGTTGTTCTTCATACTTCCTGCATCTCAACTCTCTCCCTGGAATCATTTCTCTTTGACCTAAGAACATTTCTTGGTGTTGGTTTCCAGCAATAAACTCTATGTTTTCCTTGTGTAGAAAATCCCCAAGAAAATAAACAAATAGCACTGTTTCACCTTCGTTCTGGAAGGAAAGCTGGAACTAGATCTTTAGCTTGCTGGTTACTTTCTTTTAGTCCATTGCCTGGGTCTAAGTTTTCCCTGCTAAACAGCAAGGGAGTTGATGTGATTTTATTTTTAAGTCTTGATTACATAACAAATTATGTGTGCAGCATTGTACCAGGCACTTTGTCAATGTGAAGATGAGTAAGACAAAGTTAGTGCTGTCAAGGAAGCTTACAGTCGAATGAAGAAATGTATACATACTTATGTAACCTAAGGGAGTGACTCCAAGAGCTTGGAGGAGGAATGTATTAGGCATTCAACTGCATAGCCATCAGGGGTCTAATTGGATCGTCAGGGTGGAGATGTGTGCCACCCTGTATGTTCACCTTGGGGACTCCACGTAAATTATCTGGGCCCCTTGGCCTCTGTTTCTTCATGAGAAAGTAGAAAAACTTGAGTTCTTGTCCTGCATTGGCTTTGAGAATTAGAGGGGATGTAATCCCCAGGGAGCACTTGGGGAATGTTTTCTAATAGTTGTGATTATTTCCAGGCTGTAGAGGCTAGAGAGATGGAAGAATGTTCCTAACCGGCTTCAGCTCACATAATACCAGGTCATTTAGTGTCAGGTGGGGAGGGTCTCCCAAGTCCAGGGTTGCTAAAAGTAGACGGTAGAGCAGGAAGGTTGTTCTCCAAGTTCTCAGTGCCCAGAAACAGGGAATGTTGACTAACTGTAAATATTTATTCCTTACTGCCTGAGCAAGTGTTCTCAGGCTGGCTGGGCTGAGGTGATGGTATGTGTGGGGATCCTGGGCTGCTCCCTCACAGAGCCATCTGGAGAGTGGAAACAGCTTGGAGCCGTTGAGTTTCCAGGTTTCCTTTTGGTTTGCTTTTTCATGTTTTTTTTTTTTTTTTCCCCTGTCCCTTTTAAGGCCTCTGTATATGCAGACAGACTCAACTAATACAGTCTAGTCCTTCATTTTCTTTTCTTTTTCCCAGTATGGATGGGGTAGGGGAAGAGGACTAGCAAACCCTGGGCAACAGGAAGTCTTTGAGATTTTCCTATTTAAAATGTGACTTCAAGGACCTGCCCTTCACACCCTGTGAGTGGTTATCAGAACTAATTGAGGTAGGGACTTGTTTAAACCAACCATATGACTTAGAAAAGTGAGATTGGCCGGAGCCATGACTCAATAGGGTAATCCTCTGCCTGCCATGCCGGTATTCCATATGGGCACTGGGTTCTAGTCCTGGTTGCTCCTCTTCCAGTCCAGCTCTCTGCTGTGGCCCGAGAGTGCAGTGGAGGATGGCCCAAGTGCTTGGGCCCTGTACCCCATGGGAGACTAGGAGAAGCACCTGGCTCATGGCTTCAGATCTGCGCAGCGCGCCGGCTGCAGCGGCCATTGGAGGGTGAACCAATGGTAAAAGAAGACCTTTCTCTCTCTCTCTCACTGTCCACTCTGCCTGTCAAAAAAGAAAAAAAAAAAAAGTGAGCTATTAATGTGATGCTTAGTGGCCAAAAATTGTAATTGAGGTTTCATCATTTATTGTTCAACATTTATTGTTCCATGTTGGAAAGGGGAAGAGAAAGAGGTTTTGTGCAACTTAAATTTGATAATATAAAAAGCAACTACAATTTAAAGTTTCATAAAATGTTACCTTAACTGTTTTTTTGACTAGAGATTCACAAATTGAAAGGACTTGTCAGGCATCCTTAAGCGTAGGTTGATTAAAAGTACTTCAGTAAGGGGGCTGGTGTTGTGATGCAGTGAATTAATCCACAGCCTGTAATGCCAGCATCCCATATGGACACTGGTTCGAGTCCCAGCTGCTCTATTTCTGATCCAGCTCCCTACTAATGCACCTAGGGAAGCAATGGAGCATGGCTCAAGTGTTTGAACCCCCACACCCAAATAGGAGACCCAGATGAAGCCCTTGGCTCCTGCCTTCTGCTTGGCCCACCCCCTGCTGTTGCTGCCATTTGGGAAGTGAACCAGGGGATGGAATCTCTCTTCTCTCCCTCTCTGCTTTTCAAATAAATATGAAATAAACCTTTAAGAAATATTACATCAGTAATGTAGCAATCAGTGAACCCAAAGAACTGATGGTGGTAATAGTTGGTGGTATTGATTTGTGTGTAGTAAGATGATGCTTTGTAGTCGATCTAAGTCTTTTCTAGAACCACAAAGAAGGTTTACTATCATACTTCAAGAAGTTTGTGGAAAATGGGATTAAAAGGATGAGTTTATTTTTTAAACCCTTGCATGGATTTTTCATAGTATTTTTTTTTTTTTTTTTGACAGGCAGAGTGGACAGTGAGAGAGAGAGACAGAGAGAAGGGTCTTCCTTTACCGTTGGTTCACCCTCCAATGGCCGCTGTGGGCAGCGCACTGCGACCAGCGCACTGCGCTGATCCGATGGCAGGAGCCAGGTACTTCTCCTGGTCTCCCATGAGGTGCAGGGCCCAAGTACTTCGGCCATCCTCCACTGCACTCCCTGGCCACAGCAGAGATCTGGCCTGGAAGAGGGGCAACCGGGACAGAATCTGGCGCCCCGACCAGGACTAGAACCCGGTGTGCCGGCGCCGCAAGGTGGAGGATTAGCCTAGTGAGCCGCGGCGCCGGCCCATAGTATGTATTTTCTATCTACTATTAAGAAAATTATTTTGCATCAAAAAGACTCATACTTTTAATTCTATTTTTTTATGAGCTTTTTAAAGTACCCTGTGTATCTCAGGAACAGAATGGCTGTGCATTCTCTCTGTCTCTCATAGTAGGCTCTGTGTTGGAGATGGGGGGCTTTGCTCTGTATAATCAGTTCGGCAACTGGGAGACTCCTAAAGCTAGAGAAAGCACTGGGTCTTCTATTTTGGTGAGAACAGTGCTCCTGATTCTGCTGCAGAGAGGACTACAGTTACTGAATTTTTGCTTACCAGCTGCAGGATGCAGCTGTCCTTATCTATGGGTCTGAGACCAGCTATTTTCAGAAATTTAATATAGCTAGGGTGAATTGAGGCGAATACCAGCTGTACATTTAACTGTTGGCTTCTTGGCTATTCAAATCAGTCTTTGTCTTTAATTTTCCAGTTTGTCACCTCCTAGAAAAATAGGGACTATTATCCTAAGACTAAGGACGTATGACCTAAGAGGTTAACTAAAGTTGTGTGTATGTTTACTACAACATGAAGAGTCATTGCACTCTGCTGTGTTACTTACAGCGTGGAGGGTCATTTAAGGTCAGGTTATTTAATTCGTGGGGTGTGGCTACAGGCCCTAGAGAATTTCTGGGGTGGTTGAAAAGAGGACATCATATTGTAAAGGTATTGCTGACACACAGGGTGCAGGTACATTCAGTGACGCTTGTGTTTAAGGTTGTTATTGTGCACAAAGAAGTCATGTTTGTGACTAGCCTTTAGCTTTGTAAAGAAATGTCAGGTTATTCTACTTATTATCATATTTGAAGGTCTTATTCAGTTAGTCAACAACCTTTTGTCAACTACCAGCTGTGTTCCTGGTAATTGGTAAAGAAAAAGATGATCCCTGCTTTTCTATAGCTTATTTGCCAGGATGGAGACCAATGTACAAATAATTACAATAGAGTGGGATAAGCATGTGTCATAACAAATACCTGCATGAGGAACTGTAAAATAGCATCAGGAGGAAGGAGTACTCGACTCACCAAAAACACATAGAAAAATAGAACCGATATATATTTGTCCATTGGAAAATCATTTTAAAAAATTGGATGGTGGTTGCTTTCACCATTGTATTTTAATCTTCTTCCTGAGACCTTCCCATTCAGTTTCTGCCAAGGGAACCCCATCTGTTTTTTCACTCTAAGGGTTTCCCACACCTTTGACTCTTCAAAAGATATCCATTTTCCTTACATCCTTGTGTTTCATTTCTCAGTAGCAAGCTTTTCAAAAACCTTTGGCTTTGTCCATCTGGACTGTGTTTGCAACTTGCTTTTGCCACTCATTGTGTGACCTTGGGCAAGTCCTGTAACGTCTCCAAGTCTCAAGTTCTTTGTGGCTGCTTTGTAAAGATCTGGTGAGAACTAAAGATAAGGAACATAAGTGTCCAGTCCAGCACTTTCAGTGTATTCTGCTTTCAGTGTATTCACATTAAGGAGAAAATGGACCAGCATTTGATGAGTATCTGTTATGTCCTAATCACTGTCTAGGTGCTTCACATCTGTGCTGATTTAACAAACTTCACAGTCCTGAGAGGTGTAGACAGGTGTTATAATGAATATGTATTACGGGGCAGATGCTCAGCCTAGCTGTTAAGATGCTGGTGAGGATGCCGGTATCCCATAACTGAGTACCTGAGCTCAATACTTGCTCCTAACTATAGCTTCCTGCTAATTCAGATACTGGGTTACAGAGGTGATGACTCAAGTGATTGGGTTTCTGCCACTCAGCCACTCATTTGGGAGACCTGGATTGTGTTCCCCACTTACAGCTTCAGCTCCCTGGCCATGGTGGGCATTTCTGGAATGAAACAGTGAATGGGGGATCCCTCTCTGTCTCTGTCTTCCTCTGCTTATCACATAAAAAAGTAAAATATTTAATAAAGATCTATTATTTTATGTTGTTGAATCCCATGTTCAGTTGTAAGATGTAGCATTATTATACATGCCACTGAGAAAGAAATAAAAATACTGCTGATTATAGTTGTAAGAAACATCCCTATTTCAAAGATGTTAAAATGTGCTTCATAACACCAAATTAATGTGATAGTTGAGCTTGATATATACATGTTATGAGGAGAAAAGACTGGGAGACAGATTCTTGGGTCTTGAAATTGATGTAATCTCCCTCTCCAACTCACATTCTGTTAATTGGCTTTGAGATTGTGAGCTGCAATTGTGGGGCTGCCGGTTAAACTTCGGCCTGCAACGCCAGCATCCCACATTGGACTGCTGATTTGAGTTCTGGCTACACCCCATCCAGCTTCCCACTAATCAGCCTGTAAAGGCAGCAGAGGATGACCTAAGTGCTTAGGGCCCCTACCACCCATGTAGGAGACCCAGATGGAGTCCTTGGCTCCTAGCCTCACCGTGGCCCTGACTTGGCTGCTGTAACCATTTGGGGAGTGAACCGGTCAGTGAGTGGAAGATCTCTTTTTCTCTTCCTCTCTCTTTCTCTGTCACTCTACCTTTCAAATGAATAAATAAATAAATAAACCAATTTTTTTTTAAAAAAAAAAAGAAGGGGTGAGATGGTTTAACACAGGTAATTTGTTTAAACATTAATGGGGCACCTATTATGTGTTGAGTCCTGTACTATAGGACATTGATATATTAAATTGAAACAAAACAAACCAGGGATCATCCCTTTAGAAAAGGACAGTTTTATAGGAGAGGTAAATTTATGAGTCAGGCTTTAGAATATATTCTGTGAAATTGCTATCTAGTGGAAACGAAGTGCACTCTGTATGTTTTCCTGAGACACGGTGTTGCATTATTCAGAAAACAGTCTATTTGTTAATGACATTTCCACTCCTTTAATCCACACCCTAACTGGCTTTCTCAAAGACTGCATTGGGAGAAAATCAGTTACCAGTGCAACATATTTTCATCACTTTTAAAAACAAAAACACATCTCTGATAAAGCTCAGTAGCTTCCAGTTTGGGCTTTTCTTTTCCTCCCCATGTTTGTGAGAGTGATCCTTGATGTGTTATAACCAAGTGTCAACAACAGGTGCACTTGCTGAAGAGGAGTTGCACCATGACCAGCAGTAGGTTTTATTATACGCTTGTTAATTTCACTGTTTTAATGGATTATTTGCCACCATTTCCTTGTCACTCTGATTTTCTAATTAAAAAATTGTTACCAAAAAACTTTCAGTTTATCTGCGGACTCAGTAGACAGAAGAGCCAACAATTAAAATGACTTTTCACCAAAAAAAGTAATGGAAGAAAATATGGGGAGATTTTTAAAAAATTCATAGCAATAGTTAAGACTTATTCGAAGAATGATAAAAAACCTAGAAACCATACAAAAAAGATTCAACTACTTAACAATAAATATACAAGGCAGAAAGAACCATGTGCGAATGACAGAATAATAACTGGGGGAAATTGTTTGCAATTTATGGTTAATTTTCTTAAAAAATAAAGAGCATTTACAAGTTAATTATAGGAACAATGGACAGTCTTGTGAATAAGCCATCCCACAGAAAAGGAAATAATGAACACTTGTAAACACACACAGATTTTTTAACCTCTCAGCCTGGCAAAGAGGAAAAAAATCTACACTGTTGTTTGTAAAGGAATAAGGAAAGAACAGCATTCAAGGTGATGGGCATGTAAGGAATCCAGCTCCTGTGGCAGGCAATCTAGTAGCATCTATTGAAGTATATACCAGTTGACCATGATTCCACCACTAGGAATGCATCCTGCACACATTCACATATATTCACAGTGATCAAGAACTGCAATATTCAGTGTATGTTTCTTGTAATAGCAAGTAGAAGTCACATGAATGCCCTTCACTAGAGAACTGGTTACGTAAGTTATGGAACATTCATACAGTGGAACAGTATGCGCTTGTCAAAAAGAGTGAGTCAGCTCTTTTGTGCTAATCTCAAGAGTGGTTTTCAAGATGAAAGGGCAAGGTGAAGACCAGTGTTGTCATTGTGCTACCATTTTTAAAAAAACCTATGTACATAAAAATATGGTTAATCAGAAGGGGGACAGGGTAGAGTATGTACATCTTTCATGGTGTGAGTACAGGCTGTGGAAGAGAATGCAAGGAATTGGTAACAACAATTACCACCAGGAAGGGGACCTAGCAGCTGAGACCTGGAAATCAGAGGTATTTCTGGAATTGTGTCCCAAGTATATTACAACGCTACTGGCATGAACCCATTTCTTAAGCCATGCTAACTTAATCAGATATGTCAAGTTCAAAAAACCCGAGTCATAAACTCAAACTTTCCTACCTCAAGAATTCTGAATTTCCTACGAACTTGCCTTCCATCCTCCACTGAATCCTAAGGCAAGCTTCGAGGAGGTTTACAAACCTTTCTTATGGTCATAATTGTCTAAAGGCTTTTTTGGTGGGGAACACTTCCTAACAGACATTGAGTGAAGTTTAGGGAAACTCAAGTGCTCTCCAGTGGAGTGTGATCTCTCCATGCTCCAATGGCGCTGGGCTCTGAAGCTCGGCGGCATGGTCAAGCGTGAGAGGGCTCCAGCTCTGCAGAGAGCCCACTTACTCTCCTCACTTCCTTTTTTGAATCCAGGCGGTGAGTCAGCACGGGGCGGCACAGCATTACCGTTGATGTCAGCAGCCTGGACAGCTTGCAGACACACGCGCTGGCAGCTGGGTGGAGTGCTCCCTCCCATCTCCCTCCCTCCCTCCGGAGCCAGCTGGTTCATACCAGCTTTGGCAGCTTTGAGCCGCACTACTTGTAGCTTCCTGTGCCTTTCTCCCCAGTACATCCAGGAAAAAAAAAAAAAAAACTGCTCTCTTGCTTAGGGCAAGGATTTGCCAGTGACACCTGGACTTAAATTGTGGGTGGTTATATAGCCCTCGGGGTTCAGTTTTGAAGTTATCTCTTCGAAATGATCAGAATTCAGAGATGACAAATAACCACGAAATTACAGCCAGCTGCCTTGGTGTGGGTTTGAGGGTATATAAAGGAGAAATACACCATGGCCAGCAAACCTGGACTGACTTTGAATGTGAGGTTGCAGTTGAAACAAAAATCCTTTCATTACCCTGTGCTTGAACAGATGTAGGATCAGTGCCTTTCAAGAGATTTCCCAGTGATTTGGGCATGTGGGACGGAGGGGACAGGTGAGAGCTGAGATCCTCCGAAAGAGAGGTGAGTTCGTTCTGCCGTCTCTGCATGGGATTCCCAGGAAAGGTGTGCAGATCACCCTGGAGTAGCGGTCCTGGTCCCTGCTTGCATTTCCTGACTGCCAGTGAGCCCAGGGAGCTCTGAATAGTGAGAGGTCCCCTCTGTGCACTCGCCAATTGACTACTTAGGTTGAAGAGTTGTTGCTCTTACCTCCTTAAGCGCTAGAAGCACCTTCTTGCAAATGGTCTCTTGTGTCTGTCCTGGGCGGGAAAGGAAGGAAAAAGGAAAGAAAACAAGAGGCTTTGGCTAAACAACCAGAAGCCTAGGAGGTTTGGGGAATTTTTGTCTTCAGGTTATTTAGCTCCTGGGTTTTCTTTTCAATATTTTCATAACTTGTAAAAATAAGACTTATTGAACAAAAAAAATGCTGAGATCATAACACAACAAGTAGTCTGTCTCTCTATGCCTCTCAAATGAAGAAAATTTTTAAAATGCATTCATAGACCTACCATTTAGATTAATAATTACTCAGTATGTGTGTGTATTTTTGCAACCCAGAGTCTCAGTTTTTAAACTTGCCCAAATTTCTTATATCTGATCATCTTTCAAAGTCTAGGGCTCAGCATTTTCCCATTTCCCTCTTAAGTTTTTTTCTTTCTGTTTGCAAAAAAAAAAAAAAAAAAAAAAAAAAAGTGTACTGAGTATATTTGAGTTATTCTTGCCAAGACCTCTTATTCTGAGTTGGATTTAACAAGAATTCTCACTCAGAAGAATAAAGGCATTGTGTTGGAGCAGCCATTGTGGTACAGCACGTTAAGCTACAGTTTGCATCCCATATCAGAGTGCTAGTTTGAGTTCCCGGCTTCTCCTTTTTTGGTCCAACTGCCTGCTAATGTATCTTGGGAGGAAGCAGATGATGGCTTAAGTGCTTGGGCCCCTGCCACCCGTGTGGGAGACCAGGATAGAGTTCTGGGCACCCGGCTTAGGGCTGCCCAGCCCTGCCTGGTGCAGGCATTTAGGAGGTTAATGAGTGGATGGTCTTTCTCTTTCTTTAGCTCTTTCTGTCATCTCTCCCCACCCCCATCACTCTACCTTTCAAGTAGATGAAAATAAAACATTAAAAACAGTCATTGTCTCCTTTTACCTGGGATTTTCAGGAAATATACCCATGTTTCTTTTTTTTTTTTCCTAAGGATGATGTATTATTTTTAAGAGGAAATTGTTATATTTAGGTATTCTTCAGAATCTGACTTTAGGTATTTGATAGATTCAAGTAAATTTTTGCAATTAGGCTGTTTAGTCTCATTATCTGAATGCTCATTTGCTTCTGAAATTCTAGAACCATGGAGACTTTGGCTAACAAAGCATTCCCTATTGTCTGAATTCTTGTTCTCTACACATAAGGATGAAATAGATTCACAGAATACCTGTATGACAAGGAGGATAGCACTTGTTTTCCCTCAGAACCTCATCTGTACTTACCTATGCAGACCGAGGCCCATGAAGTCTAATTTGATCTTGCCTACGTGGGCAGCTGGGGAAGCTGGGGAAATAAGCTTGAGATCATATCAGAATCCTTAAACAGCTGTAATTTTATATTTATTGTGACTATAATTCCTTTGAGATAAACCTTTAGTGGAAATTGAATTTGTTTGTTTAACCGGTCACTAGTCTTTTGGGACATGAAACATTTTCAAGTAGAAAACAAAATTATTGGCTACAGCTGAAGGGTCTAGTATCTGCTGTATCACTCATTTTTATCCCAGGGCAGTCATCCAGCTAAGTTTAGGTCTACCTTTGATTTCCAGGTCTTTGAGACCTGGCTTCTAGCTTCTTCACTTTAACCAAGGGCCAATGTAATTGCTTGTGGTCATGGGATTGTAATCAGTTTATAGGGTTTATGGAGTTCTTGAAATACTGTGAGGTCCAAATGGGAAGTGGCATGGCTTAGCAAGGAGGATAACTTTGAACTAGTTATATATCTAATTCAAAGTTTATATATATATATATATATATATATATATATATATAAAACAACTTTAAACTATACAGACCTGGTCTTGAATCCCGGTCTGTGACCTTGTACAAGTTACTTAAACCTCTTAGATCCTCCAGTTCTTCATCTGTAAGTGGTGCTAATACCTGAACAAGCAAACAGATTGCAGATATGTTATGCTGAATCATGTAGCACAGTATTGTTAATGGCTTATTTCATAAAAGTCCTTTTTTTTAAAACTGGATCTGAATAATAAGCTGGTTAAATAAAATGGAATAGCAATGTTTTCAACTAGGTTTAGCAAATGGTCATTTATTTATTTTAAGATTTATTTCTTTATTTGAAATGCAGAGCCACAGAGAGAGAGAGGGAGAGGCAGAGAGATCTTCTATCCGTTGGTCCATTACCAAAATGGCCTCAAGAACCAGATCTGGGCCAGGCTAAAGCCACAAGCCAGGTTGTCCACATGGGTGGCCGGGGTCCAAGTACTTGGGCAATTCTCCCCTGCCCTCACAAGCACATTAGCAGAGAGCTGGAATGGAAGAAGTGCAGCTGGAATCCAACCAGTGCTCCAGTAGGAGATGCCACTGTCACAAGTGGCTACTTAACTCACTGTGCCACAACTCTGGCCCCAACAAATGGTCTTTTAGAAAACATTACAGAGTGATAGAGTTACTCACAGATGTAACAGAACTCTTCCTTCTTTCTAAGTGTTAGATAAGGCTCAGAGAGAAAGTTAAGTCGAATGGGTGAATTTTGATTATGGGAGGTTTTCTTCTTCTGGAACCCATCAGGCACATGCAGCTACATTAGGAGGCAGAAGTCCTGAGGGCATCCAGCTGGATATTTCTAGGCACCAAGGAGTTAAGTTGGGCCATGTTAGCAGGTTGGCCAGGAGCTTTCAGGCTGAGTAATTAATGCTTCATTTCAGGAGGTCACTGATGCATCAAAGTTCTTAATTAGTTTTATGAAGACAGATTGTGCAACCACAGGGAGATTGTAATTGGGTAGTAATTGAAAATAACTCAGTAGTAAACTGTGTGAACCAGTGGGGTAACTGGGAAGGAGAAAAAGAGTTGGAGTTGGGGCCATGGGATGATGATAATTAAATAGCAATCGTGAGAAAAGCAGTAAGACATAACTTGAACAGAAGGAACTTAGAGATGACCTTGTGTACCATTTATAGTTTAGAAATGAGGAAATAGGTCTGATGAAGGAAGTGGCTTTTCTAAAGCCATACATCTGGTTAATGGTATGTCTTCTTTCTTCCCTTGCAAGGATTTTTCAGGCTTTTCACAACTTTGATTTTGGGGAGTTGATTGTGGGGAACATGAAAATGCATTCTGAAAAGGTGGCTACTTAGTCTGAATTCTGGGCGGACCTTGCTTATAGAGGTACTCAAGATTGCTGCCAGGTCACAGGGGAGAACAGAAGACATCACAAAATTGTGTTTTGTTTAGAGGTCACCCTCACTGTGAGTGAAGCTCAGAAGAATTTTCCTTTACCAATGGCTCCACCATCCCCAGTGACTCGGGAAACACTGCAGCCTGCTACAATGTGTCATCTCAGACAGGGCTAGTCAACAGGGAAGTGACTGCAGTTTGATATTGGAAGTGGAGAATTATTAGTTCGGGCACCTGATGCAATAGTGAAGAAGTCACTTGGGACACCCGTGTGTCACATCAAAATGCCTGTGTTCCAGTCCTGACTCGGCTCCCAATTCCAGCTTCCTGCTGAAGCAGATCCTGGAAGGTAGAGAGTGATCACTCTGCCATCAATGTCGGAGACCTGGACTGAGTTCTGAGCTCCTGACTTCCACCTGGCCCAGCCCCAGCCATTTCTGTATGGCGTCTGTGGAGCCAACCAGTGGATGGAAAGTCTCTTTCAATCTGTGTGCGTGTGTGTGTGTGTGTGTGTGTGTCCATGTTTCCATGTCTCAGTCTCTATAAGTCTTTTCCCTCAAATAAATGAAATAAATACTGTTTTTAAAAAATGGAGAATTATTTTCAGCTTCAGTTTCCAGTTATGATTTGGATGAGTACTTAGAGTGGACACTTTGAATTTAGATATCTGGTTGCAGTGGAAATGTGGGCCTTACAATCACACAGCTGGTGAAAGGAAAAAATGAAGGCGTGCTCATTCTGGTATAGCTCAAATACAAGTTAAACCATTGTCTCACAAATGTTGCTATAAACCTCAGTAGCCTAGAGATGTTCAAATCCTCCGATTTCAAGCAACACTCCATTTATCTAAGTCATTTGCTTGGCTCTTTGTCCTCCATTCTGGCACCATGAAAGGAAAATAGGTTGTGCGAGGAGCTATTGGTGTGACACAACTGTTGAGTAGCAGGACCATTCATTTCCCTTCCCGTATCAGCTTGGGCTAATAAATATCTGGAAAGACTATGTGTACTCGCATGGATACTGATCAGGAGGACATTTGGCCAAAAGAAACTGCATGCTCTTGAAGTTCACACAATAGAACTCTTCTGGCTTTGGCTACTTGGAGAGCTCTCTCCTTATTTTTGGTCTGTCTTAACTGTCTCCACCTCATTTCTCAAATGAGTCTTCCAAGTTAACATGATTACCTTATGGTTATAAAGTGAAGAAACCATAGTTTCCAAGTTTCTCCAAAGGGGCTCAGATATCTGGTAGTGCATGTCCTTGACCTGTCAAGTTTCCCAGAAGCCTTTCTTTTACGTCCTACTATCTGCCTCACTCCAGTAAAGTGGGGGTGTGTACTAGGACACTTTGAAAAGTTTGTGGAAAATGTAATTAACTGCTAAGTTTATTTCTATGCCAAAAATAAAGATGTATGGGTATATTTTTTCTTTTATAACACACATTTCCCATGAGCTTGCTGAGGACCCCTTGCATGGATTTCAAAAAAAATTTTTTTAAGATTTATTTTGTTTATTTGAAAGGCAGAGTGACAGAAAGATAGGGAGAGACAGAGAGAGAGAGAGAAATCTTCCATCCTCTGGTTCACTCCCCAAATGGCCATTACAGGCAGGGCTGGGCCAGTGGAGAAACCAGGAGCCTGGAACTCCATCCGGGTCTCCCACATGGATGGCAGAAGCCCAAGCACTTGGACCATGCTCTGCTTTCCCAGGTGAAGTAGCAGGGAGCTGGATCAGAAATGGAACAGGGGATGGCGCTGTGGCTTAGTAGGCTAAGCCTCCGCCTGTGGTGCCAGAATCCCATATGGGTGTGCAGGTTCATGTCCCCGCTGCTCTTCTGATCCAGCTCTCTGCTTATGTCCTGGGAAAGCAGTAGAAGACAGCCCAAGTGCTTGGGCCCCTGCACCTGCATTGGAAACCCCAAGAAAGCTCCCGTTTGGGGAATGAACCAGCGGATGGAAGACCTTTCTCTCTGTCTCTCCCTCTCTCTGTCTGTAGCTCTGCCTCTTAAACAAATAAATAAAATCAAAAAAAGAAGTGAAGCAGCCAGGATTCATACTAGCACTCTGATAAGGGATGCCTGCATCGTAGTCAGCAGCTTAACCTCTGTGCCACAGTGCCAGCCCTTCAAAACATTGTTGTACCAAAATTAACCTTATCTTTTAATTCCATTTTCCGTGAAGTTTTTGAAGTCAGCTTGTATGAACACTGTTGCATCTAGGACCGCTTAACACAAGTATAGAGAGGAACTCAGCCTCACCAGTGATTTTCCAGTTGGCCTGTTTCTTGGCTGCCAATGTAAATAAAAACTGTTGTGGCCATAACATTTTCAAATTAGCAGAGGAAGATATACTTATCAGTGGTTACTGCTTTTAAAAATAACATCTCTTGTTTTTCTAATTATAAAAGTTAATATGTCCCCATAGAGAATTTGGAAAGCTCAAAGAAACTGCAGGGATAAATCATGTTGCTGTTCTTTGAGACTGTTTGACTAAGTTTGGACTCAAAGCTTTTGTGAGAAGATAAGACCCTCTTCTGGGGAGATCTGCTTTCTTGTTTAGAGTATTTGTCCTTTCGTATCTAATCTTGGAATAGATGTTCTTCATTTGCTATAAACTCAGAATACTGAACCCGTGACCTTTCAGAATTAATAAAATTAAGAATTTACTCCACATAGTGTAGTGACTCAATTTTCTGATTAGAAAGAGGTCACAGGCAACACACGCCTAACACAGTCGCAGTGTAGGAAAGCAATTTTCGTGGGTATTGAAAATATTAAGGTACAGGGGGAATGAAGTCAGCTTCTCTGAGCCAATTTTGCTTCTTTTGGGAAAAATGCAAGTAGCTTTAGACACATTTGGAATGCAATGATCTGCCATTGTACAAAGTGAGGGAGATATATACTTAATAACTGAGTAGATTTTCTAGAAAGATGATTGTCAAATGGCCTCGGGCTTTAGCTATGCTTGTAGGGGCATTTTAAATTCACTTGACTCATTGTTAAATACAGAAGACCATCAGTTCAGCATTCTCTCTTTCCAGTTTATGTTAGAAACCATGTGATATTCATTTCCACTGATAAGAAGTCCTAAAAAAATTGACTGGGTTGGGGGAGGGATTAAATATTTAGTGTTTTGAAACGTTTTGAAACAAGTTCAGGAAATGCGTGGGTGGACTCCTTAGTCTGTTGGCATGTGATATGTGGGTGGGATTTTTTAAAGCAAGAACAGTACACTATACTGACTGACCACATCTTCCAGTGTAATGTCCATGAGAACCGGAATATAGACAAGTGCACTTTGTCTGGTTGAGTGAATAAAAGTGGGTTGGCACCAATGACCATGTGCATTTTCAGGGAGGAGGGGCACATGCCAGGGTCTGCTGAATTGAAATTTTAAATGCCTACACATGAAACTTGCTGTGGATCAGAAGTGGACCCCTGGAAAAGCAAGTCTGAAACCTCCACTGAAAGCAGAAGCAGGGTGTGGGTGGTAGCTCAGAGGAAAAACGCTGTTAGAACATTAGATGTGTGCAGTCCTCACTGGTCTTTCCAATCTGTAATCAGTTATAAGAATTTCTCAGGCCTTGGAAGTTGCAAATGGCAGTTGTGTTTGTGCCTTATATAAGTGTTCATTGTAATACTTTGAAATGGGAGTGAGATCTTGGTGCGAGAGCTTGAAAATGTATCACTTGAAGTGCATAAGTGGAGTGATGGGCATTTCAAGGAGTAGTGATTAGCAGCCCTGGGAAGAGTGCACAGTACTGAATCCTTGAGCCCTTTAAAAAATGTTTATTTATTTGAAAGGCAGAATAATAGAAAGGAGAGAGAATGAGAGAAAGAGAGCCTCCATCCACAGGGCCACTCCTCAAATGACCACAACAGTGTGGTCTGGGTCAGGCTGAAGCCAGGAGCCTGGAACTCCATCCAGGTCTCCTGGGAGCCCAAGTACTTGAGCATCTTCCACTACTTTGCCAGGCACATTTAGCAGGGAGCTGAATCAGAGTGTCTGCCAGGGTTCTGAAGTATTTTCTCAAGTGAAAGAACCAGGTGGGGATGTTAAACAGACCTAGGCTGAGTACTGGCTTTCTCCCAGCGGTTGTGTGCCCACTCTGGGTCTCAGTCATTTCACCCGTAAAATGGGGTTTCAGCACCTATCACTTTCCCCATCTCTGCACTCCCCTGCTACAAGCCAGGATCGTTCCTCACTTGGCCACATAGGAGCTTGGTAGCTGATCTGCTTCGATTCTTGCCTCTCCAAGATCCACCCTTCACACAGCAGCCAGCATGGTGGTGAAGCTCAGCATTGGCCTCTGAAATCCTCTTGCTCTCTGTCTTCCTGGTGATGACCTCTGTCCCCCAGCCTCACAGGCCCCTTGTACCCTTTGAGCTGCTCTACTGCCTCCTGCTGGGGGTCCTTTTACTCTCTCTTCCCAGCTGAGCTTGAAAACAATTTTCTCATTCTTTTTAGCAGTGCCCCCTCCCCCTAGAGGTAGTTTGAAATAGGAGTCAGGAAACCCCAGGTCAGGTTTGAGTGCTGCCACTTCCTGTTGGCCCTTACTTAAGAAGTCACTTCACTTCCCACCTGTGGGGAGAGAGTGTACTAGTTGCCAGGAGCTGCAATAGCAGAGAACCACCAGCTGGGTTTCTTGAACAACAGAGACAAAGTCCCAGAGAAGGCAGTGTGAGAAGTGTAGATCAAGGTGTCTGTAGGATGCCTGACCTCTGAGGCCTCTCTGGGTTGTGGATGGCTGCACTCCCTGTGTCTTCATTAGTGCCTCCCTCTGTATGTGTCTCTGCCCACCCTCAGGGCCTCAGACCTCTCCCAGCCTTCACAAACTTCTATGTTCTAAGTCGAGCATCTGTCTCCTTGAACCCAGGTGCAGCTCCACCCTGGAGTGGTGCACTGGCTTGGTGCACCTGCTTCCTGAGTTTTCATACTCAGACATGGCCACATATGTATTTTTAAAGGGTTGGAAACTGTGTCTTTGTGTGTATCTAACAATAACATTTATACTTACGGATGAGAGAAGTTGGAGAATTTATAAAGCACTAGATGTCCAAGAAATAATGTCAAGAGTTTTCACTGTGGTCTTCCCTATATAATTTTTGATGTATGTAATAAATTTTGTTTTCCCTCCCACAGCTGGAAACCGACAAACTGGCTCTCCCGATGAGCCCCAGCCCGCTTAGCCCGAGCCCCATCCCCAGTCCCAACACGAAACTGGAGAATTCCACTCTCCTGATGGTGGAGCCCTCCCCCCTGGATAAGAACAAGGGCTTCTTTGTGGATGAGTCCGAGCCCCTTCTGCGCTGTGACTCCACATCCAGCGGCTCCTCAGCGCTGAGTCGGACCGGCTCCTTTATTACCAAAGGTACAGATGGCTCAGGGTGGGTTCCCCAAGGCAGCTCTGGGGCTTTGCCCTGGCCAATCCTGCAGTGTGGGTGTGGTTGAGTCATTTCGATGACTTGCCCTGGGAGACCTACCTAGATAAGGCTGGCCTCAGAAGCCGCATCACCCCTCAGTGAGGACATACCCAGAAAATCTTCACAGCTCTGACTGCTGCCTGGTGAGAGCTGGCATGCAGAGGTACTGGTCACCCTTTATCCAGATGATGCTATCAAATGTGTTTCAGGAAAAGTCTGATAAAATGTAGTCAGGCAGGTTTTTTGAAAATTATTTACCAGGCTTGCTTTGAATCCTAGGATTTAAGGTATAACCTATGTTGAGAGTCAGATGTACAGCACATGTTTTAATCACTTAGAGTGACTCTAAAATTACTCAGTTAAGTTAAATTGCAAATAAAAATGTTCTAAATATTATGGGCTGGGTATTTTTGGGAAATAATTGACTACTTTAAGTATTAATAGCAGAGGAGAGATAAGCATGCACACTATGGTGATGACAGATTTTTTTTTCCTAGTTTGAATAACCCCAGTTACATTTCGTGTACAAGGATCACAGTTTATGTTTATAAAATATGCTAGAATTTACAAATTTGTATAAAATGTGTTAGAATTTATAAATTTATACTCTACATATATGTTTCACCTATTTTTCTAGTTGTATAAATATTTATATTTTATTACATATTATATTTTAGAGAAAATGTTTTATGATTAGTAATAAAAGTTCTAGTTTCTTGCTTCACTAAGGTATGACACAAGAAGCTTTATTTTCTTACTCATGGACTTTTACTCTCTTGGTAATTTAGTTTTAAAATATTGCATTGTAATTAGAAAATCAGATAAGCAGTCTGCATTCACTTGGAAGTGTCAATCATTTGGAGAGAGATAGGCTGATTGTATGTCCACAATGTGGATGGGCAAAGAAGTATTTTGTTTTTTTAAGTTTCTCTAAGCAATTCAAAATTCTCTGTTTTAGCAGAATTTAGAAATCACTCAAGTCTAGGCAAATGTCACATTAGTGACACATCAACAGCCCACCCCAGCAGAACCTTGTCTGCAGTAGGAGAACTTTCTTTGCCATCTTTTGTGCAATTCAAGTAAAAAACTCTTGTGCTGTGACCAGAGGGTCACTCGCTCGCTCATTTTGGTGGAGGGTAAATGTCACTCACCTGCCACTGTCGCCTCCCTCTGACTGTCCCAATCCCTTGCCTGTCTTTCCCACAGAAAAGAAGGACACAGTGTTGCGGCAGGTCCGCCTGGACCCCTGTGACTTGCAGCCTATCTTTGATGACATGCTCCACATTCTGAATCCTGAGGAGCTGCGAGTGATTGAAGAGATTCCCCAGGCTGAGGACAAGCTGGATCGACTGTTCGAGATTATTGGAGTCAAGAGCCAGGAAGCCAGCCAGACCCTCCTGGACTCTGTTTATAGCCATCTTCCTGACCTATTGTAGAACCTAGGGATACTGCATTCTGGAAATTGCTCAATTTAGTGGCAGGGTGGTTCTTTTGTTTCTGATTTTTGCTTTTTGGTGTGTGCATGTGTGTGTGTGTGTGTGTGTGTGTGTGTCAGAGAGAGAGAGAGAGAAAGAAAATATGGCCAGTGTTGGAGTTTTTTCTCTTCTTTTTTGTTAAACTTTTCTGGGAAGTTAGTTTATAAACCTTTTCAAGGTGTAACTGTTGCAAAATACCCACCACTAATGTTTTTTTAAGTTCCTTATTTTCTCTGTTTTGCCATCTTAGGCATTTTCAAAATTGTCCTGTGCACTTTAAATTCACTTCACTTGCTGCCGATTCAGTGTGACTTTTCGTACACACTGGACCGAGAGGCTCTTAATTTCTTAAAAGTGTAATGAGATCTTGTGATTCTATAAGCACTCTTCATGTCTCTCAATCTCCACACCTATTTTATTATTATCATTATTTCTATTATTATTTGTCCTTTACAAATTTTCTTAAGGACTAAGGAAGCTTCAGTTCCTCTTGAGTTACTGTAAAGCAATTAGGCCTTGAGTTATCCTTTTACTGTGTCTTGTTGTATAGTTCATATTCATGGCTGAAACTTGACCCCACTGTTGCTGTTGCTGATTGTATGGTTTTCACCTGGACACTGTGTAGAACGCTTGATTCCTTGTGCTCCTCTTACACTAATACGCACTAGCCTGGAGAAATGAAATCCTCAAGGCTTCAGGACTTGCTGTTTAAGTGGCTTGACAAGTGGGCCACCAAAGAACTTGAACTTCACCTTTTAGGGAGTGAGCTGTCCTGGAACATATTGCTGCATTTTGGAAAGTAAAACTGAGTGCCATTGGCACCTTTTCCATAGAGAATTGCCAGCTTTGCTTTCAAAGATGTCTTGTTTTTTATACACACATACTCAATAGATGCAGCCTGCCTTCAAGGTCTTGGTCTTGGTGGGTTTCCTTCATGATTCAATCACTTTAATTAAAAATGGCTGCAGCTGTAAGAACCTTTGTCTGATATATTTGCAACTATGCTCCCATTTATAAACGTACCCTCTAATGCTCAGTTGCCAGATTCTAATGCAAAGGTGGTGTCCACTCCCTCTGTGTGGGCGGGGTTTGTGGGTTGTGGTGAGGGAACGAGATCAGAAAAATGCCTTCAAGTGTACTAATTTATTAATAAATATTAGGTGTTTGTTACTTGAGTATTCTGAGTATATTTAATCCTTTACTTTCTTGCCTTATACATGTGCTCATGTTACAACTTTTTGAGTAATCCCATGGAAAATATGTCTGCTCTAAAACCCTTGGCATCTCTAATCTGTAAATTGTGCAAATTAGCAAAGCTTTGTTTCTGGAAAGGTACCTGGAGGTTCATAGAGAAGGACTCTGTTGAAAATTAACAATCATGTCCTAGTCTTGTGGGCTAAACCTGAGGCTCTTGTTTTTGAGGTTGAGCCTGTTGTTGCAAGAAAGAAGGGTTAGGAAGTAGAAAGAGAGCATGGGGAAGTTCAGTTAGTAACAAGGTCTTGGAGTATGTTCTTAGCAATTTCCATTTAGGAAATTAACCACTCATGGGAAGGTCTTTGCAAGTTCCCAGGCTTCCGTATGAACCTCGTTGCCCCTGAGTAACTTCAAAGGGCTTTCCTGGAAGTGAGGCAGGGTGAGACCTTATGTGGTGTGAGGTTTCGTATCATATCACTCATTGCATGCCCCCCCTAAGCAGAACCTCAGCAATTTGAAGTTCCTCTTTCAGCCCTGCCTGAACACGCTGACACCCACGTCAGCAACATGCAAGTGTTTTTTGGTTTCATCCACTTGCGTGTGGTTGGTTTCTAGAGAACTGCCCCGGCATCTGGCTTCACTGGTTCTCACACCAGATTTCCTTCTGTCGACAGAAGACAGGAACTCTGTCACAGGAGAAGGCAAACAAGGATGGGGGGAGACGGTAGTGGATGAGACAGATTTTGTTTTTCAGAGGATTTCAAGACTGCCACTTATTTTGTGTGTGGGTAAAAAAAAATGAATAAATAAATCAGCTTTATTTTCTTAAGTTTGCAGATTATTTGTAGCTTGGGGATGGATTTATTAATAACCTATATATATGGCTTTATATGTTCAAAGTGCTTTTTATATTACCTTATTTTATCTCACAACGTTCCTATAAAATAGTTTCGATTATTATACTCATTTTACAGAGGACAAAGTAGACTTGTAAAGGCTAAGGAGCTCATTTCAGTCTTTCTACCAAAGTTGGAGAGATGAGACCTGAACCTGGTCTTCTCCTGAATCCAAGACTGTTTTGCTCCATTCAGGACCAGCAAAGGGAAATCCTTTTTCAGTTGAAGTAATGGGCAGAGATCATGCTTATTGGATTTCTCTGGATTAAAAGTAAAATGCCATATACAAGTTTAGTAAATACTTGCAAAATATAGGAATAGGGAGAGAGCTATTGCTGCCCCTGGGAAAAGACCACAGGAATTGTGGTCAAACAGAAGTTCAATGTTGAAATGATATAATATATAGCTTTACTAGTAAGCAAGTGCAACCAAGGCCAGCATCGTGGTACAGCAGGTTAATCCACTGCCTGCGATGCTGGCATTCCATGTCAGCACTGGTTGGAGCCCCAGCTACTGCACTTCCAATCCAGCCTTCTGCTAATGTGCCTGAGAAAGCAGCAGATGATGGTCCCAGTATTTGGATCCCTGACATGCATGTGAGACACCTGGATGGAGTAGCAGGCTCCTGGCTTTGGCCTGGCCCCACCCCAGCCATTGTGACTATGTGGGGAGTCAACCAGCAGATGGAACATCTTCCCCCACCCCCAATAACTCAGCCTTTCAAACAAGTAAATCTTGAAAGGAAAAAAAAGTACAACCTTCATCTGTGTTATTTAAAAGCACAAAGTTCTAGCACAGGCATTTGGCATGGTGGTTAAATTTCAGAAAAGATCACATCCCACATCAGAATGCCTGCATTTGAAACCCAGCTGCACTCCTAACTGCAGTTTCCTGCTAATGCAGACCATGAGAGGCAGTAGGTGATGGCTCACGTAACTGAGTCCCTGCCACCCACTTGGGAGACCCAGACTGAGTTCCTTGGTTCCCAGCTGGGGCTGTTGCAGGCATGTGGGGAATGAACCAGTGGTTGGGATATCTCTCTCTGTCTCTCTTTCTGTTTCTCTTTCTTTTTTTTTTTTCTCTCTCTCTCTCCATGTGGGTGTCTTTATGTGTCATCTCTCAAATAAGATAATTTTTTAAATTACAAAGTACTGATCAGAGTCAGTAATTGTGCCATTTCTGTGTTGTGTTGCTCAATGTGGAGATTTTCTCTGGTTTGGGCTGATGGAGGAATATGGATCCACAGAGAAGTTTCCAGTCTGGGCATGGGGAGGTGGAAGATAGCCAAAGCAGCAAGAAACAGAATCGGGAGCAATGTCCAGACACCGAAGCCTGATGGTAAAGATCATGCGGGCGGAGGAAGACTAGCTTCAGACATCCCAAGGCTTAAGGAAGAGGGAGTTATAAAAGGTTTCTTTCCTCTGGACTAATTAAGGTAAATGCAGTTGGTTCAAGCTGCTTTTCAAGGAGAGAATGATTCCTACCCTGGGAAAAGGTTGTACATGGGTCAGTGGTTCTCAGACTTTCATGTAAATAAGACTCACCTGGGAATAGGCAATCAGTTACAAAGAGGATTCCCAGGCAGGCTGATGCAGGAAGTTTGCAGTGAAATCCAGCATGAGCTTCCCTCACAATGTTTTTGGACCACACTTAGAAAAAGCACTTTAGGTTCTTGGTACTGTGTCCTGAGGACCAGCAGAATCTGGAACTTCTGGAACTTGCTAGAAGTACATAACTTGAAGCCGCTTTGCTGTGCTTCTTTAACTTTCATGTACAGATGAAACACCTGGGAGCTTGTGCAAATGCAGCTTCTGTTTTGGTCATTCCAGGAAACCAGCCTGAAGGACCAGGTTTCCAACTAGCCCCTCAGTGATGGAGGTGCTGCTAATAGCAGGAGAGGATGCCCAGGTTCTGTGCAAAGTGTAGCCCTAATATGGGCAATGATTACACAAATTCCACATGAGGGGATCAACAAATTCTGATGGCCTAAAGAGATTTCTGGAACCAGGCATTCTTGGTTGAAGTCCTTAACAGTGGTTCTCAATCCCAGCTGAGCTTTGAGAAATCCAATGCACAGGTCACACTTAAGACAAGTGATGTCAGAATCTCAGCAGCTTATTTAAAACTCCTCAGGACATCCCAATGTGTAGTCGGTGTGGAGAACCACTTAAGAGCTTGGGAAGAGAGCACTTCTCAAGCATCACATAAGAACTGATAAGCAAATCTTCCAGGAAGTTAACCTGGGGATCTCTAATTTAAAAGTGATTTAGCTGAAGTCTTACTCTGCAGACTTGGCTTAGAACCCATAATCCTACCACAAAGATGTTATGTGGCTGTGCTAAAAATTGATACAAGCACTAATGCAGCCATACCTTAAAGTTTAATTGCATTAATAAACCCGCTTTCAAGCCAGCAATTTCTTTGTGGTTTAAAGCATAACATATAAGGTAGGTTTAGTCCCAAGAATTTTTGAGAATTGATGTTATTCTGATTTACTGTATATCTATTTGAGAGAAGGCTTGCCAATTTTCAAAGAGATGCAGTAAGATACAAAGAGTGATTCATAAACTACACTGAGTATCCATAAAGTCTCTGACATTGTAGCACCTGAGCCATTTGGGACATTGCTCTCACACAATACTGCAGACACAACAAGAACCAGTGTTGGACTTTGACTTGGTAAAAGAAATGTGCTATTTACAATGAGATATAATCTCACTCTTGTTAGAATGACTATTATTAAAAAGAAAACAATGCAGGCAAAGAAGTAGGAAAAAGAATCCTAATAATACACTGTTGGTAGGAATGCAAATTAGTGGAGCAATTGTGGAGAACAATATGGAGATTCCTCAAGAAACTAAAACTAAAACTTATTTATGACCCAGCTATCACACTTCTGGGTATGTATCACGAGGAAATGGAACCAGCATGTGAAAAAGACACCAGTACTCCCATGGTCATTTGAGCACTATTCACGATAACCAATGTGTAGAATCAATCTAGGTATCTATGGATGGATGGATGGGTGGGTGAAGAAAATGAATGTATACACAATAGAGTAGTATTCAGCCATAGAAAGAACAAAAGCCTGTCATTTGAAGCAAAATGAATGAACTGGAAGACATTGTTAAGTAAAATAAGTCAGACACAAAAATACTGCATCTTCTGTCTCATACATGGAAGCTTTAGAAAAAAAAAGTCAACATAAAACAGTTGTTATGGAGGCTGGGAAGGAGGAGGGAAAGAAGGGATAGAGATAGGTTGGAAGACGGGTACCAAAATGCAATTTTGTAGAAATGAGTTCTAGTGCTCCATAGCATAGTGGAGCAAATATAGTTCACCATAATGTATGAGGGAGCTGCAAAATGTGTACGGAAAATGCAGTTAAAAGATAGTGAAAATTTCCTGTGAACTTTTTGGAGCCCCTTTATTATACACGGCAGGAAGATCTGGAAGAAGGGTGCTCATACACTCCAAGCATTTAAAAAACAAATAAATAAAAAATAAGGAACTAAAAAGAGCTAATGACTCAATCTGATTAGTTTACACTATACAGTTGTGTTGAAATATGACACTATGCCCCATAGAACAGTGCAGATATTCCATGATAATGAAAAAAGTATTAAATGAGAACCTTTAGCATCAGTAGCTCACACTTAGTAAAAACTACTAAGTGTTGCCTCTACTGTTAGCATTTATTAAAAAGAGGTTCTTTTGTTTAGCAGGAACCTTGGGCATCACCTAGTCAGCCTATGGTTTGCTGGGGGGGGGGGGGGGGGGGGATAGGTCTGCATCTGCCACCTAGAGGTGGCGTCTGTTCACTTTAGTCTACACAGTTCCAAGATCCCAAGCTCTCTCTTTTTGCCTCTTGAAAGTTAGCAGCAAATGAAATCTTCTCACTTAAGCAAGGATGGAGTTTTAAAAGATTTTTACTCTATGGGTTGGTGTTGCAGCACAGTGGATTAAGCTTCCACTAGGATACTCACGTCCCAGTTGCCAGTTCGAGTCCCGACTACTCTGCTTCAAATTCAGTTCCCTGCCAATGCACAGGAGGGGAGGCAGTAGAGGATGACCCAAGTACCTGGGCTCCTGCCACCCATGTGAGAGACTCAAATGGAGCTCCTGGCTCCTGGCTCAAGCCTGACCTAGTCCTGGCTGTTTCAGGCATTTGGAAAATAAACCAGTGGAATGGAAGATTTCTGTCCACCTCTCCCTTTTTTACTCTCTGTCATTCTGCTTTTCAAATAAATAATATTTTTTAAAGATTTTTGCCCTATTTGTTTTTTAAAAAATATGTATTTACTTATTTGAAAGGCAGAATAATAGACCGAGAGGGAGAAACAGAGAGAGAGAGAGAAAGAGAGAGATCTTCCACCCACTGGTTCACTCCTCAAATCGTTGCAATGGGCCAGGCTAAAGCCAGGAGCCTAGAACTCCATTTGGGTCTCCCATGTGGGTGGCAGGGGTCCAAGCACTTGGGCTGTCTTCCACTGCTTTCCCAAGACATCGGCAAGGAGTTGGATAGGAAATGGAGCAGCTGAAACTCGAACTGGTGCTCCTATGAGATGCCAACATCACTGGAGGTTGCTTAACCTACCACACCACAATCCTCCCCCGCAAACCCCAATTTGGCTTTAGGTAGCCATCTATATGAAACACATTTGGGTGCTAGCATCTGGATTTCAAATATAGATATTCTAGACTATCTCACAAGAATGTGTAAAAGTCAGTGGGTACCTGTAGGAAGGTGGTGAATTGTCCAGGAGATAGGAGGAGAGGAAGGACACGTTGTTGGCATGATTTGCTCTTTTGAGCCTTTTATATTTTGTAGGAATTGATGTATTATTCAGTTTAATGAATTGTAAGTCAAATTTCAGAATATTTCTATGGCATCCAGGAAATGTGCACCTGTTAAACCCAAGGTAAGAGTTCCAGGAACCAAAGTGCCAGCAATGCCTTTGTGAGAAGCATTTCAGGAAAATCTGCAAGGAGATTCTCCTTTTGCCCTTCTCTCCAGAGATACGGCAACTGCTTCCTAATTCTCCCCAACCTCTTCCTGACAATGTTATATGCTTTCCTTGGGCTTGGCTTCTAAACCAACACAAAAGTAAGGCAAGGTTCAGATGGAGAGAATTCAAACTTAGGAATCCAAAGAGGTGGAGCATAGCAGCTATTTCTAGCTAAAACATTTTTTGTTGTTGTTTCTTAGCACAGGAATCTCATGAATTAATATCTTCTTGAAACAAAGACCAAAGATGTCTTAAGAGTCTTTCTGTAGTTCTTCTCTCCAACTGAGAGGTGTCTGCTCTGCACTGACAGTGTCTCTTTACAATTCAGCTACTGTTTTATCCACAGCAAAATGCCACACTGGAAACACGATAGGGGAGGAAGAAAAGGCAAAAAGACTATTTCCAAGGGTGCTACAACAATTGCTTCTCATTATTTCCAGCAGCTCAGAACAACCAATTTCGTATCATGTTTTACTTTCTTTTGTTTAAAGAAAGCTCCCACACCCGTGGAGACATTTCACCACTCCACTCATCCATCTGTTAAACAGTTGAGCACATAGCAGGAACTCTGCTAGGAGCTAGAATTACACCAAAGAATTTGATAACAAGATTTTTAACTACCAAGAACAGGACATTTGTTTGTTTACTGCTATATTCCGATGTTCCAGAATCATGCCTATGATATGGTGGATGCTGAGTTACTAACATGTTAAATAAGAGAGTGAATGCAAGCTCCTTGTTTTCAGAAGCTACAACTTAGTAAGAGAAATATACACATGGACATAAGAATCACCTGTATCCAAGTGAAGTCACAGTAAGGTAAAGGGAATGTTGGGAGAGTCAGAAACCAGACAAGGATAAAGGAAAAACATTGTAAGGTTCCCTAGTGTTAGCCTTCCTTCTTTTTAATTTCAAAGAAAGTTGTGTCAGAAGCAAAAGGCTGTTTATTACAGTTCCATTCATTTCAAAGCTTTAGAAGCTTTAGGGAATGATGATTGAAAAAAAAGGAGGAAAACCAAAAAGAAAATATAGGTATGCTGTAGACATTGTTATATAAGCAAGGAGTTGGTGTTGTTGTCTTGTTTGCTCCCCTCACTTCCCTGGCTTATTGATAACCATCATAGTGAGACATGAGACCTGGTCATGTGACTACTTTGCACATGTCATACATTCAGGAGACAGGATGCATATGTCCTCGTGGAATGCATCCTCAAAGCACTTGACATTGTTTGCTCTTCGGTCTTAACCTGGATCTTGTGACAGGGGAACTGTTGTTTCTGCTCTACTGATGAGGAAGTCAGGTATAGATCGTGGCTTCCCTAAAGTCACAGAACTGCTCAGGGTGATGGCAGCAGGAAGGCTAGCTGGGGCTGAGCAGGGCAGACATGGTGGCAAATACTGGGGACAAAATGGCAAATTCAGCGGGTTTGATTTCTGCCCTCCTGGAGTGTCTTATCTTGAGTTAAATCTAAATTGAATTTGGGGGACAGCTTTCTTCTTGTAAATTTTGTTTAAAGGATTTATTTATTTATTTGAAAGGCAGAATTATAGAGAGGCGGGGGTGGGGTCTTCCATCCGCTGGTTCACTCCCCAGACAACCACAATGACTAGAGCTGTTCTGATCCAAAGCCAGGAGCCAGGAGCCTCCTCTGCGTCTCCCATGTGGGTGTACAGACCCAAGGACTTGGCTATCTTCTACTGCTTTTCCAGGCCATAGCAGAGAGCTGGATCAGAAGTGGAGCAGCCGGGACTCGAACTGGCGCTCATGTTGGATGCCAGCACCACAGGCAGCAGCTTTACCACAGCGCCGGTCCCCTCATTTACTCTTCACTCTGCTTTCTCCAAGGATAATAACTTGCATAGCCATAGACATTCTTGAAAGCAGGAAACCGACCTTGCTACAGTATTACTGACGAAACCTCAGACCTTACATTTATTTTTTGGTGTAAATTCAACTTTACCATGTGTTTTAATACAAGTAACCATGACTATAATCAGAATATAGAGCTGCTTCACCAAAGAGAAAACTCCCCTTACAGTCATGTCTTCCCTTCCACCCTAAATCCTGGCAACTGTTCCCCATCACTGTGGCTTGTCATTTAGAGTGTTATATAAATGGAATTGTACAGGGTATAATCTTCTGAGATTGGCTTTTTCTCCACTCAGCATAATTCCTTTGAGCTCAAACCACATTGCTGCAAGTATGGATAGTCTGTTCTTTTTTTTAACTACTGAGTAATATTCCATGATATTGATGTACCACTGTTTTCTTAACACATGTTTCTACACATTGAAGGATATTTGTATTTTCTCCAGTTTTGGACTATTATAAATAAAGCTGCTATGACCACTCATGTTACATAAATTTTCTTTTGGATTAAATACCAAGGAGTGGGATTGGTGGGTAGAATGGGCAGTATATGTTTAGCTTTATAATAGATGGCCAAACTGTTTTTACAGTGGCAGTACTGTTGTATACTCCCATATTGATGTATAAGAAATCCAGTTTCTCTATGTCCCTGCTAGTTCTTGGTTTTCAGTATTTTTATTATAGTCATTCTATTACATACTTGAATTTGTAAAGTTATGGAGATACACAATGAAGAATTTAAAATTGAAAAATATTAACTCTCTTATACCCACTTCTCTTTAGTTGTTTTCTTTCTTTTTTCCTTATATATATTTTTTGTTCTGGTAAGAACACTTCACATGAGATCTATTCTTTGAACAAATTTTTTAATTCACATTGCAACACTGTTAACATAGATACAGTACTTAAGGCAGATCTATATAACTCATTAATATTGCTTAGTTGAAACTTTATTCTCATTGATCAGCACTTTCTCATTTCTCTCTCCCTGTAGTCACTATCACCATTCCACATTTTAGTTCTATGAATTTGACTATTTTGGGGTTCTTGTATGCGTGGAATGATGAGGTATTTGTTTTTCTGCAACTGATTTATTTAATTTAGCCTAAATGTCATCAAGGTCCATCCATGGTGTCATATATTGCAGAATTTTAGTCTTTTTAGGCTTAATAATATTCTTATGTGTATATAAGCCACATATTTATCCATTAATGAACATTTAAGTTGTTTCCATATGTTGGAAATTGTGAAAATTGTTGCAAGAACCATAGGAGTGTCAGTTCTCTTTGAGATCCTAATTTTAATTGTTTTCAATAAAGACCCAGATGTAGGATTGCTGGACATTAGGATAATTCTATTTTTAATGTTCGAGGGAACTTTGTTACTATTTCCTACAGTGGCTGTGCCACATTGCATTCCTATCAACAGTATAAGAGTTCCAATTTCTCTACATCCTCACCAACACCTGTTGCCTCTTATTTTTTGACAGTATCCTGAAAGATGTGAAATAATATTTCATTGTGGTTTATATTTTCATTTTTCTGATGATTAGTGGTTTTGAGTATCTTTTTGTATACCTGTGGACCACTTACATGTCTTCCTCACATAAATGTTAACATGGCCAACCGTTTTTAAATTGGGATATTGGGTTTTCTTGGTATTGAATTGTAGGGATTCCTGATGTATTCTGAAAAGTATTACCTGACCAGATAAATGATTTCCAAACATTTCCTTCCTTGTTTTCCTTGGCTGTTCAGAAATGTTTTAATTTGATAAATTCCTACTTGTTTGTTGTTGCATTCCTTGCCTGTGCTGTTGGTGTGATATTCATGAAAACAGCACCGAGAACAATGTCAAGGTGTTTTTCCCTATGTTTTATTCTAGGAGTTTTTGCAGTTTTAGGTCTTATGTTTAAGTTTTTTAATCAACTTTGAGTTTATTTAAAATCTTTTAAGATTTTATTTATTTATTTGAGAGGCAGAATTAAATACAGTAAGAGGGAGAGAGAGAGAGAGAGAGAGAGAGAGAAAGTTCTTCTGGGGCCGGTGCCATGGCTCACTTGGCTACTCCTCTGCCTGTGGCTCCAGCGTCCCATATGGGTGCCGGGTTCTAGTCCCGGTTGCTCCTCTTCCAGTCCAGCTCTCTGCTGTGACCCGGGAGGGCAGTGGAGGATGGCCTGAGTCCTTGGGCCCCTGCACCTGCATGGGAGACCAGAAGGAAGCACCTGGTTCCTGGCTTTGGTTCGGCGCAGCATGCCGGCTGTAGCAGCCATTTGGGGGGTGAACCAACAGAAGGAAGAACTTTCTCTCTGTTTCTCTCTCTCTTGCTGTCTAACTCTGCCTGTCAAATTAAAAAAAAAGAGAGAGAGACAGAGAGAAAGTTCTTCCTTCCATTGGTTCACTCCCCAAAATGGCCTCAATGGTCAGAGCTGTGCCGATCTGAAGCAGGAGCCACGTGCTTCTTCCTGGTCTCCCATGCAGATGCAGGGGCCCAAGGACTTGGGCCATCTTCTACTGCTTTCCCAGGCTACAGCAGAGAGCTGGATGCTGGATTGGAAGAGGAGCAGCCGGGACTAGAACCAGCGCCCATATGGGATGCTGGCACCGCAGGAAGATTAACCAACCTACTGCACCATGATGCCGGCCCCATGAGTTTATTTAAATTTTTATTGTGTATTTATGTGGGGTACAGTGTAATACTTCATTACATGTGTACAATGTATAATGATCATGGCATTTCAATTGTATTAAACATTTTGAGTTGATTTTTGAATATGGTGTAAAGTAAGGGACCAATTCAGAGAAATTTTTTTCAGGGGGTCTCCAGTTCTGTGTCACACCATGAAGCATAAATCACTCAGCATGGTGTTTTCAGGAACTTCCAGTGAGATGCTCAGAGGGCTCCACAGGGAAAACTTCTACAGGTCAATAAATTAAAAAAAAAATTACCCCATACTCTTCTCCCTTCAACTGTCCCTTCAATAGTATAAAGCTCATTCGTAGCATATTAAAGGATCAGAAAATCCTGTCATGAAATAACCTTTATAGCATTGTTATTACAGTATTTCCCAAATACACATGATCATTCAATACATTTTACTTACTATGTACTTTTTCATTAATTTGCTTGCTTTTTTGCAAATGCCTATTGTCTCATGGAATGGCTGTCTTCTTCAGAGCAGAATCTTGGAGGCCCTGGGATAGAGTGTGACTTTGTCTATCCTGGAGAGAACACTGGATTTGGGGTCAGAAGCCCTGAGCTGTCAGTTAAGGCTAGGAAGGTCTGAGTGAATCCAAGGCAAATGTCAGAGCGAGGCGACATTCCAGCAGATAAGGAGGCTCTGAGAGTTCCACGGAAGGAAGAGGCCTGCACAGACACTGTTACCATGGTCAGGTCAAGCTCTGGGTCAGACACTAACCTTTGGACACAGAAGAAAGAAACCTAATAGCAGAGAAAAGCAACTAGAAGAAGATAAGGTAGTGCTGCTAACTTAGGCCAGGCTTTGGCAGAGCCAGAGACTTCACTTCCACTTTCGCCTTGGGTCCAGGGTCATAAGTGAGGCCTCAGAGTGGGGAACTGAGCCCAGCTGAGCTGTCATGGTGACAGTGTCTAAAGGTCCTTGTGGGAGCCCAGTTGGAAGATATGTGTGGCAGGTCCAGACGCTATGTGTCTCTGGGATCGAAGATCTGTAGGTCACAAGGATCATTTCTAATCTCTCATAGTTTAAAATCCAGATGTAGTTACAAGCAGGAATAGGGTGAAAGATCAGCCAATGCCTAGAGAACAGAGGGTGAGCATGGAGAACACTAGTGGCAGGTGTTGGGCAACCAGTCCCTAAAAGAGCTGGGAATAGGGGTAGAAACCCCATTACTGACAGTCTGAGGGTAGAGGGTTAAATACAGAGATACTAGGCTTTCAGTATCTGAAAAGCAACTTTTCTTCTCTAATAACAGATCCATCCTCAGAGTTGGGGGCACAGCTGAGCTTATGGATGAAGGTGAGAACTGGATGCACTCCATTCAAGGAAAAAAATAAAATCAGAGCCTGGAAAATCATGACTTCAAGTGAGGAGAATAAGAGAGCCCCTGACTCAAAGCTTGCTTGGTTGAAATGTGATGTTCATTGATTCATACTTTCTCATTTCTCTCATTTCCTGGAAGCGATGTCATCTCTGGTGTGGGGGAACTAGCATTGTCCTGGCAGAGTTCACATCAAAATCTCCCACTGTGAAATCAGATCCTGACAGGGTCACAGGCCTCTCCCACTAGCCAAACTCATCTTTGAGTTATTACCCCTAAGTTGGCTAATTTTTATTTTAGAAAAAATATTTAGTAGCTCCACACATCTGTGACCCAAGGACTAGAGTATTATGTAAATGCAAAGTACATTAGAGGTCATTTAATCACACCTCTCACTCTAGAACTCTCTAGTGCATACTTCACTGCAATTCAAATTCATGACCCATGGAACTTAAAAACATCAATATAGCCCTCCAGCTCTGAAACCAGTCAGGTGCAACAATTCAAGTGGGACGTGTAGAGTGTCCAACTGCCAAGCAAATGAGGGTGGTGATAATAGCCAAAATAGACAATTCAGGGGGTAATAATTATCTACACAACCCCAATTCGGCAGCAGGATGACAACTGTGAGTGTAACTAAAGTCTCAGCTATGTGATTAAACAGCTATTCAGGCTATGAATTGAATATTTCCAAATACATTTCCACAGGTGCACTACAGATACTGTCAGCCTCATGAAAACAACCCTCACAAATATTTGCATTGCCACCCTCCCATCTCATAGTCGTTTTGCATTTGTTTTGTTATACCAAGTGAAACAAATATGTAAACGTGACAAAGTCTGGTCTAGTTTCTGTTATGGAAACATTTTCTGGAGAGTCAGATCTTTGTAAGCTAAATAAATGTTCACGTGATGGATAATATTCCTAGCCGACATGCAGATTCTACAAGAAAAGTATTTGAGGGGAGGCACTAGGCTTTGTTTACTAACAAAGAGATATGCTACTCTTGAAAAGATGTGTTCTCAGAGGAGATGATGTAGAAGTTGGAAAATGTTCTAGTGAATCCTGGTGCTTGGGTTGTGTATCCAAGCTGTCACTTAGCAGCTCAAACCATCTCTCTCCCCAGCCCTCCTCCACTCTCCTCCCCTTATTGCAATGAGCAATAATTTTGTCAGCAAAATTCTGGACTGTGCTATGCTTTTACATTCTCAACTCTTACTGTTTTCCTCCATTTTACCCACTCACATTCATTGGTCCAGCAACAAGGTACATTTTGCAGTTTCCTAAATAGAAGCCAAATTCCTTCTGTTTGTCCTTGCCAGGGCTGCTTTGTCTGCCTTGAATGCCCTTCCTCCACCCCCACCTATGTACCACATTAGGGCTCATTCATCCCTACCCTGGAAGACTCAACTGTACCCTCACCTCCTCTGAGATGCCTTCCTGTCACCTCTCAGTCCTGCTCAGTGTCCTCCTTTCATTTTTATTGTGCATACTCTGTGCCAGGAACTAAGCCCAGTGAATGTGGGATTAATGAAAGGAAGCTGGGGAATTGGTTAGGAAGGAAGGCAGGACATTAAGAAAGGAGTAGGGTGGGGGGAGGGTGCAGGTGGGTAACCTAAGCCATATGACATACGAAGCTCTTGCATACACAACACTAAATTCAGCTGGAGGAAAGTGTGGCGCCTGCAGACCAGGTGTTCCCAATGCAATTGGATTTGATGAAGCAAACCCAATGGAGACCAGTGGAACTACAAGTTACAGGACAGTGAACACGCAGGGACTTCAGAAATTCATGGAACAAGTGTATATAGATTTCAAAACGTCTTTTGTGCCCAAATCAGCTTATCTTTTCATGCTGTTTGTTCTATGAACTTTTGGAAGCATCGTCATATAACAACAATGATAAGGAATATGCTGGGCAAATAGGAAGTTGAGAGCAATTAAAATGGAATGGAATTAGTCACTTTCTGTCCATCCTGGGAGCTGTTGGTCTTGTTCTTTCCCAGGCCCCACCCCTCCTCATTTTAGAAAAAGTAAAACTTATGTAAAATATGTGTCTCTTCTCCCTTTCTTTTCTCTTTGACATCTCATCATGAAATAACACAGCATTGTGGATTTCCAAACAGTTGAGTTTGGATGGGGAGCAAGTGGGATATAGATGAAACATACCTGCCTAGGGGCTGAGGATTGTTGAATCCAGGTGATAGGCACACTGGGGCTCGTAAACTCTTCTACTTTGTGAGTGGTTTTTTTTTTTTTTGACAGGTAGGTAAACAGTGAGAGAGAGAGATAGAAAGGTCTTCCTTCCATTGGTTCACCCTCCAAAATGGCTGCTACAGCCGGCACGCTGCGCCAATCCAAAGCCAAGAACCAGGGGTTTCCTCGTGGTCTGCCATGCGGATGCAGAGCCCAAGCACTTGGGCCATCCTCCACTGCCCTCCCGGGCCACAGCAGAGAGCTGGACTGGAAGAGGAGCAACCGGGACTAGAACTGGTACCCATATGGGATGCTGGTGCTGCAGGTGGGGGATTAACCAAGTGAGCCACAGCGCTGGCCCCTGTGAGTGTTTGATATTATTCATAATAAAAAATCTAAATAAATCCTTATCATGCAATGTATGTTCTGCTCCAGGAGAGGCCATTAAATATTAACTAAACATTTATACATGTCTTCAACACAATGTATGCACACATTCCCTGTGCCAGCTACTTGACAAGGCATATGGTATTTATTGTAATAAATGCAACTCTCCTTTCTCTACCTCCTACTCAGCTTGATTATCCTAGTACCTGATTTTGTTCAAGGAAAATGGTGAAGTCATCAGTGGTCCTATAGCTGAGAAATTGGTATAACTTTCTCTCATTGGGCAACACGTATTAAATACTTACCAAATAAGAGGATGCTTAACATAGCCACACTGCAACCTCTTTCTTATCTTCAGAGATGTAAAATAACAGTAATCAGAGTAGTCAACCTAAAGGATTGTTGGTGGGCTGAACAAGTTAGTACACAGAATTGTTTACAATTTAGTCTAACATACTATAACACCCAGCAAATTTTTACTCTCAGTGTGTTAGCTTTTGTATTAGCAGCTTTGGTGTCAATATACATACTGGATTTTTGCAATGACATTTTGGGAAGAGAGCATTACATATATATTGATAAAAAAGAGGGATTCATGGAAGACGTGAATCACACCTTGATGGAGAGGCAACAGATTTTTTTTTTTTTTTGGACGGGGGAGAAGACAGAATTTTTGGGGTGGAAGAAGAGGGGGAAAGGCTAGGAGTCAGGGATGGGCACAGAGAGTGCTGGAACAGTTCAATAGGGAGGGGTTTGTGGGGAAAGTAGGGTGTGGAGGTGATGGGAGGGCTATAGATGAGAAGTGAGGCAGGACTGGCCTAGGGGGCGTCTAGAATGGGGCAGGGAAGTTTAGACTTGAAGCAGGAGACCACATGGAGCCAGGGGAGTGATCTGCTCCAGGGAGTGGTGAGATGAAAGCATATTTCAAGAGGATTAGGCTGGCATGAGCATAAGATGTCTGGGTCTCGGGCAGGTTCAAACCAAAAGTTGATGAGAAGCTCCTAAGGAACTTTAGTCGTCCCAAGTGTGGCCCAGCTTTGGGCTCCAAGCTGCAGTTTTGGCAGTCTCTTAGGGAAGGCCAGAATTTTCTAGGAGACCTGACAGTGTTCCTGGGGCTCTGCCTACCACCAGCTTCATTTCTATGGCATCATCTCACCTCACATTTCCGGGAATGTAAGCCAGAGGATTCAGCAGTCTGGGGTTTTCAAAGATAACTCCCAGAACCTGCTTGGTCTGCTTTCCTCCCCTAGAGAAAGGAGGAAATGCATTGCTCAATTTGGCTGGGGGCCTTTGCAATCATATGTCCATGACTGAGCTCAGCTTCTCTTTGGCTCATCTCAACTACCCCTCTCTGAGCAGCCCTTTTCCCCACCTGCCATGCATGGCACAGCCTTAACCCTTCTCCACACCCGTCCAGCTGCTTCGTGTGGAGTCTCTGCGGTGAAATTCTGCTGCCAGGCCCAACAGCAAAGTTTGGAAAGACACTGTGTGCTGCCAAGCCCAAGATGGCAAGTTAATGAGAGGATGAGTCTCATTACTCCTACTTTTTTTCATTGGTGGAGTTATATAAGTAACAAAGAAAGCTCCCGATGGGTAGTTATGCTCCACCCCAAGGTAGACGAGGAGCAGGGTCTAAACTGTGATTCCTGCTCTTTCATTGCCTGGCCCAGCTTCTGTACCATTTCCAGGCCACAGTTCTTCATTTGTGCAATGAGTGACTTGGGCTTTTGGTTCCCTAAGTCCTTTCCAGCTGCAGCCTTCCAGGATTTCCCCAGGACCTTCCCAGTCTCAGTGTGCTGGCCGGAGTGGAATGCTGACTCTAACCAAGGTTGTGGCTGCCCAGAGAGGGCAGATGAAAGCAATGGCAATGGAGGAACCACTCCTGCGGACAACAACCATGCTCACATGCGCATGTACACACATGCATATGTACACACCCCAGTGCACACATACATAAACACACATGTGCACATGCACAAATACACATGCACATACTTACACACACACATGTTATGCTTCTTGTGACTGTGGCTCTGAACCTTCTCTCTCCAGGGAGGTTATTTGATTTGCCTTTTCCCTACCATGACCTGTACCTTGGCAAACGTCCCTGCACCTTGTTAAGGCCTTTGACTGGGACAAAGCTATTAAAACATTTAATGTGCTCACATGATCATAAAGTGACAGCGTCTCCTGGTTCTTATGCTCTGCCCCATTTCTTAAACTGACAGGCCCTCTCCTCTGTTATCCTGTTCTCACAGGAAGCAGCAGTCAGCTGGAGATGGACATCCAGGCCTTGCTTGGTCCATAGTTCTGTTCAAGAGCAGTGCAGGTTAGTGTTTCAGCTTGCGGGAAGATGTCAGAGTGGTCAAGGGAGGCAGGTACCCAGGCCTAGAGTGTTTATGTGGTAACTGCCAGTGAAGGGGAGTAGGTATGAGCTCCACAGGATTCAGAAAGTGGAGGTGCCTATAGATTCAGGAGGATTTCCAGAGCCTGTGCCTGCAGTAGAGGTGTGAAGGATTGGGAGGATTCCTGGAAGTGGAGAAGACCCAAAGGAACACGAGCCAATATGCACGTGAGAAAGAGGCGGCCCATCACAAGCCTCGATGTGTCTGTTTAACACAGTGTTTCTTGCGAGAGAGGAGGAGGCATCAGAGAAGGACACCGGAGATAAGCTGAGGAGCCAGTACCTGGGACTGTGGGCCCAGTTGTGTGTACAACAGCTGTGATTCTCATGGGAAGGTCAGTCATTATCGTGATCTGAGATGTGAATGAACAATGCCAAGGAATCCTAAAGCAGCTTCGAGGAAATGAGCCGTGATGAGAGATCTGGTTTTTTTTTTTTTTTTTTTTTTTTTGACAGGCAGAGTTACACAGTGAGAGAGAGAGAGAGACAGAGAGAAAGGTTGGTTCACCCCTCAATGGCCACTGCACACTACACTGATCCGAAGCCAGGAGCCAGGTGCAGGGCCCAAGCACTTGGGCCATCCTCCACTGCCTTCCCGGGCCACAGCAGAGAGCTGGACTGGAAGAGGAGCAACCGGGACAGAATCCAGCGCCCTGACCGGGACTAGAACCCAGTGTGCTGGCGCCGCAGGTGGAGGATTAGCCTATTGAGCTGTGGCGCCGGCCAAGAGATTTGTTTTTTGTTTTTCTTTTCATGCAATATCTTTGAGAGTTGAGGTTTACCTTCCTTTATCACCATTCCGTTATTTATAATTGCTTAAAGTGACACTTCATAGACTTTGAACGCAGGTTTCTGGTGTGCAGAACAAGTTGTTACCAACATCAGGAGTGTGTGTGTGTGTGTGTGTGTGTGATGGGGAGAGCACTTTGAGGAGGCAAGAAGATAAAGGATAGTGTAGTATCTTACTATTGGTGCTCAATACGAGTTTAATAAATGGTATTGAATTGCACTAAAAGAGAGATCAAAATTAAAGAGCTGTACTAGAACCACCATTCCTCCCTTTCCTCTTCAGTGGATCCTTCCACCAATCAAATCAACGCCCTGTAGTTACCTCCATAGCAATAGAACGCTGTCAGAATGAGCTTAGAAGTCAATTTCTTTGGGGGAAGTTTTACTCTTTCTTGCCCTGATGTTCGAAGTTCTTTCTAGACTTTGGATTCATTGACTTTGCTCCACACCAAAACTATGAACACCCAGAAACCTGGCTTAGCCACTTTACAAATGCAAGAACTCTTATGAACAGCTCCATGTTAAACTGTCACCATCAATAAAAATAGTTTCACAAAGCTGTCCTGCATTTGGGCCAGCACTGCCATGATCGGTGATGAGCACACAGCGGGCGACACAGGCTGTCTTTCCCAAGGAGCTCTCTCACTCCTGTTATACCAGCAACCAGTTTGCTGCACAAGTACTAACTGAATGTCTGTGATCCTATTCAGCGTCTGGAGGCAGCCTCTCGTCCTTTGATACCTCAGGAATTCTAATCCTTACTTGAACTTGGATTTGCCCTTGCTCCAGAATAACTTGGTTTCTCTGAACTATTTTTGTTTCTTTCTCTGAGAACTAAAGAAATATCTCCATCTTCTAAGTACTCATGGGGCAAAAAGGGAACTTGGAAGATTAAGATTCAGTACAAGAAGTGCTTTCAGTTATTAAGTTCTCCAATAATCTTGGACTGCATGGATAGTTCCTTATTTATTTATTTATTTATTTATTTATTTATTTATTTATTTTTGACAGGCAGAGTGGACAGTGAGAGAGAGAGACAGAGAGGAAGGTCCTCCCTTGCTATTGGTTCACCCTCCAATGGCCGCCGCGGCTGGCGCACCGCGCTGATCCGAAGGCAGGAGCCAGGAGCCAGGTGCTTTTCCTGGTCTCCCATGGGGTGCAGGGCCCAAGCACTTGGGCCATCCTCCACTGTACTCCCTGGCCACAGCAGAGAGCTGGACTGGAAGGGGGGCAACCGGGACAGAATCCGGCGCCCCGACCGGGACTAGAACCCGATGTGCCGGCGCTGCAAGGCGGAGGATTAGACCAGTGAGCCGTGGCGCTGGCCCCCCTTTTATTTTAAAGATGCAGTTCATGCTTAGTTCTCACTATTCAGTTATGTTAGATATTAGCGTGTCGACATAATTGCTTCAGCATTTTGATTTTAAAGAAATGGATTCTCTGTATGATCTCATGCTGAGTTGGCTGTCTCTCTGGGCTTGGTCTTTAAAGTATAGTAAAGAGGACAGCTTTGTAAACTGGAGGAGAGGGGTAATATGACAAAAATTCCAAATGATGCTGCAGAAGAATTGTGAAATGCCCCTAATAGAAATACCACAGTATTTTTAAATCGGGATTTATTAATTATACTGATTAAATAGAGTTTTAGTGAATCATAATTTCTCCAGTTACAAAAATATTGGAATTTTTTAAAAAAATTTTCCATCCACAACATAATAAATTCATTCATCATTCTAATATCCATTGTTCTTTTTGCTCAAAATGATCTCCAGGTATATAAAACTTAAGAATATAACTTATTCCTTCAATTTCAATCCTCACAAACCCAAAAGTTCAATGTCAGCTTTACAGTTTGGCTTGGTTTAACAATTCCTTAGGTTGTTCTTTGGAAAAAAAAGAGATGTGTGAATAGTTAACTCAGCTGCATTAATGAGTTGCTGCTTGAGGACTCTGAGCTTCAAACTGAGTGAGTTGCTTCACTTGCATCAGAAAGTGGGCTTGTAGAGAGTATTCGTTCATGTATATTGAATTAACCATTATGAAAATCATCTATGGCATTCATGATGCATAAGAAACATGAAAAACAGTGACATAATTTGAGAAGTTAAAGAGGATTCTAGAAAATCCCAAGATTTTCCCATTTGCATTGTTGATAACATGATTGTTAAAAAATCATGTCTTGGACCATCGCTGTAGTGAAGCATGTTAAGCTGCTGTCCACAGTGCCGACATCCCATATGGGAGCTGGTTCAAATCCCAGCTGCTCCACTTTTTATCCAACTCCATGCTAATACACCTGGGAAAGCTGTGCAAGATGATCCAAGTGCTTAGGCCCCTGCATCCAAGTGGGGGATCCGGAAGAAGCTTCTGGCTCCTGGCTTTGATCTGGCCCAGCCCTGGCTGTTGGGGCCATTTGGGGAGAGATCAGCAGATGGAAGATTTCTTTCTCTTTCTTTCTTTCTTTCTTTCTTTCTTTCTTTCTTTCTTTCTTTCTTTCTTTCTTTCTTTCTTTCTTTCTTTCTTTCTTTCTTTCTTCTTGTTCTTCTTCTCCTCCTCTTCTTCTTCTTCTTCTCCTTCTCCTTCTCCTTCTCCTCCTTCTCCTTCTCCTCCTCTTTCTCCCCCTCCTTCTTCTCTCTGTCTCTCCCCTCCTCTCTCTGTAATTCTTATAGATAAATAAATATTTAAAAAGAAATCGTGTCTCCAGGTACAAAGATCATGGCCTATGTGTCATGTACTTAGATTAATGCATGACAGAGGACAGTCAGTGGAGTTCACTTTTGACGACAATAGTGCCCAGCACACTTAGTTGGGAACTATGAGTGGTTCAAAGATGACTAACACATAGCTTTGCTCATCATCATCAAACTGGGTAGCCAAGGAGACAGCTATATACAACTAGATGACAACATAGCAAGAAGCAAAGGGTGTAGAGTCATATCAGAAAAATGCCATGTGATCAGTGAAATGGGAACAATTTGCTAATTCAGCAAAGATTTATGTAGTAAGAATTGAATAATCCATTCTAACTACCAGGAGTTCAGGAAAATTGAAGTGAGGATGTAGGCAATATAGGGGGAAAAATGAGGGGCAAACCAGTCTAGAATGAACGAATATGTGATATTTTAAATTTCCATGAAGTTTTACATACAATTCCATTCTTCAGTGCTTCACCATTTATTTCTTCACTCATTTATTTCTTCACTGTGAATCTAGGCTTTGTCTGCATCACTATTCCAATGGCTTCTGGTGGGGTGGGTAATGATTTCTCCATTGCTAAATCCAGTGGACACTTGTTAGTCCTTGTCTTACTTGGCTTGATGGAAATGTTGACACTGCAGTTCATTGTGGACTTCTACATTTGAACGCTTTGGCTTCTACAGCACTTTAATCTTTCTCCTTTTTCCTCTGAACCCTATTCTCAGTTACCTTTTCTCTGTCAATCCCTCATCGCCTCTACTCTTTATGTTTACATTTTCCTCTGTCTTAATAGCACACCCTTCCCCACACTGTTTTTGAATAATTTTTATTTAACTTTCAGGTCTCAGTGTGCAAATTATTTTCCTCAGACAGTCTTCTCTCTCTCCTTTCTCCCCAAATTGTGTGCCTTATCCAGTTAGGAGCTTCTAGATTAATGCCATAGTAGCAAGCTATCTTCCTAAATTAAGACTTATGACTCTTTATTTTCCTTCTTTTATCGCCTAAATCTAAACACAGAAGTCTGTGTTGTCATTATATTCCTACTTACAACAACATTGAGCTAATACCAAGTACTTAGTAAATATTTCTTGAATAAATAGATATGCATGAATGAATGTTATTTAGGTGAGGCAACGAGAATGGACTGGTTGGAATAGGGTTCATTCACATAGAGGAGTTGGGGAGTGGAATATGATGGGGATAGAACATTGGCTTTCAAGTTCAAATGTTTTAGCTGCATTCTATAGATGAAGCTGACACTTGAAAGGGGTTTGAACCAAGTCTGCTTTGTTATTTGATGTTAACATGGCCCATATAGCAAGGCACACAGGATTATCTGAGCACAGGTGAGGGTAGGCCATGTAGCAACTGTAAGAATAACAAGACAGTGATTAATTGAAGATGGAATCAAAGGAATGTTGGGAGATTTTAAAGGCAAGGAAGGTTTTGAGAGTAACTCTTAGTACAATTTTCCAGATTGTTAACATTCACTTGGAGAACAGAGGCAGAGTCAACACTTACTTGTAAACAACAATAATATCCATAAAATTACTAGTTAATATTCTATTTTTACACACTGAAAATTAAAAACATAAGTGTTAAGATTCAAAACTTTGTACAGGTAGAGCATAACCGGTAACTAATAATTTGATCCAAATCTTATTTCTGTGATCTACTAGCTATGTGGTTTTGGAAAATTTACTCAACCTCTGAATCTCAGTTTTGTCTTAGGTAAAATGAAGATGTTGTTGGATTATCCCAGCCCATTATGATCTTCTCCCTCTCAAAACTTTAGCAGCTCTTTCGTATCTTGATTTCACTTGTCATATACGATTTTCACTTTTTGATTAGAGGAAAATTACTGAATACATAATATGTACCATTCATACAATGACAAAGACCAAGGCCCCTCTCAAGGAGCTGAGAGTCTGCTTTAGGAGGCAGTGAGTGACTTTAATTGGCCACTACCACAGAGAGAGCATCTTTCCGTCTTTCGCATAAACCTTAGAGAAGAACTGTGATCATAGGGAAGTCTCACCCAAAACTGTGACACTTGATTCAGGCCCAGAGGATGAGTTGAAGTCAATCACAAAGATATTGAGGGTAGAATTTAGGCAAAAGGAGAGGACATGGGCCTGAAATCACTGAGTTTAAGGACAGAGTGTATTCAGAAATCTCGTAATACCAATGGTTGGAGCACAGGGCAGGGAGGAAGATTTGAGCAGGCAAGATTCTATTATGAGATGTCTTATATGCCAAATTAAAGCCCATATTTTTACAAATAGAATGAGCTTAAAAGCACAGACCCTAAAGCTATATTTGTGGGGCTTAAGCATTCCTTCTGAGAATCATTAGCTAATATTCTTGGATAAGGGACATTACCCCCTACAGTTTCCACAATTGTAAAATGGAGATACTACCAATAATGACACATTTATATCTTAGGAATTACTATAGGTAAAATGCTTAAAACACTGCCTACCAGATAGTAATTGCTATCTAATTGTTATTATTGGTTATAGAGGGGACATTGAAAGATTCAAAAAAGATAGCAATGTGACCATATTTGAGTCTTAGAAAGATGGTGGACTGTAAGAGGAGTATAAAGGATGACATGGAGAGCCATGGAAACCAGAGTTAGAAAAGTGATAGGACAAAGTCCCAGTCACTCAGCAGGAGAGTAAGGAGAGCATCAGAAATGCTTGATGGAGGAAAGGGGCAGATATGAAATAAATTCATAAGGAGCCATTGTAAGCTTTGAGGACCCATCAGATGGAGCAGAGGTTTCACAGTAACATAGGAGGAGGGCATAACTTTTCTGGTTCTGTTGATTTCAATTTGTGCCACTTACTAAAACTAGGAAAATCATGAGATTTGGAGTCAGATGGGACTGGGAGCCACTCTCACTTCCTGTGAGTTAACCATGGAATCTCAGAGAAGTTATCTGACTAGGCTGAGGTTTGATATCTTTCCCCTGCTAAATGGGGTTGACGATCTTCTAGTCATGTGGGTTGAAATGAGATCTAGTAGAGAATACACCTCATACAGTGTCTGATGCATGTAGTTGGCACTGAGTGAATTAGAGTAAAGATGATGGTTTGGAATCTAAACATGCTGAATTCTAGGTCCCTGTAGAACATCCGTATGTACAAAATATTTCCCCAAATAGACAAAGGCATCTTAGACTGTGTCCCTTCCAGCACTTATCAAGAGTTATATTATTATAGAAATGCCTTCAAGCCTATCTGAATTTGCTGCCTCAATTCTTAGAACCTGGGACTATTACCTTATTAGAACTCCAGGGTTTGCCTGGATTCACTGATAAATGAGAAATACTTAGATTTGAACAAGTGGAGATTAGAAAAGGGTCAAGAGCAGTAGAGAAGAGATAGTGTCCGGAATAATGATGATTCAGTAAAAAGGCATTTCCCTATTTGTAGATAAAACTCAAGGTCTCAGGTATTGTTTTCTCTGTGGCTGAGTCTTATCAGAGCAGTAAGATCTTGATTTGCATTTAAAATCTCACCCCAAAGTGTTTAAAGAAAAAATACTGTCAGCATGGCCGGCACCGCGGCTCAGTAGGCTAATCCTCCACCTATAGCACTGGCACCCCGGGGTTCTAGTCCCGGTAGGAGCACCGGATTCTGTCCCGGTTGCCCCTCTTCCAGGCCAGCTCTCTGCTGTGGCCCAGGAATGCAGTGGAGGATGGCCCAAGTGCTTGGGCCTTGCACCCGCACGGGAGACCAGGAGAAGTTGGCTCCTGGCTTCGGATCAGCGCAGTATGCCAGCTGCGGCGGCCATTGGAGGGTGAATCAACGGCAAAAGGAAGACCTCTCTCTCTCTCTCTCTCTCTCTCTCTGTCACTGTCCACTCTGCCTGTCAAAAAAATAAATAAAATAAAAAAAAAAAATACTGTCAGCAGAGTGGGTAAAGGGGAAGCAAGCGAAATGTCTCAAATTGTTGAACTAGATTGCTGCTGCTCTTCTCCCTGTGTGTATGCAACTACCAAGCTCCAAGTGAGCCCTCGTGGTTGAAGAAACTGCCAGCTTCTAAAGCACTCTATCACAGTCTTTCAGCAACGTGGTGTCTGTTGTATTGAATTGGGGGAATTACACGGAGCTCCATTTCCAGTTCATGCTCAGGGGTAGGTCCTTGATTTTCAACAAAGAGATTTGAAACTTTTGTGGAATCTGTGGGTTGTCTACTTAATCAGATAAAATCTTCTGAGATATCATCAAAAGGAAGTTTATAAGGGTATTTCATAGTTTTACTGTAAACAGCTGAGGAACCTTTAGCTAGTCTGAACTTTCCTTTAATTCCTGTCTTAAACATTTGCCTTTTGAGTAAGCACCAGCTGCTTCTCTGACCTATCTGAAGCCCAGAGGATCTTCATGTCTGAATTCTAGCAAAGACAAGATGAAAGTGATGTGTGGTCTTCCTAGCGCTGAGGAGCCAGATTTCAACATTTAATGAATTCACCTGTTTGCTTTTCATTTTGCATATCAATAATAACACTGTAAAAGCAAACCAATACTAATCAACAAGTCTTAATTATGAACTAAATTGAGATTGAAACCCTGCTGACCATTATTGGACATCCATAACAATCTCTGCTATTTTATACATGTCATCACATTTAATTATATTAATCTTCACAACAAGTTAGTGAGGCAGATACTTCTAATCTTATGCTAAAAATGAAGAAACTGAGATTCAAGGTCACTTAGGTCTTACTCTAACTCTAACCAGTTTCCTAAGCCAAGGGCACATCATTTGCTCAAGCTAATGCCCTGGTCAGCCCCAGTTCTTTGACTTTTATTCTACACCTATATGCTCCAGTATCCTAATATATTGTTGTAGCCCTTTTTTCAGTCCTTCTTGACCATATTTTACTTTCCTACTTCTGTTTCTCTGGTCCTGGGGGCTTAGTTCCTCAACTAGAATTTATTTGTGGTTTCCTTTGGATAGTATTACCTTTTTTATGTATATAAATGTGTGTGTGTGTGTGTGAAAGAGAGAGAGAGAGAGAGAGAAGTGTAAGGAGGGGAAGAATTAGGTAATTTGGGGGCTGGCACTGTGGGGTAGTGGCTAAAGCCACTGCCTGTGGTGCTGGCATCCAATATGGATGCTGGTTTAAGTCCTGGCTGCTGTACTTCTGATCCAGCTCCCTGCTGATGGCCTGGGAAAGCAGTGGAAGATGGCCCAGGTCCTTGAACCCCTGAACCTGTTGTGGGAGACTCAGAACAGGCTCCTGACTCCGGGTTTCAGATCAGCCAAGCTCTGGCTGTTGTGGCCATTTGGGGAGTGAACCAGTGGATGGAAGATCTTTGTCTCTCTCTCTCTCTCTCTCTCTCTCTCTGTGTGTGTGTGTCTCTCTGCTTCTGCCTCTCTTTAAATCTGCCTTTCAAATAAATAAATGAATATTTACAAAAAGGAAGTCATTTTAGCATCTTCTACAATCTATATTGCTATGTTTTCATCCAAAATTTTTTAAAAAGGAAACAGAATGAGAGAGGTTAGTAACTTACTTTAAGGCCAGAAGGCTGCTAACCTCAACCCCACTTCCCTGACTGTAACAGGCTCTTTACTCCGATACTGGTGGTTCTTCACCCTGGCTGCACACTCCAGTCACCTGAGGGAGCTTATCCAATGTATCCAAAGAGGTCTGGACCCCAAGCCCAGAAATTTTGATTCATTTTTTTAGACTCATTTAATTAACTTGCTCTCTTCTCATCTCCTTTGCTAAGACATAACACAAATGGAACAAACATCTTATTTGATTCCCCACTGTTCCCACTTATGGAACTGGAGCCCTAAATCCTTGTTATGATTTACGTCTGGGGATTATTTGTCTCCGTTGCTGTACATCAATCTTGAGCATACGTGTGCCCTCTAACACTAGACTCAGAATTACCAAAGCAGAAGGGAAAGCAAATTCTGCTCCTCTGCTCTATGAAAAGAGTCCTTTAAAAAAGTATTTTGGTGATTTTCCCCCCAAATTTATTTTATATTGCTTTCTTTGGGAACTTTTTGCTGCAAATTGCCCAGTTTTCAGAGACATGCTCCTCTTTGTTGATCTTCACCTCACAGACTGTCTCGTCTTTTTCCAGGCTAGGGTGGGCACAAGCTAGGGCTGTGAAATTTGTTTTCTCAACTAAATTTATTCTTTTTTTCTTGTTTGCATTTCAGGCTATGGATTTTTGTTGATTATGTTCACTTTCTCCTCTTCTTTTGCCTTAGACAATTTTGGCAACAAAGAAAACTATCATGTGCCATTTGGTGATCTACATTTGAAATTGGTCTTTGTGGCAATACCATTGGCCTACTAATTATGTAGAGTCCTTTACTTTAGGAATCTAGCTTTTTTTAAATTGCAAATCAGAAGTTATAAAATCTGCCACATAATTTTCCCAGGAAAATTTACTTGCTAAACAAAATGAATGTTTATTTAATGTGTCTTTTCTATGAAACTGGAAGTCTTCTAGGAATCAAGTTTTGATTGCTATTGTGCATCTGTGTAGAATTATGGTGGAGATGTAGTAGTTGCTCAGTAAATCCTGGTGAAATGTTGACTGTTGGGTGGGCTTGGAGATTAGACTTGCCCAGTTGTGTCTGCTAAACCAATTGTGAGCAGCGTGACCTTGAGCAAGTTATTTAACATCCCTAAGCATTCTTTCAATACTAGGAATATAATAACATTCTATTCACGTGATTGTTGTGAAGGTTAAATGTGTGCACATAGAAGATCCATATAAGTACTAGTGATGTTTTCTAGAAATGCATTCATAGTAATATTATTGGGAACTAGAAATGTACTCCACAATTAAGAGTTACATAGCTTCAGATATCAGCCTTTTGGTGTAGTGGGTGAAACTGCCACCTGTGACTTCAGCATTCTATATAGGCAATGGTTCATGTTCCAGCTACTCCACTTCCAATCCAGCTCCCTGCTAATGGCCTGGGAAAAGCAGTAGAAGATCCACTGCCACCCACGTGGAATCACAGATGAAGCTCCTGGCTTCTGGCTTCAGGCTTCAGGCTGGCCCAGTACTGGCTGTTGTGGCCATCAGGGGAGTGAACCAATAGATGGAAGATCTCTCTCTCTCTCTTTCTTTCCCTCTCTCTCTATAACTCTGTTTTTCAAATAAATAAATCTTTTTTTAAAAAAACCTACAGGCTTCAAAAATTAATAACAATTCACACCAAGGCAAAGTAATTAAGTAGATGTTTGTCCATTTGGCTTTTACTGTATATATTTTTATCCTTCTATGTGTTTCTCCCAATAAAGAGGAAAGCAAACAGGTAAATCCAAGTCATGCTCAGTCATGAGTAACTTCAGCATTCATTACAGAGGTAATATTGCAATTAAAAAAAATAAAAAACAAAACAAATATTGGAATTTAAAAGAGGATCTAAACTGAGACTTACTGGTACACTCTAGATCTGTGGATTTCCCTGAATATAAAGAGTACCTTTAAATAATGAACATGGACAACAAATAAACCTAACTAAATGACATGAATGATGCAGAGTTTGGTAGTAAAATGCTTTGATGCCTGAAACATATTCTGAAATACACTAAGAAATATGATGCATCAATGAATGGATTTATACCTAGATAAATAATAAAGCAAATCCAGCAGCAATGTTCAGCAAAGAACAGAGCAACTAGAATTGTCTGCTGTATGCTTCTTTCAACATTCCGTATGCTTGAACAATTTGGTATCAAAATGTTGGGAAAAAAAAATAGTAGGAGGACCTTAGGGAGAGGCAACATGTGAACTTAAGGGGACCTCATTCATGCTGGAGTTCAGGACTGTGGTGTTGCTAGTGTTAGTATCTTAGGAAGATTTCCAAGATTGTCTTCTAGTTGCAACCCATAAGAAATTTATAACAGTTTCCTTATAATGCTGACCCAGATGAAGAGAACTGAGGTCTGAGGTGGAGAAATAGCAATGGAGAGAACAAGGGAAGAATAGCAGAGGGAAACATGCTATCTCTAGGTACTTCAGAACAACTCAGATACTGGAGGCCCTGGCATCCAGCACGGCAGACAGAATGTGACACTCTGGTCTCTGGGTTTTAGACCTCACATTAAAGCTATTGTTGACCATGGGGCTGAAACTTTTATGAAAAAAAAAATGACCATTTTGCATAGGATTATGAACGAAGATGAACGTAGGCCATGTAGTTGGGAAGATATTTATGATGCTAACTTGGGTTTTTATAAAAGCAGTTTTTTCTTATTGCAAAAAAACATACTGAGAAAGGATTTGAAAAATTTGAGAAGTTACATTGTCTTCACAAATTTTAAAATGGTTTGGAAATTGGTTTCAGGCTAAAGATAGATTTTAAGTTTATAAACACATAAATAACCAAGAATGTACTCTTGTGATCCAAGGAAATATGAATACCTTCTCTTGGTGACAAGCATTGTTGGTGGGGTACAGGAAGACTTTAGAAAAAAGCTGGAAAGGAACACCCGTGGTATCATACATCTGAACAAAAGGGCCATGTTATCGTCATTAGCTCATTCAAATGGAAGTTATGAGACTCATTTATTTGACTTTTCCTTCTGTTTATACAATAGGAACATCCTGCAGGGTTTTATTTTTTTATTAAACAGATGTATTTAATATCAATACGGAAAACTGGTTTAACCAGGAAACAATGAGCATTAAATACCCAAAAAGTACACAATAAACAGGAGTAGAGGGAAGAGAAATGTGACAGCCTATAGGAATCCTTGCCAGGAAAAGGTGTCTAAATCAAGGTCATAGCCAGGTTCAGTCACACAGGGAAGACAGCAATAGCACTCATCAAGGTTGAGGAATGGAAGCAGCTTCCTGCTTGGGCCACCTTCACGATTGCTTGATGATCCCAGAACCCCTTATAGCAGAATTCATGGGCATGTACTTTGGGACAGACTGGGTGGCAAGACTATGTTACTCTCAACTGAGAAGTGCTCAGGGCCCTTCTGGGACAGAGAGCACATGTATGCATATTAGGGAAGGTGCCATTCAGGTGGCTGAGTTATAAAATGTGACAATTATTCTAGCCAACCCAAGATTTGGGGAAGGGAATGGGTGCTAAATTCAACATGGGTTCCTTTGTCTAGCAGACACAATCTATAACTGTGCATGGTGGTCTTGGAAAGTCTCTTCAGTCTTCCACTGGAAGTGTGTCCCCTTCTCACCAATGAAGAAGTTAACTCTTTTTTTTATTTGACAGGTAGAGTTACAGACAGTGAGAGAGAGAGACAGAGAGAAAGGCCTTTCTTCTGTTGGTTCACTCCCCAAATGACCGCTACGGCTGGAACTGCGCTGATCCGAAGCCAGGAGCCAGGGGCTTCCTCCTGGTCTCTTATGCAGGTGCAGGGGCCCAAGCACTCGGGCCATCCTCTACTGCCCTCCCGGGCCACAGCAGAGAGCTGGACTGAAAGAGGAGCAATCGGGACTAGAACCTGGCGCCCATATGGGATGCCGGTGCCACAGGTGGAGGATTAACCAAGTGAGCCATGGCGCTGATACAGAAGTTAACTCTTTTTGTTTTTTTATTTTTTTTGACAGGCAGTGGACAGTGAAAGAGAGAGAGAGAGAGAGAGAAAGGTCTTCCTTTTGCCATTGGTTCACCCTCCAATCGCCGTCGCGGCTGGGGCACCGCGCTGATCTGAAGCCAGGAGCCAGGTGCTTCTCCTGGTCTCCCATGCGGGTGCAGGGCCCAAGGACTTGGGCCATCCTCCACTGCACTCCCGGGCCACAGCAGAGAGCTGGACTGGAAGAGGGGCAACCGGGACAGAATCTGGCGCCCCAACTGGGACTAGAACCCGGTGTGCCAGCGCCGGATTAGCCTATTGAGCCGTGGCAGCGGCCAGAAGTTAACTCTTAAAAACTGAAGCATTTTATTTAAGGCAACAATCTAAGTAATAACTCAAGTTGGCTTTCATCATCTTCATTTTACAGAGCAGCTACCACATGCCAAGTACTCTGCTAGGTCATAGGGTGTAGGGTACATCAATGTCTATATGTTTCTACTCTGATTTTTGAGATATGTGGGACATGCTCTGGGAGTCCTGAGTGTTGTAGACAGTGAATGCTAAGGGGACTCACAAGAGGGATTGAGGCCGGCGCCGCGGCTCACTAGGCTAATCCTCCGCCTTGTGGCACTGACACATCGGGTTCCAGTCCCGGTCGGGGTGCCGGGTTCTGTCCTGGTTGCCCCTCTTCCAGGCCAGCTCTCTGCTGTGGCCAGGGAGTGCAGTGGAGGATGGCCCAGGTGCTTGGGCCCTGCACCCCATGGGAGACCAGGAAAATCACCTGGCTCCTGCCATCTGATCAGTGCGGTGCACCAGCTGCGACGGCCATTGGAGGGTGAACCAACGGCAAAGGAAGACCTTTCTCTCTGTCTCTCTCTCTTACTGTCCACTCTGCCTGTCAAAAAAATAAAAAATAAAAAAGAGGGATTGAATAATCACTCTTTTCTGGGACAAATAAGTTGGCACTGACAAGGTAAGATCTGAGTTGAGTGAAGAATGGGTAGAACCTAGAAAATCAGAGAGAAGGTGCCAATATCTCATATGGGCACCAGTTCGTGTCCTGGGTGCTCCACTTCTGATCCAGCTCCCTGCTAATGAGCCTGGGAAAGCAGCGGAGGATGGCTCAAGTGCTTGGGCCCCTGCACCTACATGGGAGACCTGAAATAATCTTCTGGCTTCTAGTTCCTGACTTCAGCCTGGTCCCGTCCTGGCTGTTGCAGTCATATTTGGAGTGAATCAGAGGATGGAAAATCTCTCTCGCCTATCTCTGTCTCTCCTTCCCTCTCTCTAACTCTGCCTTTCAAATAAAAAAAATCTTTTGAAAGAAAGCAAGCAAGGAAGAAAGAAAACCAGAGAGAGCCAGACAGGATTGTAAGGGGAGAAAGCAGCATAAGCAAAGGTATAGAGGGAGGCTGTACCTCAGTGCCCTACCACCCCATGGCATCACATTCCCCTTCCACAACAGACCCCTCCAAGTGCAAGCTTCATTCTGGCTCTACAACCCTCTGCACCAGAACTTATCCAGCCCAGGTCTCCTGCATTCCAGGCCTGCTTTCTGAAGGGTGGCAGTTAGTTACATAAGAGAATGTAAGGTTAAGTATTAATGTATTAACCCATTTACATAACAGGGACAAAATTTATTAAAGAACTTATGGACAAATTGCAATATAACATTTCTAAAACTTTTGGAATCACAAACAGGGCAGACACTTTATATTTAATAACTATTTATGTAAAACAGATTTCTCTACAAATTTAATAGCTTTAAGCAATGAATATTTTGTTTATCTCACACAGTTTCTGAGGGTCAAGAATTCACAAACAGCTTAGCTGGATAGGGCTGGCTCAGAGTCTTGCATGAGGCTATAATAAGAGATTGGCCTGGACTGTGTTATCTGAGGCTTTGACTGGGGCTGAAGGGTCTGCTTCCAAGTTCACTTACCAGCTGTGGTGGGCCTCATTTCCTTACTCCCTGGGTCTCTCTGTAGGTGAGCGTCCTAGCATTGTGGCTTGCTTCCCTGAGAGTAAATTATGTGAACAAGAGCAAACAGGGAAGCTCAGTGCCTTTTATGACTTAAGCCTCTGAGGAACTGTAACTTCTGTTGTGTTTTAGTAGTTACTCTAATCATTCTTGGTTCAGGGTAGAAGGGAATTATACAAGTGAATGACTGCTAGGAGTTGGGAACTATCTCAAGAACTGGCTACCACTGATTTCATATTTGGGGAACACTAGAGCTTTTAAAGCACATATCATTGGTGAAATAGTGAAGTGGATATCGTAAAAACATTTCTTCTTCAAAACATTTAAAAATGATAAGTGAAATTGAAGTGGGGGAATGGATTATTAATATTCTTCCAAGCTCTTGCCTTGCACCTAGAGAAGCATTTGAAGTATATGTACGTATAAGGTGCACAAAGTGATGAAGTTTATTCAAAAAGTAAGAAAGTGAACACACACACACAGAGTAGGCTGCTTCACATGGAGAGATTCCTGTCATGATTGAGCAGTGGGCCCAAAAGGAGAAGAGGAGAAGCAGAGAACACAAGTAGCAGTCCCTTCAGCTGTGGTCTGCGGTGAAAGATCTCTCCATAGCTGGTGGCCTCCTTTATGAAGTGTGTGGGGGAGATGCCTCTACAGGCCTGAAACCACCTGGAGTTTTAAGGTATCTCTGTAAATCCCACGTGGTGTTCAATATCCATATTTTTTTTAACTTTTATTTAATGAATATAAATTTTCAAAGTACGGCTTATGGATTACAATGGCTTCCCCCCATAACGTCCCTCCCACCCGCAACCCTCCCCTTTCCCACTCCCTCTCCCCTTCCATTCACATTTTCATGGCATCTTCCCCAGGTCCCAGATGAGGCAGATGCATGCTGGGAAAAGGGTCATTGTGATTGACAGGTAGGAGAATAGAATTATACATGCCAGGGAAGGTATGACTTCCAGCTCAGTGATCCTAAACTAGCTACTCACCTGTCCCATATCAAAATGTTTTTTTAGGGCCGGCGCCGCGGCTCACTAGGCTAATCCTCTGCCTAGCGGCGCCAGCACACCGGGTTCTAGTCCCGGTCGGGGCGCCGGTTTCTGTCCCGGTTGCCCCTCTTCCAGGCCAGCTCTCTGCTGTGGCCAGGGAGTGCAGTGGAGGATGGCCCAGGTGCTTGGGCCCTGCACCCCATGGGAGACCAGGAAAAGCACCTGGCTCCTGGCTCCTGCCATCGATCAGCGCGGTGCGCCGGCCGCAGCGCGCCGGCCGCGGCGGCCATTGGAGAGTGAACCAACGGCAAAGGAAGACCTTTCTCTCTGTCTCTCTCTCTCTCACTGTCCACTCTGCCTGTCAAAAAAAAAAAAAAAAAAAAAAAAGAAACAAAATGTTTTTTTAAAAAAATCTTTTAAAATGTAGAAGGAAAGTAAGAGGTAAAACAAACAACAAAGGAGGAAGCATGAATCCAGAGAGGTAAGTGAGTACCTCAGCTGAAGGATTCCCTGAGGCCACCAGTCCACCCACAAGTGACCCAGAGCATTGCTTTTAATATCTGTAGAGCAAACATGGGACAGAGTCATAGGGAACATGAGAAGTCAGATCAGAGACCCTTTTACAAATCACCTCATTTCCTCAAGGAGTCATTCCTCAGTGGCAGTTCACACCAGGAATTTCTTCACTTCCCTCTTCCCACTCAAAGACAGAAAATTTGCCTATCCCAACTCTAGCTCTGGATGTGGGAGGAAAAGTCTGAGAATGTATAACCATAGGCTACTTTTATGTAGGCTTGCCACCAAATTTATACTCTCTTTGTAGTCTGAAAAACCCTCATTGACTTTTTTTTTTTTAATATATATTACTCTTTGTAAGATTCTGGAGAATACGTTGAATTCAATAAAGTAAAACAGTGAGTTAAGTCAAACACAATGCAATTATAGGCCATCCTACGTAGCACTGACACCACCACCCTCTGGATTCAGCAGCTCTGATTTTGTTAGATCTTAGCTGTTAAATAGGAGATTATTTACAAAAGAATTCTTACATTGGCACTACCATTAACTGCCCTATAATTTCAAATCAGCTGTTAGATCATACTATACATACAGGCAGTCAAACAGGATACAAGAATGCAGTGGCATACTTAGAATATATTAAAGTTTTCATTTTCCCAATTTACAGTCAAATTTCGTCCCCAAACACTGTCAACGTCTCTCAGCTCTCAAGACTACTTTACCAATGATACATAACAGTATATAATTAAGGAAAAAGGGTTTAGATACAGGGCTTGATTCAGATTCTAACCCAAGATTCAACTATACTATTACTTTTCTTGTAAGCAAGTTAAGAGGGATTTTGTGGACTGACATAGGAACAAAACACTGATTTGAAAGGAAAACACATCCAAGTTTCCAAGAAATGTCTTACTGCACTTAACATACAACCTACTCAAACTAAAGTATGACTATAATAGAAATCTTTTTACAAGAAAGATAACTATTAAAAGAAGTCTATTTTTCAATTTGTATGCAAAAAGTTTGTAAATCAAAGTATTGCTATAACATTATTTTTTCTATCAAGTATTTTTAGAGCCCAAAGTCCTCCAGGTTAGCAAAACAAATGTGACAATCAGATTTTTTTAAAAAATACTATTTCTAAAAATCAAACTATTGGACTTTAAACATCTTCCTTTTACCAACTCTTCTGTCTCTTAATGAAAAGACTCCTAAGTTTTGAAATTTCGCATTTGATGTTCTTGAAGGATAACACACAATATTAATTTATAATTTAATCATAGTTGAGGGAAATAATTCTTCAAATTATATGAAAAAGTTCAGGTTATATATTTATTTTGCACTTAGTTCAAATTAAATTTAAAATTAAACTGCCAAGTTGAAGTTTCTGGAGGGTATTCTTGATCATCCATAAAGATCAGTCCTAGCTGAGCTATTTTGAACAAGTCTAGATTACACTGCAATAGTTGGTTCTGATAGTCAGCATTGCTTCTGATTTGCCAATAGGTCTTGCAACCACACCTGGAAACTTGGTGTCCATAGCAACGTAATTATATTTTCGGATAACTTGACAAATTTTCTTCCCCTCTTCATCCAGGTTGCAAGCCCAAACTTCACAAATTCTTTGGCTATGATCTACAGTTGCTGCTGGCATAGTGAGGGCACAACAGTCTAGATGCCATTATACTTGATTGAAGATTTGTTTCATAAAATGCTTTACCCTTTCCTTATGTACTTGTGTCGCTGAGCTCTCACTCCTTCTCCTCCTCCCTCACCATAGAGGCAACGGTGGTGGTGGTGGTGGTGGCGGCAGCAACGGGTGCCCATAGACCTCTTGCCCAGCAAGGGGGAAGGAGGAACCAGAGCTGCGCTGCCCCGCGGTGTGCAGTCGCTTCTCTCACCGACAGTTTGTTTCCATGGGGCCCAGAGTTCTTTCAGGTGGGAAATAAATGCAAATCTTCACTGAAGGAACCACTGTTTCACAGGCCTGGATATAAAATTCCATTGAACTAGAGCTCACTGTTAAAAGGATGAGAATGGCCCGGGAGTGCAGTGGAGGGTGGCCCAAGTCCTTGGGCCCTGCACCTGCATGGGAAACCAGAAGCACCTGGCTCCTGGCTTTGGATCAGCGCGATGCGCCGGCCGTAGCATGCCGGCCTCGGCGGCCATTGGAGGGTGAACCAATGGCAAAAGGAAGACCTTTCTCTCTCTCTCTCTCTCTCTCTCTCTCACTGTCCACTCTGCCTGTAAAAGAATTAAAAAAAATTTTTTAAAAAAAGGATGAGAATACATTGGGGGGAACAAGGCACACAAGAAAGAACCAGCGAAAACAAAAGGTAGCATATATATGCTGACAAGCACATCTAATACTCATTATGAGATAATTGTAAGCATGTTTAATGTGCATAACACAGAAAAGGTGTGCCAAATGAATGAGTAAAAACAAGAGACTCTTGAAAACAACTAGGCCTATGTAGCCACTAAAAATAAAAGGCATTAGAAGTAAAAGAAATATGACAGTAATAAATGGTCACACAAATACCCAGATATCTTTGATTTTTCTGTTGGACCATAAAGCCTAAAATATTTCTCATCTGACCCTTTATAGAAGACTTTGTCAACCCCTGCTGCACAGGCACCATCACCTGCTCTTTGTCAGTCTCTGAAAGGCAGGGAAGAGCCCTGCAGGTAAGCTGATGGCTGCAGGGTAGGAGCATGGAGGACTGAGGGAAAGAAGCCAGGTAGACTCCCTTGGTCTTAGCTTTGGGCCTGGGAATGGAAGGAGGCTGTTTTATGGGCCACCAAAGCTAGCCAGCTGGGCACCTCAAATCCTCCAGAGGAGTGTTGGAGCCCGGTTGCCTTCTTAACTTTTATGAGGTGGAAGATGTAAATCTTAATTGCCCTGAGCCTTGAGAGGTTTTCACATGAGTAGAGGGCGGTTGACATGGAACAATACTGATGATTAAGCAATTGTGGGTACAGCAATTGTAAGTAGAGCAAATTAAGGGGGTGAAGGAAGAAAGATTTGTTTTCCTGAATCAGGTGTCTTAGCTACACTTCCCTAGGTACTCTCTGACTACCAAATGTAGATCAAGGACACATGCCTCCTTGTGACCATTTGCTACACCAAGATGAGCTCTCAAACTTTCTGAGCACCAAGCACTGACATGTTTGCTTCAGAGGAGTGAGAGAGGGGGCCAGGATGCTGGCATGAAGCTTCAGTGTTTGGTCAGGGTGCTACAACTTGTAGGAAGTGATTTGAGGGAAGGAAATCCAGAGGCTCTCCAAAGCCCCGGACTCTTCTCTGAAGAAGGGAGACACACCTGGTCTCTAAAGGCTTCTTTGAGAAAGTGAAATCATCTCTCTATTCTTCAGAATGAATCAGCAAACTAGAACAAGGTGATGCACCCATTTTTTATCCTCAATTCTATGCCAGAAACTTTGCACATTTATTTCTGATCTTCACATCAGTCTCACAGAGATTAGCCTCCTCATTGTGAAGACAAAGAAGTTAGGGAGCAGATAGATGCCTTAAGAAATGTATTCATGGGGTGGGCATTGTGGCATAGTGGGAAAAACCACAGTTTGGGATGCCTCATCCCAAATCAGAGTGCCTTGTTCAAGTCCTGGTTACTCTACTTCCAATCCATCTTCTTGCCAGTGAGCCTGGGAGGCAACAGCAGATGGCTCAAGTACTAGGATTCCTGCTTCCTACGTGGGAAACCCAGGTGGAGTTCTGAGCTCCTGGCTTCACTGCAGCTGTTACAGCCATTTGAGAAATGAGCCAACAGATGAAACATATTTTCTCTCTCTCTCCTGTCTTTCAAATAAATAAGTAAATCTTTAAAAACACACATACTTGTTCTAGGCCACAAAGCAAGTTAGCAATAAATTCAGGCATGTCACTCTAAAATACAACTCTTTCCTCCCTGCCTAGCAGCTCTAACCAAGAAGCATTTGAGGAAAGTAACTGCGTTCCTCTGGTAAGAGCAGAAAGGAAAGCAGAAAATTAAGCCTTGCTAGCCCGACTCCCCCATTGGCTCCTGGTGCCTCAAGTGACCTATTATGGAGCTTCCCATCTGACATGTTAGCTTTATCCTCAGTATCACAAATGGATGGAATGACAAAGTTCTGTTATCAAGGGCTTGCTATGGAAATAGTCACATGCTGGGAGTAGAGGTATAGAATGATCTACTGAGATTTTCCGCTGGGCTGGTTGTACCAAGCAGACTCAGGGAAAACCAAGAGAATCTAATGCTGAAGCCAGTGAGTCAGAACAGAACAGGAGTAAGATTTTGGTGGAGGATAGAAAGTGGATCAACGCAACAACTGCTGAGTAAGCAGGCAGGCCAGAGGTCAGTGTGCAGAGAGAGATTTCATTTCTAGACCTCGTGGCTGTCTTGAAAGCCAGTTTGACGGTAGAGTTAAAAACATACCAGGGGATTCCAATTCAATCCCATCAACGTGGCATGTACCACTGCCATCTCACTAGTCCCAGTGATCAATTTCTGTTCACAATGGATCATAATGATAGGACTAAGAACCAAAGGGATCACATAAACAAGAATAGTGTATGCAAATACTAGCTGACAGAATCAAAAAGGGAGAGAACGATCCAACATGGGAAGTGAGATACACAGCAGACCCATAGAATGGCAAATGTCCTAACAGCACTCTGGCCTCATAATCAGCCCTTAAGGCATGCAGATCTGGCTGAAAAGCCCATGAGAGTATTTCAGGCATGGAAAGCCAAGACACTCTGGGGGAAAAAAAAAAAAAACCTAAATGAAAGATCTCCACGAGTGAGATCCCAGTGGAAAGAACAGGTCATCAAAGAAGGAGGTACCTTTCTATGAAGGGAGGAGAGAACTTCCACTTTGACCATGGCCTTGTCTAAATATGATCAGAGTCAATGAACTCAGGGGGCTTCCATAGCCTTGGCAGCTCATGACAAGAGCCTAGGGTGATTATTGATGCCATAAACAGGAGTGTCAATTTGTAAAGTCAACAACAGGAGTCACTGTGCACTTACTCCTCATGTAGGATCTCTGTCCTTAGTGTGCTGTACATTGAGATTTAATGCTATAACTAGTACTCAAACAGTATTTTTCACTTTATGTTTCTGTGTGGGAGCAAACTGTTGAAATCTTTACTTAATGTATGCTAAACTGATCTTCTGTATATAAAGAGAATCGAAAATGAATCTTAATGTGAATGGAAGGGGAGAGGGAGTGGGGAATGGGAGGGTTGCGGGTGGGAGGGACGTTATGGGGGGGAAGCCATTGTAATCCATAAGTTGTACTTTGGAAATTTATATTCATTAAATAAAAGTTAAAAAAAAAAAGAAAGAAAGCCAGTTCTAGGTCACACCTTCTGCTGGAGGAGACCAAACCACCATGGGGATTCCAGTGATGGGTCCAGGGAACAGAGAAGGGCTCTGTGATGCTTGATTTTGTTTCACCTTCACTGGGCCACTGATACCCAGGCATTTGGTTGTTCAATATTATTCTGGGTGTGGGTGTGGGTGTTTCTAGATGGGACAAGAATCTTCTCCTGTGTTTGGACTAGGGCTTGGAGTAAAACTTACACAATCACTGCTCCTGGCACTCAAGACTTTGGACTCAGAATGGAACTATACCAGAGGCTCTCCTGGGTGTAGAGCTTACTGACTGCAGACGGTGAGATTTCTCAGCCTCCATGACCATGTAAGACTGTTGCTCATCACACATTATCCATCAGGGAGGGCATTTGGTGCAGTGGTTTAAGCTACCTCTTGAGAGGCCTGTATCACATAACAGAGTGCCTGGACTCTACTCCTGGCCTCCACTCTCCATTACAGCTTCCTGCTAGTGTGCACTCAGAGAGGCAGCAAGTGACAACCCAGGTGGGAGACCTGAATTGAGTTTTAGGCTCTTAGCTTTGGCCTGGCCCAGTCGACACTGTTGTGGCTATTTGAGGAGTTTGATGGGAGAGTGCTCTCTTTCTCTTTTTGCTTTTAAAAATAAATAAATAAAATTTAAAGCATTATCTATCTATTACCTATGTTTCTCTCCCCTATTGGTTCTATTTCTCTGGAAAACCCTAATGAAGGCATCTTCTCTCTATTACTTCTTTTTACTTGGGAACTCCATATGGAAGTTGTAGTCAGAGGCAGTCTGGGAAAGGTCAGTGAAAGAGAAAGAAGCAGCTTTTGTGTTTCACTTTTGGGCTGAGAATTTAATGAGTGGTCTGTAAATAACAGACAAAGGGCCAGTCTCAGGGGCATGTAACCTGTGCATTCGCATAGAGACCTGTGCTCAGAAGGGGCACTCTTGGTTTAATGCTTTGCTGTTACAGTCCTAAAATTGTTAATAAAAATGGGGTGCCATATTTTCACATTGCACTGCTCCCTGCAAATGATACAGCCAGTCTGGTATGATTGTGTCCCTTGGAGAAATGTTTGTAACTGGGGTGGGGAGTGACAGCAATGGCTATTGATATGTAATAGTCCCCAAAAATGCTTCCCAAAACTCTCCCAACCCTCATCCCACCATTAATTTTAGGAGTCAGGGACTGAGATTTCTATATTAAATAGTTAGATGAAGGAAAGGGGAAAAGTTCTGATTATACAAAGTTAAAAATATTCTCCAGTGAGAAACAAGTATATTCTTATTCTGAGCCCTTAGTCTCTTTTATCACCCTATGTAACATAAGCCTTTCTCTCTAGAATTGACTAAGAAGTTAAGTAATATGAATAGTCTGACAAAGTCTGCCTCCCAGTAGAGTGAATATGATCTCCCCAAGGCAAACACTGGTGAGTCAAGCAGATTTTGCTGGAGGAGATCATCAGAGCAGAGCTAGGGAGCAGGTTCTGGAACTGCCCTCTTGGTTACAGGGCTGGGCTAGGCCACACTGCATATGTCAGCACCAGGTCTAGGGAAGCTTGCAGCTTATGGGCTTTCTTGTGGGATGATTTCAAGGTTATTGCAGTGAGTACTCTGTATTTCAGCTTTATGTAGCCCCATCCTGCTTTCTCCAGGAGGTCCAACCCCCTCCAAATGATAAACTTTCCTCACTTTCAGTTTGGTTTTGTTAGAGATTTGCTGAAAGCCAGTAGTTAATAAAGCCTAGGAAATAATACATTCCCATGGCCTCCTTTCTACCTTTATTTAGAGGTACACGCTACTCCTGTAATTTCTGATGGCCTCCAACCTAGAAAGCTTTAGACAATGGATTTTTTTAATCTCCCAGCTGCACCCACTGTGACACACATCCATACTAGTGCACTAAGTACTCTTCCTTCAATCTTTTTGAAAGGGTCCCACTTTTCTTGGGGGAACTTCCTTCCCCAATGAGAGGAAATGACCCTCAGGGCTGTGGGTCATTCCAGTGGGAGTTCCCTGAAGCATAGTCCATCAGCCTTAATTGTCAAGATCCCAAGTACGGCTTTCCTTCCTTTTTTTGAGTATTCAATGCTATTTGTAAAATCTAACACATATTACTATTTTTTTTTGCTCAAGTTTATCAGGGCCAGTTTCTGTTATTTGTGATTAAAGAAACCTATTGATATGCAAAGAGATATCATTTTGGAGGACTTTTGCTTCTCCAAATTCCTTTAAAGTTATAGCCTCACAATCATTTTTACCTGGTATTCCCTTAGGAAGGATACCATATTTTGTGGATATTAAAAGCTCACTCACTATAGTTAGTAACACCCTTATTTGCCTCATTTTAAGAAATCACATTATTTAAACAGCAAAACTTTTTAATTTGCTTTTTTGTTTTTCAAATTGTTTGTAAAATTGGGCCAATCAATTGAACAGATGGGACAGTATTCAGCTCAAATAACCTTTAGGGGTTTGTGAATCCGGAATGTAGCAACCAGATCATCTCATTATTTCCACCTGTAGCAGAGTGGATGTCAAGTTATCACTGAAGCTGGGGATACAGCCAGCTCAGAGAGAGGTGACTGGGTGTGCAGAGAAGAGGAGGTTGAAGTTCAAACTGAAATGATATTTCTTAGGTGTGACTTCAGGATAATTATATATATATATATATATATTTTTTTTTTTTTGACAGGCAGAGTGGACAGTGACAGAGAGAGACAGAGAGAAAGGTCTTCCTTTGCCGTTGGTTCACCCTCCAATGGCCGTCGCGGCCGGTGCGTTGCGCTGATCCGATGGCAGGAGCCAGGTGCTTCTCCTGGTCTCCCATGCGAGTGCAGGGCCCAAGCACTTGGGCCATCCTCCACTGTACTCCTGGACCACAGCGGAGAGCTGGACTGGAAAAGGGGCAACCGGGACAGAATCCGGTGCCCCGACCGGGACTAGAACCTGGTGTGCCGGCACCACAGGTGGAAGATTAGCCTATTGAGCCGCGGCGCAGGCCGAGGATAATTATATTTTCTAACATCAATAATAAGCAGAGAAAAAATGAAAATGGCAATAATTAAATTTCTTGGGTTTTAAAAAGAAATTTATTTATTTGAGAGGCGGAGTTACAGCTAGATAGAGAGAGAGATCTTTCATCTCCTGGTTCACTCCCCAAATGGCTAAAACGGCTAGGGCTGGGCCAAGCTGGAGCTAGGAGCCTCTTCTGGGTATCCCACAGGGGCCCAAGGACTTGGACCACCCTTTGCTGCTTTTCCAGGCACACTAGCAGGGAGCTGAATTGGAAGTGGAGCAGCCGGGATTCAAACCAGCATCCATAAGGGATTCTAGCACTGCCAACTACGGCTTAGCCCACTGGGACTTAACCCACTGTGTCACAGCAATGGCCCTGCAATAATTACATTTAATAATGGTGTTAAATAAGATAAATGTGCTTAATACTCAGGAAACACTGGGGTAAAATTATAAAATATCTGGACTATTTAAATGGTTTGTATGAAAACAAAGTGGTATTTCACAGGACTTGTATTGTTCCTTTCAGAAATGTAGAAATATCTCCAAAAAATTGATCATTATTCATAGATAAAGGAAGATAGCATACTATAATAGAAAGTATTTGGAGCCAGATAGACTTACATTCAAGCTTAGTTCTACTACTATGACTAATATGATCCTGGCCAATGGCATTGCTAAGAAGACTTTGGACTGCAAGAAGAGAAATCTCAGCTGGCAGGTACTTTAGCTGTAGTGAACATTTAGTTATATCATCTAACAATTAGTCTGGAAGTAGTCAGTTCCAATGATACCAGAATGCTAGCTTTGCAGTTTTCATCACTGTATCCTGTTAGACCCAACAAGGCTCTAACAACTGTTCATTGAATACTCACATGACAAGTTCTAAAGGAAGAAATGAGTGAGAGGGTAGCAATGCCAAAGAGAGTTTTCTCCACACACCACTTATCAGAGAGGAAAAACTTTCCCATAATCCCCCAGGAGACATCTCTTGAGTCATTGTTTAGAGTCCCAGAAGAGTCACCAGTGAAAGAATATGGGTTGGCTGAGACCATTCATAATTGACCTAGTTAGGTTGGGTACAATGCTGCTAACAATAACAAAAAAATCAGCATTCTGTCAGCGAAGAAAGAAAAAAGAGCTTACAGGTTTGGAATCAGACATGAACGCCAAGCCAGCCACTAAGTTTCTTTGCATCTTCATACTTCTCTCTGAAATTATATACTTAGCAGGATAATTTTAAAAATAAAGAAAATGCATGTTTATGGCATGCCATAAACAATTAGCTCTGAGCACCTTTTAGTAGTACAAAGCTGCAAAACAAATAAAAAGAAAGAATTAATAAAATCTCAGGTGGAACTTTAAATATGAGCTCAACAGTTAATGCAATTAAGGTAAAAAGACAGTATATAAGCATTATATAATTGTGAATAAATATGATGAAAACAAAGTACAACTGATACTCATGGATCCTGTATTTGAAAATACGACTAACTGCTAAAATTTATTTATAACACCAAAGTCAATGTAGGGGGCTTTCATGCTCATTTACAGACATATACAGAGTAGAAAAAAAAATTGAACCACTTGACACATATGTTCCCAGATAGGATCAAACAAAGTGATGTTCTGCCCTCTTGGGTCAGTTCTATCAACAAGTATCCTTTCCATGTCTGTTGTTTTATATCATGAAACTATATGTTGATTTCACTATTTAAAATGGCCTGATGCATGGTGCAGAAGTGCTATCTAATATTGGAAAGCACAGGAAAGCTGTGTTGTTCTATGTTGTTGGGCAGATACAGGTATGAGTTAGGTTTCCTTCAGGAATGAGTAATAATACCATTAGCTTTTGAGTTCAAAATAAATGAATCAGCAATATACATTAAATAAGGTATTTTGAAAAGAAAAACATATAAAATACGGTGGTTATGGTTGAGAGGTTACAATATTGCCACCAGAGGCTTGCAAGAAGTTAACCCTATATCTCCTTGAAAAGCAATTCAGTTTTCACTAATACTGCAGGTGGTATAGACTGTAAATACCAGGATTAGTCAGTATATGCTATATGTCTTTTAATACAGAATAGACATTCTATATATACATTTAAGTAGTTAGAAACTCTGCAACTAGCGGTAAAATTTCTGTAGACAAAATAGCGACATGTTCCAAGTTCTGGTGGATAGGGAAATTATACATAATTAAATATTGACTTAAATAGCAATGAGTAAAGGTTTCTGTTGGAGGATATTGCCTGTAATGTGTTATAGCATGTTGAATAATGGAAGATAGTCTAATTGTACAGCTCTAGAAGACTGGCTTGACAAATTATTATACTTCCAAATGATTATTACCAGTACTAATTTTTGTACTAAGGAAGAATATTTGGTAATATGAAAAATTGTTCACAATATATGTGAATAGTATCATCTCAGTTTAATAGCAAAATGTGACATCCTGTGTGTATTACATATGTGCACAAAAATAGATAAATGAAAAACTGATAGCTGTCATGAAACTTACAAAAAATGTAAAAACAGTGTATTTTTAGGTGGTAGAATTTTAGATGACTTTTAGTTTCTTCCTTGTGATTTTCTGTATATTCCAGATTTTCTAATCATGTTAACAAAAATAAAAAATAATAGATGACATGGAATAAGTAGTCTCTAAATCCAAAGGAGTCATTTGTTGTCCCAGAACAGAGGATGGGTTGTGTGAAGGGTAAAGGAGATGGCAAAGGCTGGTGTCTGGCTGGTGTCTTGGTCCAGAAGTTTCCTGTTGCAAAGGAATCAGTGTTCCTACATCATAACTTCTTTATCCTATAACCTGTTAAGCCTTCCAGTGCCATAAGACAAAGAGTCATCATTTCAAGAGCAACATTTTAATTTTCCTTAGATTCAATCAGATTTTTCATTTTCAGTTGGTGAATTTACCTATCATTAGCTGATTGCTGACCAAATACCATCAGAGAGAAATTTGCAATTACAATAATAAATAATATATTTAACATAGGTTATACTACATTGAAGCAAGTATATATAAATGAAATTTTGTTAATGTGTAATGAGAAGTAGTGACTCCCATCCTTCTCATGTTGGTGGAAGTGAAGGTAGAAGTCAAGAAAGAGTGGATGAAGGGGACTGGGAAGACACAGGTCAATTCTCCATGGATGCAAGTGCAGGCCCGGTGGGTCCTAAGGCAAAGTTGTGCTCTATCTTAGTGATCGTGGGAATCCTTTTGGAAACCACACTGCCCTGGCCACACTCTAGAGTAATTAAGTGAGAATTATCTCCGGGGTGGATGTAGGCTTCAATATTTAAAAATTCTTCCGTGCTTCCAATGTGTAGACAAGGTGGAAAGTCACTTCTTGAAGAGAAGAGGAGGGTAGAAGGCTAGGGCAAGGACTGGAAGGCCAACTTGGAAGTCGTGTGATTCTGATTCTGATTGTCCTTTATTCACCTTCCCCAGGCTCAGGGCAAGCAGAAGCTGTTTACAGAGCATTTTTTTATCTGGAGCTCTAAGTGGTGGGAAGATCTGCTTTTTATTATGAAGAAAAAATGTTTAGGTTTGTGTTTTTAACATGACTGACTTATAGAAAGGAATTATTTTCCCAAGAGAATGTGTCCTGTCTTCTAGAACACTGTGTATTTAGTGCTTTAGAAATTGGAGAGTGAATAAGGTATTTGAGAATCTCTGTGAAACAGGATGTTAAAATGATGAGATTCTTGGCTAAGAATAGCAACCAAAAGAAATTTGCCAAGTTTGCTATATCATAAAAGGAGATGCTAAGCTGTCTAACTCACTGTTCCCTCCTGGGCAATTTGATGTGGATCACTAAGGCTAAGTAAACAGTACATATTTCTTAATATTAATAGGCAGGTATATGTATATATTTCCTAAAAATTATGAAACAAAATACATGATTACAATGCAAATACAGAAGAATAGAAGGAAAAATGTCTATAATTCGTTGGCCCAGTAAAAAACCTCCATTAATAGTTAAAAACTAAGGCAAGATGGTATTTTGGACTGGGAATAGTATTAAACCATGGTTAAAGTTATTTTATTATGATAACATTATACCACATTTCAATGTTCTTTTTAACTATCAACATATCCAGTATTTTCTCATGTTATGATTAATTTAATTTGAAACAAAATTTTTCCTCATTTCCATTTTGTTTTTAGCCATTTATTTTATCCTCCTAGACCCCTTCACATTAAATAAAATAGAAATAAAATTCTTTTGCTCTCTTAGCAAGGAAAGGCTTTTCCATTAACTGACAGGTCTATGACTTTGGACAAGTCCGTTCACCTTTATGATCTGAATGTCCCTGCCTGTAAAATGAGCTGGTTAAATTAGTCAAGTTCTAAGGTCACTTTCAGTTCTGAAACTTGATAATTCTAAGGCACACAAATCTTGCATCTGACCCTTCTCCAACCCCTGTTATCTGATTCTGATCTCCCACTCTTCTTACTCACTTACCTGTGCTTTCTGTCCTTTCTTTGACCCGGACAAGTTCATGCCATAGTTCTTGACCAAACAAACCAAGCCTCCAGGTCCTTTTGTAAGAACTCCTCCATGTCCCATTCTAAGCCCCTTCCAAGGAGTCTAGGAAAAACAAATCCATGCAGAACAACAATCTTCCAGACACTAGAAGTTGATTTGTTTTGACGACCTCTGCCTAATATAGATAAAAACGAAAGATTGCTTGATGGCCCACATGGTCATTATGGTAACCAGTTCATCAAATTTCTTGCTACACTGTTCAAGTCCTTCTGGTTTAGAGTGAGTACTAGATGGGGAGCTACAGCATGGGCTTGACATCCCAAAATAACAATGCCTAATGCGTGCTTGATTCTGACACAGGGAAACTTTTTTAGCTTTTCTCTGAAACCTATAGCTAAAGAATCAATAATGAAATGCATGGCAGTACCTGCTTTTGATCAGTTGGATAGCAATGCAGCATGGGAGGGAAAGTTGGGAGACTTGGAGGGATGAGAATTGAAAAATCAGCATGGGCTATTTTGAGCCTTGGTTGGTGTTTTAGTCCATTTTGTGTGGCTAGAACAGAATACTGCAGACTGGATAGTGATCAGAAATTTATTGACTCAGGATTCTAGAGGCTGTTGATTTCAAGATCAAGAGTCTGGCATCTGTCAAGGGTTTTCTTAATGCCTTAAAATATGGTGGAAATTATCACATGGCAGAGGGCAAGGAGAGGATGAGAGAGTGAGAACCAGAGAGAGAAAAAGGCAAAAGGGTTTGAACTCATCCCTTCATAAGAAACTCTTCTCTCATGATAATGGCATTTTCATTCACTCCACACAAGTGGTCTGGTAACTTCTCATTTGGTGAATTCTCAATTTGGTGATTAAGTTATGAACATATACCTTTCTAGAGACACATGTAAACCACAGTAGTTGATAAATTTCAGGGTGACAGTGTGTTTGAAGAGGAGGAAGTAAAAACGGTGAATAAACAATAGACTGGACAGTTAATAATGTGAGAAAATAAACGGAGGTGATGTTCATTAAAAGAGACAAGTGGGCTGCATTGTGTGAGGTTCAGACCCTTGCAGGTGTTGTTATGACTGTGAGTGAAACCATCGTCCCAAATGAACAGAAAGGGAATTGTGACTTATTTGAACAATGCATGGTTTGACCAGACCCAGAACTCACTAGTTTGACCTTTCACTATAGGGAAAGGAAAACAAATATTTGGGCCCAAAATCAAAATGAAAGAAAGAGCAAGCAATGTACAAATACAATACTTTGGCAAGGAACCAAGCATACCTGAATTAGGTATCAAACCATACTACCATTTTCTTACTTGAGCTCTGAGAAAAATATAGTGATATATATGGCTTACTCTGTGTCTCACAAGACTTAAGAATCTTTGTTTATTACCTTATGTAGCCCTGTATCTGATGTCATGTCAAGGGGAGGCGAGGGTGTTTACGTGGGTCATCTGCTTGGGGAATGAAAGCAACACAAATGATAGCAAGGGATGGGGCATTGAATAAATCTGTGGGCCAGGGGTCAAAATGCACAAATGGGGCCGGCGCCGCGGCTCACTAGGCTAATCCTCCACCTTGCGGCGCCGGCACACCGGGTTCTAGTCCCGGTTGGGGCGCCGGATTCTGCCCCGGTTGCCCCTCTTCCAGGCCAGCTCTCTGCTGTGGCCAGGGAGTGCAGTGGAGGATGGCCCAGGTGCTTGGGCCCTGCACCCCATGGGAGACCAGGAAAAGCACCTGGCTCCTGGCTCCTGCCATTGGATCAGCGCGGTGCGCCGGCCGCAGCGCGCCGGCCGCGGCGGCCATTGGAGGGTGAACCAACGGCAAAGGAAGACCTTTCTCTCTGTCTCTCTCTCTCACTGTCCACTCTGCCTGTCAAAAAAAAAAAAAAATGCACAAATGAAAAAAACCACCAGGAGACAAAATGAGGAGAGATAGAGAGCACCACCTCAATTAACTTGCTGAGTGACTCATTTATTCATTCAACATTTAGTGAGAGGTTGGGCATTTGGCCTAGCAGTTAAGATGCCTGCAACCTACATCGAATTGCCTGGGTTTGATACCTTGTTCTGTTCTGGGCTCCAGCTTCTTGCTAATACAAATGCTGGGAGGAAGTGGTGATGGCTCCAATGACAGTTCCTGCCACCCATGTGGGAGACCTGGATTGAGTTTCTGGCTCCTTGCTTAAGCTTGGCTTAACCTCAGCCCCTGCAAGGGTTTTTCTTTTCTCTTTCTCTATGTCTCTCAAATGCATATTAACATTTTTTTAAAAAAAAAACTTATTGCTATTTGTTATAGGATAAAAATAATGCTATATTGTTTCACATGGTACTTGTACTTGTGTTCCCACCAGAAATGTATTCAAGATCCCATTGATCCTCATAACTCCAACACTTGCTTTTGATAGACTTTGAAATTTCTAACAGTTCAAATGGTTTTATAACATTATATTTAGTTATGTATCTTTTTTATTTCTCTCATCATTCTTATACATGTGTGTCATCAGACATGAATAAAAATCTTTGTAGCAGAACATTTCATAATAGCAAAAACCCAGAGACAAGTCAAATGTCCACTGGCAGAGGAATGCATAAGAGGTTGGAATACTCACATAATTTGATATTATACAACAGAGAAAATTGAAAAATTACTACTATAGATAAGAATAGGATGAATTAGATTGAGTGGCGAGGGTTGGGGATCAACTTCCAGGGCTTGGTAGGTGGTATGATATAATTTTGTAAAGTTCAAAAATCAAAACAATAATTGCTTAAGAGTGTGTGTGTGTGTGTGTGTGTGTGATAAACCGACTTACAAAATAAGGAGATGAGAAAAAGAAGAAAAGAAAATACAAAATGGAGACTATATCAGTAGGGGAGAAGAGGGCAAAAGAAGAGCACACAGATGAAGTTATTAGCATTGTTCATATTCTTGGACTTGGAGGTGGACTCATAGATGCTGATTATAAATTGATTCAAAAGAATAGATAAAATGGAAGAGGATCATGCACAGATTACTACTGATGCTATTTTATGAAGGCTTACAAAAGTTCCAATTCTTTGCACCTGATTCAATAAAACAAAATAAAATAAAATGTGTGTTGCACTCCTAGTGAGAGCTAGGCCTCCTGCTCTAAATTTATTTTGCAAGAGTAAGCAGAGAACTGTAGCTGCAAAATTTTTTTTCCTTCCTTAAATTGTATGCCAACTATGGGTCAACCAAAGTACTTGGCTCAGGGAACTGGGCTGACAGAACAATCAGCATGCTGAATATTGCTGGTTACCATATGTTGATTTCTTGTTTTTTGAGACTCTCAGCTTTTCTCCTTTAACATATAGATCTGTGTTCACTCAGTACAATGTTGAGAAGGTACAGTTATTAGAAATACCAAATACAAGATCAAATAAGACATTCGAGACTTTTGTTGAAGTACTTACATTGTGGTGTAATGGGTTAAGCTACTGCCTGCAATGCCAGCATCCTTTGGGCACAGGTTCGAGTCCCGGCTGCTCCACTTAAAATCCAGCTCCCTGCTAAATGTGCCCGAGAAAGCAGCAAAAGATGGCCCAAATGCTTGGGCCCCTAAATCCATGTGGGAGACCTGGATGAAGTTCCTGGCTCCTAGCTTCTGTCTGGCCCATCCCTTAGCTGTTGCAACCATTTGGGGAATGAACCATCAGACAGAAGATATCTCTCTCTCTCTCCATCTCTTTCTCTCTCTGTAACTTTGATGTTCAAACAAATAAAGTATATATTTCAAAAAATTAGTACTTCTAGATATGGAACTTCAAATTTCCAATGATTTATTCATATACACTTGTACACATACACTCTCCTATGCATTGAGATCACCATTTACATAGTCTATTCAGAATATCTAGTTGTGGTCATACTCAAGAGGATGATTCTTCACTGGTGGTCCCCATTAATACAATCAAAATGATGCATTTTTCTTTTTTACAGTCTCAGCTTACTCAGGTATCTCTGTAAACTTATTTAACTTTTACTTCAAATTAATTAGTACCCAGCCCTACCAGGTGTACTTGAGCATTAAAGAGTTTCTAGGTAATTTAGAGATCTCTCAATGCAGGTAATTAGAGGATTATTAACAGATTTACTCTCTGATAAATGTGCACAATTAAAATCCCAAAACTTAGTAGGACTCTCTTTCACTCATCCCTCAAATGATCTATTGGAATAGGTTTCATTGTCAGTTTATGGTTACCCAATGATGATTAGCAATTATTGTTCAATCATTTATTCAATAAAAATTTGCACTCATTTTTCAGAAATTACAAATGAAAAACATTAAAGATACAGTAACACGGCACTTGGCCTCCAATAACCATTAATATGAGTATTAATAAAGTACAGTTTAGACTGTATTTAGCAACTGTCACCACTGATCACTGTCACAATGGGTTGTATAAGCTTCCCCACTCCAGCATGGTAACTGTTTGTTCTCAAGTAATAAAAATTGTGAAATAAAACTAGAGGAGTCACACAGAGTTTACCCTGAGGTTAGGGAGACTGTATAAGAAAAGGAAAAGTCCCTTGAGAATGTGTTGGAAATTAAGATTGTATTCTTCTACATTCTTCTTCCTCAAAAGTTGCCCATGTATTGGAGGCAGGTGTTGCTTGAGGAAAACAATCATCTATTGATGTGGCTGGAAAAATCTGAAAAGTTTTGCAGAAGTTTGCCCATGTTCTCTTGTCTGTCATAACCATTTCTTTGGAAATATTGCTCTATCACCCTGCCTGTTAGTGATTTTATGAAGCAACAGGAAAATGCCCCTAAAACTCTGCAAAATAGACTTGATGCTTATGACAAAAGGGGAAAACTGTCTACCTTTCGTTTCCCACTTCATAGGTTTGGTATCAGGAACAAGAGCCAGGTATACTTGCTTTGTCCAATTCCTCCACTCTGACCCAATTTGCAAACCCCTGCAGTTCTCGTCTGCACACTTTCCCATGTGAATTTATTTATCTTCCTTAACAGTCACCTCAATTTATTCGGGCAGGATGCTCCCTCAAGCACTGTTGGTAACCTAGTCCAGCACTGTATTGCTATTATATTTGCAAAGTTCCTAAAATAGCTTACATTTCTCCTGCAGCTGTGATCACCTCTCACCCTGCATGAAGGCCTTCCCTATCTCCTGCTGCTTTTACTCTGAAGATTCTAACATGGCCTTGGCGGCCCCAGTGATCCAACTGTCCAGCCTCATTTTGGGTCCCTTGGCTCTCAAGCTCCAGTTTATTTCTTCCTGTTGAGCTACCTCTTCCTCCACCCCTCAGTAATTCCTCTTGTTTGGTCTCATGTTAAAGCCCACTTCTTCAGGGAACTCTTCCCCAACCTCCTAGCCACGGTCAGGCCTTCCAGAGTACACAAACCAAAGTAGTAATTATGAGTTTATTATTTGTGTGTTATTCGTTTGAAGTCTGGCCTCCTCTATGCCTCCATGCTGTAAGTTCCATGAGGACAAGGATTACATGGGTCCTGTCCCTTGCTGCTTTACCTGTTTCTTGCACAGGACCTGGCACATAATACACAAGGAGAGTTGTCTCTCAGTATCCACAGCAGATTAGTTCCAGGACTATGTCCATACCAAAATCCACAGGCAGAGACTGAAGTCTCTTATGTAAAATGGGGTAGTAGTTGTGTAAAACCCAATGCACATACTTCTGTACACATTAAATCATCTCTAAATTATTTATGCTACCTAATACAATATAAATACTATGGACATAGTTGTTTGCTGTATTGCTTAAGGAATAATAATGAAAAACAAACAACTTTTTCTACCCAGTTTCAGCACAGAAACAACTATCATAGGCCTGACTATATAACACACAATCATGAACTCCACAGATACCAAGCCCGTGGATTGTACTTCATATTTGTTGAATGAATTAATATGTGCACAGATTAATGAATCTCAATCTAATTCACAACCCCATGATCCACACCTAAAGGCACCTCCGATGCCACAATTTCTTATTTCAAACTGTATTTTGAGATAATCATATATTCATATGTAATTATAAGAAATGTTACATATACTCTCTACCCAATTTCTTCCAATTGGTGATAGCTTACATGACTGAATAGTACAACATTACAACCAGGAAACTGACATTGGCAGAACCCATCCATCTTTCTCAGATTTTGTAACTTTTACAGTCATTGTATGTCTATGTGTGGCGGGTGTGTGTTTAGTTCCACATAATTTCATCATGTGTGTAGATTTATGTGGTAACCACCACATTAAAAGAGAGCACCCCATCAGAGAAGTCCCCCATGTTACTGATTTAGAGCCACAGCTGTCTTCCTCTTCTCTCCTCATCTCTCTTCCCTTCCTTCCTTTCTCTTCCCCTGAATTCTGGCCAATGATATTCTGATGTTCATGTCTATAATTTTGTCATTTTAAGAATGTATATAAAGCGTTTCATACAGTATATAAAATACTAAGGTTGGCTTTTTTCACTCATAATGAGCCCCTTCAGATTCAGCTAAACTGTTGCATGGATCAATCATTTTTCCCTTTAATTGCTGAGTAATAATCTATGGTATGGAAACATCATAGTTTGTTTAGTTGTTCACTTACTGTCTGATATTTGGGTTGTTTCTGGATTTGGTCATTACAAATAAACCTGCTATGCACATCTATGTACAGCTTTTGTGTGAATCTAACTTTTCAGTTCTTTGGGATAAAAGTATCAGAGTACATATTCTAGGTTTTATTGCAGGCATATGTCTAATTTTTAAGAAATTGCCAAACTGTTTTTAAACTTACTGTACCATTTGACACTTATCCTTGTATAAATGATTCAGTACTTGAACATCCTCACTAGCATTTGGTGGTGTCACTTTTTAAAAAATTTTAGTAGTTTTAGATATTCTGATAGTTGTATAGTAATATCTCATCATAGTTTTATTTTGCATTTCTGTAATGATTTATAATGGTGAACAAGTTTTCATGTATTTATTTACCATTTGTGTATCCTCTTCAGTGAAATATCTGACTGTCTCATGCCTTTTTTCTAATTATTAATATTTTTTCTTTAAACTGTTGAGATTTGAGAGTTCTTATATACACTAGACACCAGCAACTTTTGGCCCATTTCCTTCATTTTCACATGAGGATACTGTGGGTCAGAATGGTAAAGTGACTTTCCAGCCTTTTAGTTGCTGAGACAGGAACAGCCAACGCTTTGTCCTCTGAGTCCCCCTGCAGTACTTTTCCCATGGCTCACCTTGGTGACTTCCTGACTCAGCAACCTACCCTCAACTTAGCCCACACAGTTTCTCGGAGCCAAACACGACATTTCTGAACACACAGCCTTCCAGGGTTAGATGTCGAAAGCTGGTCCTTTGAAGTTTCTTGTCCATGTGAGTCACACCATCTCCTTATCAATAAAGAAGAGATGCAGTGGATGCTGGGATGTCTCGCCCGAGGTCTCCATTAGCACTGAAGATTTCTATTCTGCCCCCCACCCCACAACAGGGAATATTGTCCACAGAGCCTTTAGTTCTCAGTCCTGAAGGATTATGTTTAAGTGTCTTCATGTCCAAATTCAAGACCTCTTTCCTGGATTAGTCTGTATCTGATGACTGGTTAATGTGGAGGTACAAAGGCCTGCCTAATTCTTTTTAAAAATTTCAATTGACGTGTAATTGTTTATATAAGTGTTTAACAGATACAGTGTGATATTTTGAATTTTGATACATATATATATGTACACATATGTGATGATCAATTTGGGGTACTTAACATTTCTAACATCTCACACATTTATCATCCTTTGGAAACATTCAAAATTCTTTATCCTAGCTATTTTGAAATATGTAATAAGTTATCATTAGATATAATTGCCCTATTGTGCTATAAATCACTATAACTTATTCTTACTACCTGCTTTTTTTGCTTAATCACCAACATTTCTCTATCCCTTTCTCCCTTCCTGTTCCCAGTCTCTGGTAACTATCATTCTACCAGTCACCTTCTATGAGATCAACTCTTTTTGTCTTCCTCTTATAAGCAAGAACACTTGGCATTTTTCTTCCTGTTTTAACATTAAGTTCTCCAGGCTCATTCATATGGCTGCAGATGACAGGATTTCATTCCTTTTCGTGGCAGAATAGTATTTCATTATATATGTTTTATTTATTTATTTTTTTGACAGGCAGAGTGGACAGTGAGAGAGAGACAGAAAGGTCTTCCTTTGCCGTTGGTTCACCCTCCAATGGCCGCCGCAGCCGGCGCGCTGCGGCTGGCGCACCACGCTGATCCGATGGCAGGAGCCAGGTACTTATCCTGGTCTCCCATGGGGTGCAGGGCCCAAGCACTTGGGCCATCCTCCATTGCACTCCCTGGCCACAGCAGAGAGCTGGCCTGGAAGAGGGGCAACCGGGACAGAATCCGGCACCCCATTATGTATGTTAATAGTACTTCACTATGTATATTAACCATATTCTTTTATTGATTCATTCAAAAGTGTATGTTTACAACACCTTGAGTATTGTGAATGGTGCCATAATAAGCACAGGAATGCAAATGTCTCTTTGATGTACTGATTTCCTCTCCTTTGGATAAACATCCAGTAGTGGGGTTGCTGCAAGATAGCTCTATCTTTAGCTTTTTGAGAGCCTCCATACAGTTTTCCATAATAAAAAGCCTGCCCAATTCTTTTTTTTTTTTTTTTTTTTTGACAGGCAGAGTGGACAGTGAGAGAGAGAGACAGAGAGAGAAAGGTCTTCCTTTGCCGTTGGATCACCCTCCAATGGCCGCCGCTGCAGCCGGCGCACCGCGCTGATCCGATGGCAGGAGCCAGGAGCCAGGTGCTTTTCCTGGTCTCCCATGGGGTGCAGGGCCCAAGCACCTGGGCCATCCTCCACTGCACTCCCTGGCCATAGCAGAGAGCTGGCCTGGAAGAGGGGCAACCGGGACAGAATCCGGCGTCCCAACCGGGACTAGAACCCGGTGTGCCGGCGCCGCAAGGTGGAGGATTAGCCTATTGAGCCACGGCGCCGGCTCAAGCCTGCCCAATTCTGCACAACTCCCTGCAGCCACGTTAGATGCAGAGTTTCCCAAGGAGTCACAAGTACTTTCTTGAGAACACAACAGCCCAGCTTCTTCCTTTTCCAAGTCTTTCTCTTCTTTCTTCTCTTTTCTTCTACAGGTATGAATTACAATACTAATCTATGAGACATTTCCAGCACACTTCTTGCTATCTCAGAGTCTGCTCTCTGGGATCCCACCTGTGACACATGGTGCCAGTAATGATTTGAGAAGCTTAGTGTTGAGATGAGATTTGGGAACTTGATCACTCACTGCTCAGTGGACAACAAGGAATGCTACCAACCAAGAGAGAACGCTTATTAACACTTATTCCAGAGGTGTCCTAGAAAGGGGTTCTTGTAGAAGAGAATGCTCCAACAGGTGCTGTGTACCAAGTATGTGAGAAATATGGGGAAAAGTAACTCCAAGGATAGTGCGATTGGGTTTCTGTTGCTAAACACAACTGACAGTTATGAACTAGATAATGAAAGGTTTTGAGGGATTTATTGGCAATGAAAGGCTAAGGGTGAAACACAGAGGGCTTTCCTGGTGGTTTATAAAGAGGCTCTATCTCCTGTAGCCTGAGGGCTGAGAAGCCCAGGCCTGTAATTTAATCACAAGATCACCAAAACTCAAAAAAAAAAAAAAAAAATCTAAGGCATCAACTTAGGCAGGTCTGCAGTGTCCAGATTCTCAACTTGGTTGGGAAAGCCTAAGACCCTGATGCACGAGGTGGGGATGGATTGCTGCAGTGAATGAACTTGAGTTCCAGGATTTCTCTGTATGACCAGAGCTTCTGGAAGAGGTTGATTTCTTCCTATTAGGCACAGTGCTCTGCCCACATTTGAAGATCACGTAGCATTCTCTCCTCTGAATAAAAACATGTATTCTTGTAAGAACTCCCATCCACATCTCTCCTGGTCACCAGGTCAGCAACTAGAGTTAGGTCACAATCCAAGTTGGCTGAGGACTGAGCTGAACTCTCTAAGGGAGAACAGGTAGGTCCTAAGGAGCTGCAGGATTTAACCAGCACAGGTCTATAAGAGCAAGAGCCTACATGGAACTGAATTTTGTAGGTTCTGCATCAAGGCTAGCAGAACATAAAATTGAATTAAGGAGGGTTTAGTGATTGGGAAGATTTCTCTAGGATTATAAAATTTAACATTCTGGCCAGAAAACTTGCAAATGTCATGAATATGTTACTTGAAGGCTCTCACAAGCATGAAAAAGCCCACACTAAGCAGATACATTATGTAAGACCAGAAAAGCTACCAGACCATATACTCTATGGAGGGCCCAAATGATATACAATTCACCAAAGCAATTCCTCAGGAGGAAAGCATCTGCAACACCATGCTGGGTTAACAGATGATTCCCCCAGAACTGAGCAGGTGACCATACACTGCAGGAAATGAAATTCTCAAACACTTCGAGACTGTTGGACACAGGGTCATTCAAAGCATCAACATAGGACACACAATATATCTGGTGATAAATGGAGCCTGGGTCCATATCTGGGCCCACAGATTCAGTCAGGCTTCCTGTTTCCAATCCCTACAAGTACAATTGGAGAAGACATATCTGGTGGGAGGAGTATTATTCACATGGGCACCTTAGCCTGTGGATCAGAGCTATTGTACCATGGAATACTATGTAGTGTACCATGTATTGCATTATGGATGTCCCTGAAATTATACCGCTACTCCTCTGTAAGTAAAAACAATATTACATCTTGCATTGAATGATAGAAATTGGTGCTGTCCTTGAAATCTTTAGGGAGGTAGGGGTGATGGTTCCCATCCTATCTCCATTTCATTCACTGAGATCTGTAGAAATCAGATTGGCCCTACAGGATGACTGTACATGCTACAAGCTCAAAGAAGTGCTAGTGCCAATTTCAGTTGCTGCCCAAGGCTGCCCCAGAGGGAACGCCTTTATAGCAGATTAGTGTCGCCTCACATTCATGATATATGGGCACTGATCTAGCTAATCTAGTCTTTTGCATATCTATCAGAATGGTATATCCAGAACAGTTCAGATCCACTTGGGACAGATCACCCTCTATATTTAAAGTCTTATTTTTCTAACTATATTAGCTCAGAAACCTGGACTGGCTGTACATCACACAGAACAGCCACTGGTCTTCTAGACTGATAGGAGTTATGCTAATTGGATTGGAAAAAATAGAATTACTAGCTTACAGGAAGCCCCCCGCACTTCAAAGGACAGGAAAAAAAAACCCTGAAAATTTAAAGTGTCCTATATTAGTATGCATTTTAAGTATTCAATGGTATTTCAAAATATCTGCTGTGTAGGGATACAGCAAATTATTTCATCCTGCCCCTCCCAGTAAAGCAAAGGAAGCTCAGATACTTGGTAGAATTGTTAAGGTTCTGAAAATTGCACATTTAGCATCGTGGAGATTTCTGCAGCTTGTATACCACAGTCAAAGTTACTTCTAAACATTTGTGGAAAATGGAATTTAAATTTATTTTGGTGTAAAAAGTTTTTGACATCCATTGCATTCAAGAGATCTTCAAAAAAGTTCATGCAAACGTATATTATGAAAAACTTATATTATGAAAAAGACACATAAATTTCAAAATCTTTTACTCCAGAAAAAATCTTTTAATTTTATTTTTTCATGAACTTTTCAAAGTACCCTCTTACATAGAAGGTTGCCAGTTCTGATTGGGACTTAGAGCAGGAAAGGGCCTCACAAAAGGTCAGGGATGCTGCACTATTGTCTCTGACTTTGGGCCTTTTCCTCTAGACGACTGATATTAGAAGCATACCCAGAGGTGAGAAAAGACTCTGTGTGAAGATTATGAAAAACCTCAAATAAGAATCTCAACAAAACCCCCCTATTATTCTGAAACAAGACCATTCTAACTCTAGCAAAACAGTGTCTGGCATTCTGTGGAGCCACAGTAGAGACAGGGTGACTTTTGAGACACCAAATGACATGGAGTCAAAACTGCCCATCACCAAACATGCCATATGATAAGGTTAGGAAGCAATTATTCACAACAAGATGGAAACAGCCCAGAAGGCACAGCACAGTGTATGAGCAAGTAGCCCAGTTCCCCATGTCATTCCTACAACCACACATGGGACACCTAACAATCAGCTGAAGGATGAGCAAAAGCCTGAGATTGATTTGAAATTGTGTTGGCTTGATACGTGGGCTCAAGTCATACTCCCAGCAGGGGTAATTAACCCTGAATATCTGAAGGAAGTCCAGCTTTGGTTAGACATTTGTGGCAAGAAGAACAATGTTGATTACCCTAGTCATCCTCTTGATACTTTGCTCTTGATGATCAAATAGGCAAATGCAGAGCCAGAGTCTGATGACTAAGGACTGGGATTCCTCAGGGATGAGGATCTGGGTAAAGTCACCACTAAAACCAGCCGTAGTGCTAGCTGAGACAGAGGAGGGGGTTGGGGGGTAGACTACAGTGTTTGAAGAGGAATGATGTTATGATCAGCTGGGCTCCAGCTGCAGTGGGCAAAGGTGCAGCTTGTCCTACTAACCTCCTTCTCCTGTTTGTCTCAGGGAAATCTCCATCCTCCACTCATTCCCCTGGAATCCTAGAGGAGATGCTTCTAGAAATCAAAGTCGTGGGCCCAAGCAGTATAAAGGAGAGACCGCAGCAGATATGGTGTGCTTCCTAGATCCCACTCAGTACAGAACTTCTTCTCCCTGCTGGCAGTGCTATGTGCAGACGCCCTCTGCTGGCCTCCCTTTGTAACACTGGCCTTGGCAGAAGACAGTTGTCTTGCCCAAGGTCACATGCCTCCTTCCTGAGGCAGTGCGACTTAAAGACTGGAGGGAAATGTTGTTGAAGCATTCTGGCTCTTAGTGAGTGCTGTGTCCTCTAAACACAAGAAGTGCTTGGTTCATGGTAGTTTATTAACACAATTCTGTTTGTTTGAGCTGGTGGCCAGTAAGGAGTGAATGAAGACTTAAAGGTTAATACCAAGTGAGGGGCCAAATGGCTTCGCAAGGAAGTCTCCAGGGTAGGAGTTGGCCTCCAGAATTGAGTAGATTGAAGCTAAGGAATTTAATGAGCAGGATTCTGCCTACAAAAGAGCATTGTTATTCATTCCCTCCTCACCTGAAACCTTACACCTCTTGCAGTATAAGTATATGCCACAGAATGTAATACTTCAACGTCATTTTGTTACACTTACTTGGTTTTCATTTGTGAACCTCTTTTCCCACCAAAGTATATAAGCTCTTTCAGAGTAAGGAACTGATTCTGACCATCTCTACTTTCTATTTTTTCTTTCAGTTTTATTTTATTTATTTGAAAGATAGAGTTACACACACACACACACACACACACACCCAGAGAGAGAGAGAGAGAGAGAGAGAGAGAGATGTTCCATCCACTGGTTTACTTCCCAAATGGCCACAACAGCTGGAGCTGGGCCATACTGAAGCCAGGAGCCTCAATGGGTCTCCCATATGGGTGCAGGGGCCCAAGCATTTGGGTCATCTTCCGCTGCTTTCCCATTTGCCGGGAGTTGGATTGGAAGTAGAGCAGCTGGGACACAAACAGGTGTCCATATGGGATGCCGTCACCGCAGGCAGTGGCTCTACCTGCTATGTCACAACACTAGTTCCTATCTCTACTTTCTATGCCATATGTCAGGGTGCTTTGGTCTTAGAAGATGAATTGTTGCCAGCTGAACTTCACCCCAGCAAATGGGTTCAGTTTATGCCCCATACATTCCCAGAAGTGGTTGTAATGCAGTATTCACTTTAATTGGCCAGGTACCTGTCATACAAAACACTGAAGAAGCAAGTTGTCATAGATGAAGGGGAAAACAACACTGTGATCCCCAGCTGGCACCCTTGGGAGAGAAATCTCTCCCTTCTCCCTTCTCACAGTCTCTCTTAATCTTCCTATTTGGATTTCATCATAAGGGCTTAAAGCTTTCTTTGTTCCCTTTCTGGATCTGGTGTGAGTCAGCTTCACTGTTTGTTTGTTTATTTGTTTAGCTGAGTGGGGTCCACATTCCTAGAATCATGAGATCTTGGGCAGAACACATTTAACTGGAAAAAAAATACATAAGAAGGAGGAAAAAAAGACGACTTCCTCCTTCATTTGTTTCCCAGAATTTGGAAATTGATTCAAGGCTTAACATTTGGTTTTTGTTGTTGTTTTTCAATTTCTAGCTTATGCAAATTGGTGTGACACTAAGGGAACTTTTGGGGAAGAACTCGGAATTCCCTGTGTTTTCTGCTGCAGGCTTTTCATTTACAGTCCATTAAAAACATGCCCCAACAAATATAGTCTGACAGTGTGAGAATGATCCTTTCTTCATTTACTCTACGTTTTAAAGCTATCCTGGGTTGGGTGTTATTTTCATGATGCATTTTACTTGCAATGTCACTATAAGAAATTCTAAAATGAATGAGGTGTGACAGTACCTGAATTTCTAGGCTTGTCAGCTAAACAAATAATTTTTCATGAGTGATTAAATAAAATTACTCAATTAAAGAAAAAAAAGCAACTATCATCTCTGTTTCTTTAAATACACCAAAACAAAAATAACATCCTGGATTAAACTTAATTAATTAGCCAGAAATGTTCATGCCCTTTAAAAAATTCATGACATTATTTAAAAAATACTACGACAGAGATGACAGAGACATAGATAGAGACAGAGACAGAGATAGAGAGCTTCCATTTGCTAATTCATTCCCCAAATGCCTGCAACAGCGGGGGCCAGCCAGATGGAATCCAGGAGTCAGAAAGTTCATTTGGGTCTCTCACTTTGGTGGCAGGGATCCAAGAGGTTGAGCCATCATGTGCTACCTCTAAGGATGAGCATTGACAGGAAGCTGGATGGGAAGCAGAGGCAGGATTCCATCCCAGGTGCTCTGACATGGGATGCGGATGTCCTAAGCAGCAACCACAGCACTTGACCACATCTGGATTTTAAAAGGTAAAATCTTAGCTTATCCACATTTTGTTATGCTGTGTACACTCGGACAGTGTTCATAACTTTCACTATAACAGGAATTTTAGGCTGAAAAATCCTGGGTTTAAATCATAGTTCTACTAGATACTATCTATATGACTTCAATTATGTGCTCTGTCACTGGCTTAAATTTCTTATTATAAAACTGAAACAAAAGAGATGATATTATAGGGTTGTTGCAAGGATTAAGTGAAAAATTTACATCATCCGGCACAGAGGTTGCCTGTAGCAGGCCCTTGGGGAATGTTACTTATTTTGCACTCCTTATTTTATGGCTGCTATAAGGGGTGAATCAATAATGTTGATGATGTCATGAGTGACAGTGATTTAAAATACCACCTTTCTCTCTGCTCCCATTCCCATCTGGTCTCATTCCTATTCCCTGTACTGTATTCATCAGAGAGAATTCTCAGCTCCAAAGGACCTGAAAGTTTGTTGAACTTTGGGATGCACAGATCCCCCAAATTTCCCTAGAGTTGAGAGGGAAGAAGAAAAGTAGATGAAGGTAAGAGAGACAAAATCCAGTGCAATTATCACATGACAAATAACCTCATTCTCGCAAAGGAGGACTGAGTGGCTTGTGGCTGGGGACACTAGAGTTAGCACCCAGACCTCACCTTAGGTAATTAGGAACTGCTGCCGGCTCTATTCATAGTGCCAGGATTGGCAGATCTTTCTTTCTGCAGCCCTACTATGGATGGTAGGGTAGCTTTGCTCTTCCCTCATTATGCGATTGATTGTCCAGGCCTAATAGGAAGAGAAGATTAAAGGAGATTGACTCAGGAATAATTTAGGTATAGTAAGATTTTTATCTGAGGGCCAGTATCACCACAATGAGTAAAGCCACTGCCTGAGATGCTGGCAATCCCTATGAGCTCTGGTTCGAGTCTCAGCTGCTATACATGCTGTGCAGCTCCATGCTAATGTGCCTGGGAAAGCAGCAGATGGGCCAAGTATTTGGGTCCTTTCCACCAACATGGGATACCCAAATAGAGCTCCTGGCTTCAGCCTGGCCCAACCCTGGCCAATGTGGCCAATTGAGGAATGACTCAGTGGATGTAAGATCTCTCTCTGTCTCTCCCTCTCTCTCTGTAATTCTGCTTCCAAAGTGAATAAATAAATAAATTCATTTTTATTTTTATTTTATTTATTTATTTATTTATTTATTTTGACAGGCAGAGTGGACAGTGAGAGAGACAGAGAGAAAGGTCCTCCTTTGCCGTTGGTTCACCCTCCAATGGCCGCCACAGCCGGCGCGCTGCAGCCGGCGCACTGTGCTGATCCGAAGGCAGGAGCCAGGTGCTTCTCCTGGTCTCCCATGGGGTGCAGGGCCCAAGCACTTGGGCCATCCTCCACTGCATTCCTGGGCCACAGCAGAGAGCTGTCCTGGAAGAGGGGCAACCGGGACAGAATCCGGCACCCCGACCGGGACTAGAACCCTGGGGTGCCAGCACCACAGGTGGAAGATTAGCCTATTGAGCCGCAGCGCCAGCCATTACATCCCCTTTTTAAAAGCAGCTTTTTTTTTTTTTTAAGAGTTTCTCTGGGGACAAGAAGACTTGAGTGAGTCCAGGAGGCTGCTTTCAAGTGTGTATAGAGGGGCAGGTATAGGTAGCAGGAGGCTACAGGTGCTAGATGATCTTTAGCGCCCCACCAGTAGGGAGGAGGAGGCTGGGTACCAGGAGACAATGTTTTTCTTCTGCCTTCCAAGCATTTTTGCAAGTTCTATACTGATTTTGAGATGTATATACCAAAATGTTGTGTATAATGTTTTCATTTCAAATAGATTTTAGTTATATAAAAACAAAATAAGGAAGAGAGTAAAATGAAGAAAAAAGATAGCTGTGATACAATGCTGGGGCCAAGCAACTGAACATTCACACTGAGAGATAAAACCTAACATACCTAAAGCAATGAAAAAGAAAAATGTGAGATGGCACCGTGGCTCACTTGCTTAATCCTACACCTGTGGTGCTGGCATCCCATATGGGCGCCGGGTTCTAGTCCTGGCTGCCCCTCTTCCAGTCCAGCTCTCTGCTGTGGCCTAGGAAGGCAGTGGAGGATGGCCCAAGTACTTGGGCTCCTGCACCCGCATGGGAGACCAGGAAGAAGCACCTGGCTTCTGGCTTCAGATTGGCGCAGCACCAGCCATAGAGGCCATTTGAGTGGTGAACCAACGGAAGGAAGACCTTTCTCTCTGTCTCTCTCTCTCACTGTTTATAACTCTACCTGTCAAATAAATAAATAGAAAAAAATTAAAATGTGTCCATTAAAGGTCAAATGCTTTAAGCAGAGAAATCAAAGAAACTACAGTTTCAAGTTCATTATGAAGATAGATAATGTGGTGTGACTGAAAGTCCATGGAATTGGAAACAGAAAAGTTGGTATCTCAGCTTTCCCATTTGGGGTAAGTGGTGATTAAATGTCTCGTCTGTGAAATGAGGTTAATCCTGCTATATAAGGTTGCTTGGGGGTTGAGCAAGATATGGTACAGATTCTACAAATCAGGATTCTTGGTTACACTTCAGAGACCAGTTTGAGCCAATTTATTGGAGAATGGATAACGTACAGAATTCCCACAGGACCAGAGCATTGGAATTAGAGGCTATCTATTCAGAAAGGCATATAATTAAATAGATCTAAGTCGGGGGGTATGGGAGTGGCATAGAACTTCTCTCAGTGCTGAGGCCCTGGAAGCAGTTGCTAAAAGCTCCTATCACTGCTGCTTTGGAAACTGGACCTGGCTGCCAACATCCTTGCTGAAACTGAGTCTCTGCGGTACTTCTCCTTTATTCCATTGGTTTTCAAAGCAGATGGTTCTGATAGTGGAATCTGTTACATAGCAGGCTCTAGCTGCAAGGGAGTCTGGGAAAGTATGCCTTGTGTCTACAGAGAGGGATTTCCCCATCGTAAAAAGGGTGTGGAAAAGTGCTAAGAGACTGAGAAAAAATGGCTACTGTTTACTATATACATGTCAGTCTTCAGTTTATAGCTGTTTATAGCAATCTCTTCCACTGGGCAGTGAGGAGGGCATAGGGCCCGTGGGAAGGGGCCTGCTTTGCTGGGAGCTAAGGAAATTGCTCTGCATGGAGCAGTGCCTTTGGTCCCCACTGACTGAAGAATGTGGACTTTGATTCATGTTGATGGGATTTGTTTGACCTCAATGTTAATTATCTTCTCCTGTAAGAAGCCAGTGAGCTAGTTTCTAAGGGCAAGTAGAGGCAGCCCTGTGATTAAAACCACTAAATCAGCGTGCTTTTCAACATCAGCCTAAGTCCCCACTTCCATTCGTTATGCAAACATAATTCACAAATGGTGCATAGTTACCCAAGCCTTGCTATAGAAAAATAATAACAGAATCAAGGCCATTCCTTTTTAACCAGGATCTTTAAAAAAATCACCCAACAAACAAAACTAGGACCAAAAAACCCGTTCACCAGCAAAAGAAACATCTAACATTCAACTGTGGACCTTGCTTAGTGAAAAATAAATACATTTTCCTTTTCATTCTTTTTTTTGTTAGCACATTTGTGTATATAAAGGGAATATTGAGCATTCATAAGCTGGCCTAGCTGAGCTTAGCACAGAGAAACAAGCATGATTCCCATGCATGTGAGTGAGTGTGTTTTCCTTTTCTCATCAGTGCTGACTGAAGTGATTAATGGCTTTGGTTCCTGCTTACTTCATTTTTATCTCTATCAACTCTCTGAACATCCCACTGCCCTTTTGAAAATTCATAGGTCTGCATCTTGGTCCAGTGTGAAGTTGGTGTTGTGGGTGTATCCTCAGATCTTGGCAGTAAGTTGACATTTGTCACATGTGTAGGGTGAATGACGGTGTGGTGGTGCAGCCCACACCGTGATTCCCAAATGCATAAGCTATATCATTTTCCCAAGTCGGAAGCTTTGGGGAAACCCTGAACTTAGCTGGGCTTTAGCAGATGCAGGTAATGGTGGAAATGGAGGCAAAGGATGGAGAGGACAAAGCTCTACTGGCTCCTGTGGGAAAGGGAACATTTTATGGTTACACAACAGGCCCCAAGCCCCTCCAGCAAGCAAACCCAGATAGACTAACTGGCATCACCACCTTCCTCCAGGCATCCCATGGACTCTTTTTTCTTTGATTTTCTAGACCCATCACACTACTCCCATGCTCTTTTAAGTAAGGTTCAAAATTGCATGAGCAAGTGATTGATTTATGCTTCCCTAGGGGACAACTCTGCCCTGTCAGGGGCCCCTCTTGCTGGATTTCCTTTATTAAGGATGGTGAGAATCCTCTTTCAAGCCCCCAAAGCCACTGCTTAGTTCTTGTACATTTTTTCTTTTACAAATACAAAGGACAGGAAGTCCCTTTTTATTCCTCCTGGACTGTCTATATTCTCCAGGGGGAGTAGGGAATGCACATGCTGTTACTCACAGGCCCTTGGGGCAGGGTTCTGCTGGACTCTTTATATCAGTGCAATAACATTTTTGAGCAAAACAGTAGCTGCTGTGCTGCTGCTGACAGCAGATTCTCAGAAGCAACATGAGGTCCTTCCTAGGAAGCACTTCTAAGACTGCTTTTTATGTTTCAAGGAGAAGGGATGCTAGGAAAATCTTAAATGGAGGTTTTCATGCCCTTCATCAAATACCATTGAGAACAACTGGCCTTGTGCCATTGTTCTCAAACTTTGGTATGCATCAGACCAACCAGTAGCACTTCTTGAGGTGCAGATTTCTGGGCCTCCTATCAGTTTTTGACTCAGTAGATCTGGGGTAGGATCTGAGGATTTGCATTTGTAACAGAGTCTCAGGTGATGCTGATGTTGCTAAGATCATGCTTAGAGGACCCTGGCCCTGGTATGTTGTGAACTCCAACCTCATGTTGGCTCCAGGGTATAATAGAAAGGCCACGGAATTGAAATCAGAAAGACAGGAGTTCAAAGCTTGTTTCTTTTTTTTTTTTTTTTAATTTTTTTTTTTTATTTTTGACAGGCAGAGTGGACAGTGAGCGAGCGAGACAGAGAGAAAGGTCTTCCTTTGCCATTGGTTCACCCTCCAATGGCCGCCGCGGCCGGCGCATCGCTCTGATCCGAAGCCAGGAGCCAGATGCTTCTCCTGGTCTCCCATGGGGTGCAGGGCCCAAGGACTTGGGCCATCCTCCACTGCACTCCCTGGCCACAGCAGAGAGCTGGCCTGGAAGAGGGGCAACCGGGACAGAATCCGGTGCCCTGACCGGGACTAGAACCCAGTGTGCCAGCGCCGCAAGGCAGAGGATTAGCCTATTGAGCCATGGCACCGGCGAAAGCTTGTTTGTTATTATCTATAAGACTGTGAGCAAATATTAATGCAACTGGGGCTCAGTTCCCATGTTTGTGTTCATACACCAACCTTTAAGGTCATTTATATGAAACCCCTAAGAACAGTGCTTGCCCAATGGTAGGTGTTTTAAAAATGATTGATCTCTGTCTCAATCACTCTTTTTCTCTTGCTATCTTGTTACCATTTAAGATGTCACTTTAGGCTAGACTAATTCAATCCATCCTCTGAGTATGTATTAGAATCTTGCAGAAAGTTTTAAAATTCTAAGGACATCTCTGTACTCTGGACTAGCTGACTCAGAGCCTAGGGGGATGCAATTAAGTGGGTGCAGGTTCTGAGAGTTGAGTGGAGGAGTCCCTGTCTACCTCTTCTCCAAGACTGTTCTGCAGCGGGATCTCGATTCACCTGATGTGGTGGCTTCTCTCTAGCCCCAAAGAGTTTCCCTATTTCCTTCCTCACAGGGGCTTTGCATAAGTCACTCCCTCTGTGATTCAGCGTCATCCTCTACCTGACCAACTTCTTTTTTTTAAAAGATTTATTATTTATTTACTTGAAAGTCAAAAAGTTACACAGAGAGAGAGGAGAGGCAGAGAAAAAGAGAGAAAGGTCTTCCATCTGCTGGTTCACTCTCCAGTTAGCTGCCATGGCAGGAGCTGCGCTGATCCAAAGTCAGGAGCCAGGAACCTCTTCAGGGTCTCCCACGCGGGTGCAGGGGCCCAAGGACTTGAGCCATCCTCTACTGCTTTCCCAGGCCACAGCAGAGAGCTGGATCAGAAGAGGAGCAGCCGGGACACAAACCGGCGCCCATATGGGATGCCAGCACTGCAGGCAGCGGCTTTACCAGCTACGCCACAGTGCTGGCCCCCCTGATCAACTTCTATGTTATCCTTTCTTCAGATCTCAATCAATTACCACTTCTGCAGGGAAGCTTTGACCATCTGACAAGGCTTGACAGATACAGCCATTTACAGATGAAGACACTAAAGACACACAGTCCTGGAGTCAGGATTTGAACTCAAGTATTTTTATGCTAGAGTTCTACACATGTAACCACATGGTAATCCTCATTCAGCTTACTCAAGAAAACCAGAGCAAAAATTACCAATCAAATGTATAATTATAAGTAATAAATTAGAAATAACCCCAGATTTTAATGCCATTTAAAACTTATTAAACACAGCTTGCAAGTTTATATACATATAAATTGGGAATCTTTGATGACGGGATATTTTCTAAGAAAATATAAATGATCAAACTTAGCCTCAACAGATATAAATATGTGAAACAGATCAACAACCACAGAATAAACTGAAAATACTTTTAAATACTTATCCACCTGGTTTTCTGACTCCTATACCTGCTGGCTATTGCTAAAAATGTCAGGTCTAGATTGCATCATAGGTAAATTATGTCAGATCTTTAGGTTTGGGGCAACAGATAATTCCAGGGCAATTTAAACTGTTCCAGAGCACTGAGAAATATATACAACTTTCAAAATATTTTTGGAAAGCCGAAGCAACATTTTACCAAACCTTATTAAGAAAAACACTTAAAAGAAAACTATAATCCAATCTCACTTAAGAATATAATTCAGCAAAACATTAAAATATACCAAATGAAATAAGGTGTTTGAAAAGTATAACTTAGCACTTGACACATTTATGATAACGTACCACATTAAAATAAAACAAGGGGAAATTTATTAGCCAAAAGACATTTAATGAAGTTCAACAACTAGTTCTGACTTTTTTTTTTTTTTTTTTTTTTTTTTTTTTTTTGACAGGCAGAGTGGACAGTGAGGGAGAGAGAGAAAGAGAGAGACAGAGAGAAAGGTCTTCCTTTTCCGTTGGTTCATCCCCCAATGGCTGCTGTGGCCAGCGCACCGCACTGATCCGAAGCCAGGAGCCAGGTGCTTCTGGTCTCCCATGCTGGTGCAGGGCCCAAGGACCTGGGCCATCCTCCACTGCACTCCCAGGCCACAGCAGAGAGCTGGACTGGAAGAGGAGCAACCGGGACAGAATCTGGCGCCCCAACCGGGACTAGAAGCCGGAGTGCTGGCGCCCCAGGCGAAGGATTAGCCTATTGAGCTGCGGTGCCGGCCGCAACTAGTTTTGACTTTAAAAACAAATACAGAGCAGGTGTTTGGCATTGCAATTAAGATACTACTTGGGACACCCTTATCTCATATCAGAGTGCCTGGGTTTGAGTTCAAGCTCTACTCCTCATTCCAGCTTCCTCTTAATGTGTACTGTGTGAGGCAGCAGGTGCTGGCTCAAGTAATTAGTGTTAGTTCCCTGACTCACTTGTGGCCTGGATTGAGTGGTTGGCTCCTGGCTTTGATTTGACCCACTCCTGTGCATTGAAGAAATTTCGGGGGCAATGAATCAGCACATGGAAGTTGATTTCTCTTTCTCTACATCTCAAATACATAAAAGTTGAAAGAAAACAAACAAAAATCCCAAAGAGTAAAACTCTAACAAATGGATACTCTCTTCGCCAAAAACTATTAAAAAAAAGATATTTCAAATCCTAAGTCAGCATTAGGCTTAGGATGAAAACAGGAAAAACTAAGAAACAAGGTTTTCACTGTCAACACTATTTTGAAACATTTTTGGCTAAGCACAGTCTATTGCAATTAGAGAAACATATGAATATGCAATCTAAGTATTATATTAAAAACTGAAGGAAATAAATTAAAAACTATTACAACAATAAGAAATCTCAGAAACATCTGTTGTCACAAAAGTAATAAGGATAAGAACACACAACTTTTTTCTCTTCTTAAAATGAATAAGAGTTACTGAATTTATCCTGAAGTTCTACAAAAACAAAAGCAAAACTACAAGCCAACAAACAAACAAATTGATGAAATACATGAAACAACAATTTTTGGGACAATGGTCAGTAGTCAGTGAATGACAGTGAATTCTGAGAGGTGGAAAACTAATGAGATAACTACCACAGCAACCCAAGCTTACTGCCTTCAAAATTCCCAGGCTGTGGTGCAAGAAGCAGAAACCAGGAAAAGGTCAGAGGAGCTCCTGAATTAAGGATATTGCTTTTGAAAGCAAAGATCATGCAGGGAATAGAAGAAAAATTTTAAAATCTATAATTAAAATCTTCAAAGAGTCAAGTAAACTTGGAGCATTCACAAAATAAGATCAGCATCTAGTGAAAAGAGCAAAGACAAGAAAGACTTCTTGGCCATGTAAAATATGATAGATGGAAAATAAGGGAGGGTTGTAAGATAAAGTCAAAGAAACATTTTGGATATAGAACAAAAAGGAAAAAATACCCTAAAATGTAGAAAGAAAAGATAAGACACTTGGAGAAGGATACATCTAGTAGATAACAGTTCCTGAAATAGAAACCAAAAATGCTGAGGAGAGAAAAGTATTAAAATAATACAGCAAACATATCAGAACAGAAGAATTTGAATTTCCTGTTAGGAAGTATTCACCACGGACATGGAACAAAGGAAGGAAAAGGCTTATACAAATGTGCTTTGTGTCAGATTTCTGTAAACTTAGAATAAATAGAAAAATGCTAGAAGCTTTTAGAAGAAGATGGTGTTTATCTTCTCTACATGAGAACTTGAAACAAGAACAATAAAGACAATGAAGTAATATATTTAGCATATTTATAATTCTAAAGAAGTAATTTGGAGGAAGGATGGGGTAGGGGACAAAATTTACTGAATTCTATACCTAGCCAAACTAACAAATCAGGAGTAAAAGTGGGGTATGGATAATTTTTTTTAAATTTAATTTATTTATTTGACAGGTAGAGTTACAGATAGTGAGAGGGAGAGAGAGAGAGAGAGAGAGAGAGAGAGAGAGAAAGAGAGAGAGGTCTTCCATCTGAATGTTCACTCCCCAGATGGCCACAACAGCTGAAGCTGGGCTGATTCAAAGCTAGGAGCCAGGAGCTTCTTCTGGGTCTCCCACGCAGATGAAGGGGTTCAAGCTTGGGCCATGTTTCACTGTTTTCCCAGGTCGTAGCAGAGAGCTGTATCAAAAGAGGAGCAGCCAGGACTAGAACTGGCACCATATGGGATGCCGGTGCTGCAGGTGGAGAATTAACCTACTGCGCCACAGTGCTGGCCCTGGATATGAATAACTTTTAAGAATGGTAATGTCTCAAAATAATTATTCCTTGTGAACTCTTCTTCAAAGGATACTGTAGGATGTGCATCTGAAAAAAAGGGAGGAAACATGGAACCAGAAATATAGATACAGAAGGGGAAGTCCCAAGACAACAGTGGCACAAATCATTCTGAGTACCAGAGGAAGAAAAAAAGGTCCAGATGGAATTTCCTAGGTAACAAAAATGAGCTATGTATTTTCTGAGGGGAATTATCACTTAGAAATACAGCTCAGAGGGACTTCACAATTTTTTGGAGGGCTGTATAGGAATTATTAATAGATTGATCCATTTAAATGTACTAGATAAAGTTTTTATAAAATTTTTTTCTTAAGTATAGAACTATTGCTATTAATTATTACACTTTTATAATGCTAAAGAAAACTTTTCAAAATGGGAAAGTTAAGTGCCATATGATGTAAAATGAGCAAAGTAAGCAATCAATTAATAAAAAAAGTAAAATGTCATGACCAACACTTAATGAGGAAGCCAGCATGATCAAAGGACAATCCATAAGACAGACTGTTATGTAGACAACATGTAATGTGAACTGAATTGCCTAAGAAATGCTCAGCCAGGGAGAAATAAAATCAATGTCCACTGGACACAATTCTTTTACATTTTTATTGAAAATATTCCTCTGCATTACTATCAGTTTTGTTTAACTTAAAAAATTATAAAATTCCGAGCCGGCGCCGTGGCTCAATAGGCTAATCCTCCACCTTGTGGCGCCGGCACACCGGGTTCTAGTCCCGGTTGGGGCGCCGGATTCTGTCCCAGTTGCCCCTCTTCCAGGCCAGCTCTCTGCTATGGCCAGGGAGTGCAGTGGAGGATGGCCCAGGTGCTTGGGCCCTGCACCCCATGGGAGACCAGGAAAAGCACCTGGATCCTGGCTCCTGCCATCGGATCAGCGCGGTGCGCCGGCTGCAGCGGCGGCCATTGGAGGGTGAATCAACGGCAAAGGAAGACCTTTCTCTCTCTGTCTCTCTCTCTCACTGTCCACTCTGCCTATCAAAAATAAAAAAAAAAAAAAGAAAAAGAAAAAAGAAAAAAAAAATTATAAAATTCCTCAGTCAATGACAGTTCTAATTGCAGATCCTACAGAACAATGGAAATCTGAAAGGTACACTGTATAATATATAATAGTCCATTGAAATAATATCCAGTAATACTCTGGCCCATTTCAGAGTTTTTGCAATTTTCTCTGACATACAGTTTAAATTTTAAATTCAGTTTTTTTTTTTTTTTTTTTTTTTAAGATTTACTTATTTGTTTGAAAGACAGAGTTACAGAGAGGCAGAGGCAGAGAGAGAGAGCGCCTCCATCTGCTGGTTCACTCCATAAATGACTGCAACGGCTGGAGCTGGGCCAATTCAAAGCCAGGATCCAGGAGCTTCTTCTGGGTCTCCCATGTGGGTACAGGAGCCCAAGGAGTTGGCCCATTGTCTACTGCTTTCCCAGAGCACAGCAGAGAACTGGATCAGAAATGGAGCAACTGGATTTCAAACCAGTGCCCATATGGGATGCCAGCACTGTTGGTGGCAGCTTTACCTGCTATACCACAGGACCAGCCCCTAAATTCAGTTTTTAAAAAAAGATTTATTTATTTATTTATTTGAGAGGTAGAGTTACAGAGAGAGAGAGAGAGAGAAACAGAGAGAGAAAGGTCTTCCATTTGCTGGTTCACTCACCAAATGGCCGCAATGACCACAGCTGGACTGATCCGAAGCCAGGAGCCAGGAGCTTTTTCCGGGTCTTTCATATGAGAGCAGGAGGTCAAGCACTTGGGCCATCTTCCACTGCTTTCCCAGGCCAAAGCAGAGAGCTGGGTCAGAAGAGGTGCAGCCGGGGCTTGAACCGGCACCCATATGGGATGCCGGCACCCATATGGGATGCCGGCACCTCAGGTGGCAGCTTTACCCACTACACCACAGTGCCAGCCCTTAAATTCAGTTTTTATTTTGAATTGTAATTGAGAAAAAAAATTACTATTAACCTCATTAAAGTGTTACATAGCTGTTTGAAAATTGGCTAGAGTTGAACTAGTAAATTTTAACGAACTTTCTGCAAACTGCAAGCGGGGCTCTAAGGAGGACACATATTTAAGATGGACTTTAAGATTTCTAAACCTTTACAATGGTGGGCAACCTCGTTGCAATTGATCCTTATTATGTATTCTAAATGTATGAGCTTGAACTGTAAAGCCAAATACTTTAGTTTGTATTATTAAGTAAAATTTATGAGCGGCCATTGCTTTGGAGTGAGCTCTTGCACTAGACTCCCAAATGACCAGAAAAACTAGAATGGCATCCCTGAACTTAAAAACTGGCCAGTTAGGGATGGGCAGTTGGCTGTGAAGTTGAGATGCAGCTTGGGATGCCCACACCCCATGACAAAGTGTTTGGACGCGAGTCCCAGCAGCATTCCGCATTCCAGCTTCTTGCTAATGCATACCCTGAGAGGGGGCAGGTGATGGCTCAAGTACTTACCTGGGTCCCTGCCACCCATATGGGAGACTCAGATTGAATTTCTAACTTCTGGTCACATATTAACAGGAGATTGGATTGGGAGCAATGCTAGGACTCCAACCAGGAGCTCCAGCATGGAATGTGGGTAACTAAAGCTGTGTCTCAGGACCAGCATTTTGGAATAGTAGGTAAAGCTGCTGCCTGCAACATTGGTATCCCACATAGGTGCTGGTGTGAGTCTTGGCTATGCCAATTCCAGTCTAGCTCCCTGCTAATATGCCTAGAAAAGCAGCAAAAGATGGCCCAAGTGCTAGGGCCCCTGCACCCCTGAGGTAAACCTGGATGAAGCTCCTGGCTCCTGGCTTTGGCCTTGCCCAGTCCTAACCCTTGTGGCCATTTGGAGAGTGAATCAGTGGATGGAAGTTTCTTTCTCTCTTTGTGTCTTCTTCTTCTTCTTTTTTTTTTTTTTTTTGAAAATTTATTTATTTATTTGAAAGTCAGAGCTACACACAGAGAGGAGAGAGAGAGAGAGAGAGAGACAATGAGAGAGGTCTTCCATCCATTGGTTCACTCCCCAGTTGGCCACAATGGCCAGAGCTGTGCCGATCTGAAGCCAGGAGCCAGGAGCCTCTTCAGGGTCTCCCACCTGGGTACAGGAGCCCAAGGACTTGGGCAATCTTCTACTGCTTTCCCAGGCCATAGCAGAGAGCTGGATCAGAAGAGGAGCAGCCGGGACTAGAACTGGTGCCCATATGGGATGATGTCCCTGCAGGCGGCGACTTTACCCGCTATGCCACAGTGCCGGCCCCTCTGCATCTTCTTTTCTCTGTGTAACTCTATCTTTCAAATAAACAAATATTTTTAAAATTCTGTGTCTTGGCTGGCGCCGTGGCTCACTTTGCTAATCCTCCGCCTGCGGCGCTGGCACCCCGGGTTCTAGTCCCATTTGGGGCGCTGGATTCTGTCCCGGTTGCTCCTCTTCTAGTCCAGGTCTCTGCTGTGGCCCGGGAAGGCAGTGGAGGATGGCCCAAGTGCTTGGGCCCTGAACTCACATGGAAGACCAGGAGGAAGCACCTGGCTCCTGGCTTCGGATTGGCGCAGTGCCAGCCGTAACAGCCATTTGGGGGGTGAACCAATGGAAGGAAGACCTTTCTCTCTATCTCTTTCTCTCTCTCATTGTCTAACGCTGCCTGTCAAAAAAAAAAAAAAAAATCTGTGTCTTGGCCACCACATCAAATGTGTACCCCTTTTCGCCAGTATCAGCACTCATCTTTTCCAGAGCGAATGAATATGAATAGCAATGGTAATCAAAGGGGGCGGGGGAGGATGAGTACCACAAAGCTCAGGGACAGAGACTCATTCTTACTGCATACATCTGGAGTGTAAGACACAAAGGTAAGCACACTGCTTCCCTCATTGATGATGGTATACAGCTACGTATTTGTCTTTTACTGTGGAATTTTCTTCTTCTGTCACCTTCTCCCTTTCATCTGGCCCTTAGGATATTTCCATGAAGACAAGCATGCCTAGTTGGTAGAGACTACCTAATTATGTGGAGAATACCTCTTAAATGATCACTGATTATGAGGGGAGGACGTTGCAGTGCAAGGTGTTAAGCCCCCGCTTTGAATGACCGCATCTCATATCAGAGTCTGAGCTACTCTGCTTCTGATCCAGCTACCAGCTAATGTGTCTGGGAGGGCAGCAGATGATGGTCCAAGTCCTTGGGTTGCTGCCACCCACATGGGAGACTCGGATGCAGTTCTGGACTCCTGGCTCATCCTGGCTCAGCCCCAGCTGTTGCTGGCATCTGGGGAGTGAACCAGCTGATGGAAGAGCTCTCTTTCTCTGTCTCTCCCTCTCTTTCTCTCTCTGCCACTCTGCCTTTTCAAATAAGTAAATATTTTGTAAAAAAGCATCACTACTTTTGAATGATAGTGATCAAGAATGAGAGAAAATTGTGAGACTTGGAGAATTACTATGATTCACCTCAAAGAAACTACTAAAACTTGTAAGTTGTTAACCAAATAGAATATTGGGGCAAGGATGGAGAGGTGATCCCATCTATGCAAAACTTAATTTGCTAACAATATCCCCAATCGTGAAGTGTATTCATGACACATGTAAGATATTTGTTATATTACTCCCCAATAGTGGTTTGTCTTAAAGAATAGAACATAAAGGATGCTTTGCCTTTCAACCTTCAAAGAGTCCTTTTCTACTTCTATTATTCTCCTCTCGCAAAGATACTACAGAATTGATTTTTACTTCTCTTTCTGTCTTATTGAGGACTGAGGGCTGTATAAAGGACCTGGGTATTTGGGGAAGAGATTGGACTTGTGTGACAGTCTCATTGCTGTGTATCTTACCCTGTGAGATAGGGATTTTAATGAGGGCACTAAGGCAGAGCACTGAGTCCAACACAAAACCGCTGGACTGTTCTGATTGTAAACTCACTCTCTTTGTCACACCAGACTGCCTTGCTATATCCATATGGTGGTTGGTCTGTCCAAGTCTGGCTCTCATCCGTGAATGCCCATTTTGGAACTCTCCTCTCTGTCTTTCCCTTTCTTTCTGTCTCTCCCTCTCTCTCTGCCATTCTGCTTCTTAATAAATAAATACATGGATTTTAAAAAAAAAAATGACTATTTTTCACTTTGCATTTATGTTCTGCCTCTGATGAGTGTTCCTTTTCATATAATTTAGATCTTACTTAGATCCCTAAATTGATGATGGCAAGACCCTGAAGGAAGGGATGTTGGCTTAAGCCTCTTTGAAGGTCTCTATTTCATGTTTAGGACTTTGCACAGATTAGTTGCTCAATGAACTCTTGTGAAACACATGTGTGAAGAGAACGCTTCACAAGTATTTCCCAATTGTCCCCATCCACCATTTAAATGGAAATAACAGTATCTCATTTTTTCCAAATTCCTGCAAAAAGGTTAACTTCTGGTAAATAAAAATTTTCCAAGATATGAATGAGTAATCAAGGCTTAATTTATTCCAACAGTCCCAATAACTGCTTGTCTGCTTTTCCATAGGGTTCTGATTTTCTGTGTTATAGAAATATGTGGGGATTTCAGTCCAGGTTAAAGGGGGAACACTTCTCTTATGGGAGGCTGAAAGTTTCACCATGTTCATTCTTTCACACAGTAGGGCTGCCACAGTGAATGCCACCGTACTTCCTTTTCTTAAAAAAACTTTTTTTGTTTTTATTTTAATTTTTACTTTTTAACAGATTCAGTGTACTTTGTGGATAGAATTCTGGGAACATAATGATAGTCCCTTGCCCCCCCCCAACCCCCTTCCTTGTCCCTTTCTTTCTTTTTTTTTAAATTCACATTACAGTAAAAACGTTTAAAGATTGATTTATTTATTTGACAGTCAAAGTTACAGAGAAGCAGAGGCAGAGGTAGCGGCAAAGACAGAGAGAGAGAGAGAGAGAGAGAGAGAGACAGGTCTTCCATCTGCTGGTTCACTCCCCAGATGATTGTAACAACAAGAACTGTGCCAATCTGAAGCCAGAAGCCAGGAGCTTCTTCCAGGTCTCCCACCTGGGTGCAGGGACCCAAGGACTTGGGCCATGTTCTGCTGCTTTCCCAGGCCATAGCAGAGAGCTGGATTGGAAGTGTAGTAGCCAGGACTTGAATTGGCGCCCATATGGGATGCCGGTACTGCAGGTAGTGACTTTACCCTCTAAGCCACAGTACCAGGCCCCCAACAATAAAAAGGCTTAATACTTCACCAAATAAGAAGTTTAACAAAAAGCAAAAAGACTCTAGTTTAGTGGGAATATAGACAATGGCTATAAATAATAATTGAATGGAAAAATGACCATTTCAACCATATACAGTAAATTTTAAAGTATAATCACAGAGGGGCTGGTGCTGTGGTACACAGGGTTAAAGCCTTAGCGTGCATCCCATATGGGTGCCAGTTCGAGTCCTGGCTGCTCCTCTTCCGATCCGGCTCTCTGCTATGGCCTGGGAAAGCAGCGGAGGATGGCCCAAATCCTTGGGCCCCTACACTCATGTGGGAGACCCAGAAGAAGCTCCTGGCTCCTGGCTTCGGATCAGCTCAGCTCTAGCCACTGTAGTCATTTGGGGGAGTGAACTAGTGGAATGGAAGACCTCTCTCTCTCTTTCTGGCTCTACCTCTCTCTGTAACTCTTTCAAATAAATAATAAAAATTCTTTAAAAAAAGTATAATCACAGATTATTAAAAATATAGTAGTAAAACATTCTTAACCATTGGTTTGAAAAAGGTATAAACAAAGTTATACAAAATTATATGTGCAGCATTACTGATACACACAGACATTTCTTTATTCTATCTTTCTTGGGGTTTTTTTGTTTGTTTGTTTCCTTTTAAAATTTTAGTTCCCATATACAATGGAGGACATGTGGTACTTGTCTTTCGGGTCTGGCTTATTGCACTCAACTTAATGTCCTCTAGTTGCATTCATTTTGCTATATATGGTAGAATTTTATTTTTTTTATAGCTGAATAATATTCCATTGTATATATAAACCACATTTTCTTTATCCATTCCTTTGACGACAGACAACTTGGTTGATTCTAAATTTTGGCCATGTGGACAGTGCCACTATGAACATGGTGATGCAGGTATCATGTTGATACATTGTGTTCAAGTCTTTTGGGTCTATGTGCAGTTGGGGGATTGCTGGATTATATGGCAAGTCTATCTCTAGTTTTTAAAGAAATCTCCACACCATTTTCCACAGTGGCTTCACTAATTTGCATTCCCACCAAAAGAGTGTAAGTGTTCCCTTTTCTCCACATCCTTGCCAGCATTTATTACTCTGGGAATGCCACCATATTGTCTATGCTATTTCTTCCCTTTTCTCTTTTCTCTAAGCTATTCTATTCTTCATACCTTCACACTTTGCTTCTCTCTATCATTTCAAGATGAGAGGCTGGCCTGATTTTTGCATTGTTGTTACCGCTTTCCAGAGTGCTCCCATAAGGGAAGACCCACAACCAGTCTTGCATTTCCTTTGATGATGGCTGGCTGGGTTCAGTCTTTGTCTGGGTATTTCCCCACAATAGAAATTCTCAGGGTAGCTCTGTAAAACCCAGGTTCATCTCTGTAATCAACACAATTCACTTCATTAACTTAATTTAGGTTCTCATAATTTTCAATAAATTTCTTTCCAAAATATCACTTATAAGACTCATAGCTTCCTATCGAGTTTAAGCACTTTTTCATCTATTTAATTCCAGGAATTGGATTTCTTCACAGACATAATTGTCCAACTTCATGTCTAAATGATTTAAGATTGAGCTTTTCAATCTGACATGATGGGCTAGAAAACCAAGTCCCTGTTCTCCATGTAAACAATTGCTGGAGATACCTGTGCAATCAATTTTCTTGACTCCAACAGATGGGAAAGTAAGTGATTGAATCCCAGGAACCCTCCTCTGATCCTCTCCCCCACCAACAGCTTGGTAAGTTACTCTGAGTCATTTGCATTTTTGCAGTATTAACCGATTTGTATTGCCATACTACATTTTTAAAGTCAAGTAAAAATGTTGGAATAATTTGGCAGTGGAAATGATTTCTAGCTCTCTGATTTAAATAAGGGAGAAGGAAAGCCATTCGTCTCATACCCATCCTTGGGCAGAAAATGCATCTTTAAGAAATTATGGCAGAGAATAGCTCCATTTGGAAAGCATTCAAATTAATTTCTTACATGTCATACTTAACACCAATTACGCATATTCTTTTCTCTTTGTATTATCCTCAGAATTCTTCCTGAGAAGTAACTTTAATCTTCTTTCTGCGTTGTTTCCAAGCCTATATTAAAGTAACCCGTTTTTTTTTCAAATTCCAGAATGATAAATTAATTAGCAAGCAAAAATGAAGTTTAGAAATTAAACTTCTTTTCATATTCAATTTTCTCAAGACCCCCAGACCTGTAGGCAACATTTATGGGACCTCTGAAAAAAACTTCATTCCATACTGTGTTGTGGTTTCCAGAAAGACAAAATACATTTTGGGCCATATCAACTTGAACAACATACTGGGGGATTTAGATCTCTTCTTATGACCCTTCGGTGGGAGATTTCATCGTTCTTGAAGTCCAGAGTCATGGCTATTTTCATAGCCTAGAGGACAAAGGAATTTGATAGGAAATACCTCTGACAATTGTGGAATTCAGGATTAGAATGGTGTAAGTACATGATTTATCTCCTTCATTTTAAAGATTAGGAAAATGTTATGCAAACTTAACTATGGGTCAAGCTGTGGGTTTGTACAGGTCTGGTTCGGTTTCCCTGTTAGTACTTTTCTCTAAGGCACTGTTCTCTAAATAGGAGCTCTGGAATGTGTGATCCAGTTTCATTCAGCTTGGTCTGAATTTCAATTAATTGCTTCCTCTTAAAACTGCACCCTCCACCCCAGTCCTGGTGTCCTTCAATACCAAAATTCCTTCCTTTCTGACTTCTGCTTTCCTCTCTTTCTTTCCCTCCTGTCTTCTTTTCTTTCTCTCTGGTGGCTTTCTTACTAAAAGCACTGATATTTTTGCAGCTTAGGAGATGGACATTTCTCTGGATTGTGACCTCCAACTCGGGTCTTTCCTGTCCTTCCCAGGACCCACCCGACATCCCTGTCTAAACCTCGTCACCCTCTTCATCCTCTTTGGTTGCTAGCCCAAGAGAACAAGGCACACAAATCTTGCTACTAACAAATACAAGCAAAAGATGGTTCCCTTTGTTTTATACAGATTTCGATAAAAGTGTTTATTTACACGTGAAATGATATCAAAAGCAAGTTGGTCCAGATGAAGAAAGCAAAGGCAAGAATAAAGCAAGATTATTATTAAGACAGGGATGACAATGATGATTATGTCAATGATGATAACCCTCCCTGACATTCCTATGCTTTTTTCTAGAAGCAAAACCCTTTCTAGTTCACTATCTCATCCCATCATCACAAACCTGAGAGATGAGTTAGGTTGATGTTATTATTGGCATTTTATATAGAAGCCAAGGCTTGGGTAAATGAACTCATGTGCCCCAAGACTCCACTCCAGGAAAGGAGATGAAATCAGGGTCTAGACCAATATTTTAGGACTCTGAGACCTGGACTGGGCTGCTCCTCTGGAATGCAGTCTGATCAGGGGTTGAGTCAAAAGATATCCCACATTAGCAGGTAATAAGGTAATTAAACTATCACCCTATACCCAAGGTTTGGGTAAACACAGGGGAAAAACAGATGATGACAGGCCAATAAAACCTGGGAACTGTTCACTAAAGGAGATTGTGTAATCGCACCTTAATGGAGGGCTTACCTGAAGCAACAGGTTCCTAGCTGCTCCCTAAAGCATTCCAAGACACATTTCCAGAAGACTATTTGGCAATATTATCAGAAACACCAAAGATATAATTTAGCAAATTACTCAGCATCTCCTCATTTGTGAATAATGTCTTCCTTGTTTGTGAATAATGGAGTTTGGGGAGGGTTAAATAATGTTCTGTAAAGTGCCTGGCACTGAAGTTACACTCAAAAAATATCACCAGCATTTTACGTTTAATGGTAATATTTTGACTTGTAAGAGGAAATAGCAACCACAAAGATTTAGCGACAAAGGTTGGTTGCTATTTTTATAAACAGCACTGAAACGTTGGAAACAAGCTATTGTCCAGCAACAGGGAATTAGTAGAATATATGTGATATTTCTCAAATATTAGAGAGTCATTAAAAAAGACATAAAATATGTTATTACATGATAAGATGTTCATGACTTATTGTATTTTAAAAAGCAAGCTATAAATTGTTAAGTACAGTACAGTGTGTTTTTGTATACATACATAGAAATATAGATAAAAATCAGGATGGGTTTATATTATTATGTTAGCAATGATCAACCCCAGAAGAGAGAATTATGAATGATTTTTATTTTCTTTTTGCTAATTTATATTTACATTTTCCAGTAGACATGTACTTCATGTAAAATAGACTTATATTTATTTTTAAGCTTCAAGCTTTCTTACCTCCCCTTGTCTTCCTCAGTTGATTAGGCCCCTTGAGACAGACAACATTCACTGAAGTCAATTAACAAGTGTTTTTGGTGGTGGCCTAGGCTCTTTCCAGGCACTGGATGGAGAGGTAAACAAGGTGAACAAAATTGCCTAACAACTTTAGTGGAGGAAAGACCCTAAACAAACAACTAAAGAAGGACAGTAGATCCCACACTCAGATGGGATAGGAATTTCGGGGGAAGTGGTGAGTTACAATTCCCAGGAATATGCCCGCCCTACCCCTCCAAGTCCCTTACAATCACAGCTTCTACGTCACTTATTTGGGTAAAGGCTGCTTATCTCAGGTAACATGCTGTGTCAATATTGGTAATTTATACCCTGGTATGAGTCATTTCCTGAGAGCAGATTATCTGACCTTGAAGGGAAGAGAGCTGGGAATGAAAGTACACTGAAGAAGAGATGGGCTGAAGGAGTATGGTTTCACAGATTCCCACCTTCAGAAATGTGAGGACATGAACTTAGGGTGGGGTAGGGTGGAGCCTGAGTGTGCAATAGCCACCCCAGTGGAGAATGGGCATGCTGGTAGGTTCCCACTTCTTCACACACTGAATCAGTCTTGATTCTGAGACCTTTTCCATAGATTACAAAACAAACATCAACATCCCTCCTCTTTCTCTTGTCTTTCCTCTTCCTCCCTGCCCCTATCCCATCTTCCTCTTCTGTTTTTCAAATGCTAATCTACGTTTTAAAGCTTGATCTTCCCCTCATGACATCACTTGTTTCAACCCAAGTCCAGCCAGAAAGTTTCCCGATTCTCTGACATCACTTCATCAGATGACATTTCTCCACGTACTCTCATGCAGTTATAATTTTTGTAGATATAGGCATAGAGCACATGTAAACACTCCACCCCTTTTATGAGAGTCAATGATCACTAAGGTCAAGGGGAATGTCTATGGATCTTTGGTTCCATAACAACATTAAATAGACATACAAACAAAATCATTCCATTATGCTTGATTTCCATTCTCATCTTTGGCCCTCAACACATAGAAAGAGGTGAAACCTTGGGTCTGGAAGAATTTGAGACATTGAGCTGGTATTTAATCAAAGGGTGATTGAGGGATTCTAGCTGCCAATCTGACTGAGTTGGTGAGGCTAATACTGTGATAATTGTATGATAATCTTGGATGTATTCAAAGGATCTTGGTTTCCAGAGGGAAAGGCACAACCAGAAGAAGAGAAACATGCGTGGATGGCAAGACATTGAAAAAACAAGCTAGAGTTTAACAAATGAGTTGAATCCCATGTTCCAGTTGCGTACCTGGTAGGATTATCACCCCTGCCCCTCAGTGTAGATTCAATTGTCTTTAAAAGCTCTTGAGTTCCAGTAAGGAGAGAGGCTTGAATGCCTGGCATGTGTATTTATAGTCTGTTAGAGACAGGAGAGCGATCACATTAATTCTAGAGTGTATCTCCTTCTCTCCCATAACCTAAATAAACTTCACCCAGCCGTGTGGTATTCTAATCCCTCCCTCACTGTTGCTGTATCCACCACTTTTTATTGTTTCCTTAGCAACTGCACAGCAAGAAGAGCAGGACAGAGAAGCTATGAAAGGAGCAACAATAAACAAAATGAATTTTAACAAAGGTATGTGGCTGGCAGAAACAACACAGTGGAGGGTGGAGGGGTTTGATCTCACATTGACATTTTTAGTATTTCTCAGCTTGCTCTCTCCTAACACCCTTGATTGTGTTAGTTCTTACATCTGTACTGGGTGGATAGAGTCAGCAATGATGACTGCCAATTTTTGGAAGGCTAGCTTGAAGAAAGAAAAAGAATTAAAAGTGACTTTTCCTAAGTCATGAAGTTTGACTCAAATTATTTTTGAGACATTTCATATTTTTGTCTGTCATTATTATCTATTTTCAGTATTCCAATATTCCAGTGATATGAGGCAACACTCCCAGAGTAAGTAACATTCATTGTCTTCTAAGAAGGTCCAGTCTTACTCCTTGCTATCATTGAGACATCTGGTCTTTTTATTTTATTTATTTTTTTTGACAATTTCCTAACTTTCTTCCTCTTGGCATACTTTATTTCCTTGTTGGGGTCTTTTGTTATTGATGCTGTTTAGTTCCCTATAAAGAGCGAATAGATTATAGGATATATGTCTATGCAGATTCATGAAACAATTCTCAAAGATTATATAAGAAATTATATCTTTTCTTTCTTTTTCTTTTCTCTTTCTTTCTTTCTTTCTTTCTCTCTTTCTCTCTTTCTCTCTCTCTCTCTTTCTTCTTTCCTAATGTCATTCAACATTTATTGAGTTTTAGGCACTGACATAGGTGTTTAGAATACTGAACAGATGAAAAACCTCTGTTTACATTCTAGTAGGGTACAGACAATAAATACTCAAAACAGTAAATTAAATAGATTCCAAGTGAGAAAGTGATTATTACTGTGAAAAAAAGTGAAGATAAGTGGGAGGGTGTGTGGTATCCAAAATTTAAGTTAAAATAGGGTTTGCTGATGGGTCACACTGAGGTGACATTTGACCAAAGGGTTGAAGGAGTACAGATCTGGATCTTTTGGGTGTTTAAGGAGGGGTACTCTAGATAGATAGGACAAGCTGTGGCCAAGGTCTTAGGTTGGAGGAATAGTGCCTGGCACATTGCAGAGAATGAGCAGAAGCTTAGGTTGGACCACGTGGTGTTCAGGAAAGAGAGCATGTCGAGGCTAAGATGAGGCAGTGATCTTCTATATATAAAGATAGTTGAAAATGTATCTTAATGTGAATGGGATGGGAGAGGGGAGGGTTGCAGGTGGGAGGGAAGTTATGGGGGGGAAGCCATTGTAATGCAAAAGCTGTACTTTGGAAATTTATATTTATTAAATAAAAGTTTTTTTAAAAAAGGAAATACATAGGCAAAAAAAAGTAATTGTGTTTGTCAACTTCTCATTACTCTTTCTTTCTTCACCAAAATACCAAAGACAAGCTAGTTATGAAGGAAGGGGGTTTATTCAGTTCATAGTTTTGGATGTCTATAGCTTAAAATTGGGCAAGCCTGATTGGTTCAGCTGTCTAGGGGAGGCCAGCATAAGGCAATGGGGGAATATGTGTGGAGGAGTGATTACACGGTGATCTGTAAAGCAGAGAGAAAGTGACTAGGGCCAACTCAGGCTTATGTAATCAACACAATTGCAAGAACTAGCTTCTGAGGGAAGCCTCTGCTGACCTAACTAGGGCCACCTCCCAAACATCATAATTAGATGAAGTCTCCAGCCTCCCAGAACCACCAACTTGTGACCCTGGAGTGTGAAGTCCTAAATGACTTTGGGAGCTAATTCATATTCAAGGTATAGCAGTAATGTTTTCCTGGAGGGCAAGGAAAGACGGGAGAGGAGGAGAGTCTGGACTTTAAAGGTAGATGTCCATTTCCATGGTGTTGCAAACACCATTGTTGTTTTTGTGGCTGGAAAACCAAACCCAGTAACATATCTGTGAAAAGATTATCCCTGATGCTCACTTGACTTACTCTCCTCTCCAGAGTTTAAATACTGGTGGGACTTATTGAGCAATTTGTCCCTCGCCTGTTCCCCAATCTCCGAAGCAGATCTTTGGCTGTCTATGTTGTTTTCTCTTTGTGATCTGTCAAGTGCTTGGTGCCATACAGAATCATGTGTACTTTTGGCCTTATATGTATTAAACACAACTAGAGAAGAAAACCTCATTTTGGAACACTTTTGCTGTCTGGCAGCCTCCTGGTTATAGAGGAATGCCTTGAGCAATTTGGGCAGTTTTATGGTTGTGGCTACTCACTTGCTTCTTAATATGTAGTGTCACCAACAGAAAAAAAGACTCTCTGAGCCATGAGAGGGAAGCTCAGAGATGGACCTGTAAACATTTCCTCCCCCTTGCAATTTTGCTCCTACTTTCCTGACAACTGTTTGCTTTCTTCCTAGCAATTGCAGATCTAATGAAGCAGAGACAAGGATCACTGAGATGGTGCCTGCTCTGTCATGTGCCTGAGGTCCTCCACGGTTCTTCAGCTCTGCTCAAAGAATTATCACTGTGAGAGGAAGGAATGCTTTCCAAAATGCAAAGAATTATGTAGCAACTGTTTACCCATTCCATGGTGAACGGCACTGGGGCGGGAGGTTGGGAGGGAGTGGTAGGGGCATCTTAGGGAGGGGCAATGTGCTATCCACATTCTGCATAAAAATAGACCCCAAATGTGTACAAATATTTGTCACCCACACTGAGAAACCTGTCAATCCTCACCACAGAGCCTTGGAAAGGAGGACACAAATAAATGGTGAGAAGGACTTCCTCCCACCTGTCTTACCCAGAAGCCATCCTAGAGGGAAGGTTTCTCATTCTTAGGCCAAGATCTAAGTTTTCAAAATTTATTAAAAAAATTTTTTTGCATCTTTGCATCAGATTTTGTTCTGTGTCCTGTTTACTCTGCTTAAATGCAAATGTAAATAAGGCACACAGTGTCACTCCCCAGGAACCCCAGATTCACTTGGCATGAGGAATGCATCATACCCAGGAGGCAGGATAAACCCCCTGCCAGATGTGACCTGTTCTCCATTGTCTTTGCCAACACTTGCTGGGTACCTCTGTTAATGCCAGTTGTCCAGAGGAATTCCCATTCCACGCTCCCATTCTCCACTGAGTTCTTATCTGGCAGCCTTCTTGCTACCCTTTCCTGTTGTAAACCTTTTCTGTTCTAGTGGTTTCTGCTGACTTCAAAAGTTCCCTTCAGTTTGAATATTCTTGCCACTGAGAAGTGCTCAAGGTGACAGATATGTTATTTACCTGGAGTTGATCTTCACTCAGTGAAGTATATACTGAAACATCAGGTGTACCTTGCAAATATGTGTGAGTGATATGCATCAGTCAAAACCAAAATGTAACAATTGCTCTTCTAGTGATTGGAAATGAGCTCTATATTTGTGTGCTTTCTCAAAAGATATTTCAGTTGTTGGGCCTGGGATAAACATTGTATAAGCACTTAGAGCAGTATGCCTTCAACTAGTCCTCACAGAGAAGGATGACTTTGTTCACCCCCAGCTGTCCATTAGGCTTGTCTCAACGTACTTTTCTTTCTTGTCTTTTTTTCCTTTCAAAATATGTAAATTCACCTGTTGCCAAATCCTTAAAGTAACTTCCTTAGATTTTCTTATTTGTGACATGTGTCCTAATAACATCTCTCAACTCTCTTTGTGATTTAACTTACTTTTCTGCCCATTTTTCTCATGGATTGTAAACACTGAAACCAAAGAGCTGGTTTCTCCATCCATTCGTTCTAACTGGGGCCATATTTCTCTGGTACTAAAATGAAATTAAATTATGTTCTCAAAGAGTTTTCTGGGTCTGAAAACTTGAGTACCCTTTCATATTGCCTTGGTTTATTCACTGACAAATTTTGAACTATAACTCCAAGGCATAATCAATTTTATCTCCAATGTTTACTCACCAAATAATCTATTTGTTATTGACACAACTCTTGGACTGCATAGCCGCTGGTTCCCACAATTTATCTTCCCAGTGTTTTTGTCCTCAGTTTTGTATTTAATCCACTTATGACCCCAATTAATAAAATAGGAATACTAAGACAATTTTAAAAGGGAATATTAGAGATTAAAAACACTGTAACAGAAATGAAGAATGCTCTTGATGTACTTTTTTAAGATTTATTTATTTATTTTAAAGTCAGAGTTACACAGAGAGAGGAGAGGCAGAGAGAGATTGGTCTTCCATCCGCTGGTTCACTCCCCAATTGGCCACAATGGCTGGAACTGTGCCGATCCAAAGCCAGGAGCCAGGAGCTTCTTCTGGGTCTCCCACACGAGTGCAGGGGCCCAAGGACTTAGGCCATCGTCTACTGCTTTCCCAGGCCCCAGCAGAGAGCTGAATTGGAAGTGGAGCAGCCGGGTCTCGAACCGGCACCCATATGGGTTGCTGGCGCTTCAGTCCAGGGCGTTAACCCACTGCACCACAGCGCCGGCCTCTTGATGTACTTATTAGTAGAATGGACAAAGCTAAGGAAAAATCTCTAAGCTTGAGGATGTCTCATAGAAACTTCTAAAACTGAAAAGCAAAGATAAAACAGGTTGAAAACTAAACTAGAACAGAATTTCCAAGAACTGTTGGGCAACTAAAAGGGTGTAACATGTATAATGAGAATACTAGGAAGAGAAGGAGAGAGGACAGAAGAAATACCTGAGGCAGTAATGCCTGAAAATTTCCCTCAACTTAATGTCAGGCAACAAACCACAGATCCAGAAAGTACAGAGAACACCAAGCAGAATAAATATAACAACAATGCAACAGTAACACTTAGGCATATCATTTTCAAATTGTGCAAAATCAGGATCTAGAAAAAATTCTGAAAGGAGTCAAAGGCAAAAGAAGAAAATAGCTTGCAGAAAATTATAATAGAAGTAGCAAAGAAATAGTGACAAAGAAAATTGTAATAAGCTTCTCATCAGGAATTGTATGAGAAAAGTACAGACTAAAATACTTGTGATTGAGAAAAGATTTCCATCAACCTAGAATTTGTACTCTGAAAAACTGTCCTTCAGTGGTGAAGGGGAAATGAAGATCTCAGACAAAAAAATGTTGAGGATGCATTTAATGCAAAATCTACTTTGGGAGAAATATTAAAATAAGTTCTTTAGAAACAGAAAATTATATAGGTAAGAAACTCTTATCTATATAAAGAAAGGAAGAGCACTGGAGGAGAAATCATTGAAGATAAAATAATAATTTTAATTTCCTATTTATTAATCTAACTGAAGTTTTTCAAAGTAACAATAGGAACAATACATTTGATTATGTGTGCTTACACATAAACATATGCTTATCTATAACTGAAATGAATGACTGCAGCGATATAATAGATGGAAGGGAGGAATTAGAATGCTTTTGTTATCAGATATTCATATTACCTATGCAGTGTTATTTTAAGTGGATTTGCATTAATTGTTAGTGTGCATTGCAAACTCTTTGATAACCACTAAAAAAAGAGAAATATGAATGATATGCTATGAAAGAAGTGAAAACTGAATTGGGTAAAAAGCTCAATTAAAGGTAAAGAAGCAGAAAAAGTGGAAGACAAAAATAGGAACATGAAGTAAGAGCAACAAATAGAAAGTATATCATCTGCTGGCGCTGCGGCTCACTTGGCTAATCCTCCACATGTGGCACCAGCACCCTGGGTTCTAGTCCCGGTTGGGGAACTGGATTCTGTCCTGGTTGCGCCTCTTCCATTCCAGCTCTCTGCTGTGGCCTGGGAAGGCAGTGGAGGATGGCCCAAGTGCTTGGGCCCTGCACCCGCATGGGAGACCAGGAGGGAGTACCCGGCTTCTGGCTTTGGATCGGCGCAGGGCAATGGCCACAGCTCACCAGCCGTATTGGCCATTTGTGGGGTGAACCAACAGAAGGAAGACCTTTCTCTCTGTCTCTCTCTCACTGTCTAACTCTGCCTGTCAAAAAAAAAAAAAAAAAAAAAAAAAGAAAGAAAGTGTATCATCTATACTAGATGTTAATTAACCTATACTAATAATTAATTACCATAAATATCAATAATCTGAGTATTCCAATTAAAAGACAGGGATCCTAGGGTGGATAAGAAAATAAAGGCCAACTTATGTTATTTGCAAGAAATCCACTTTAAATACAAAGACAATGAGATTAAAAGTAAATGGGTAGAGAAAGATATACCATGCTAACACTAACCTAAAGGAAGTCAGAGTAGCTGTGTTAATTTTAAACAGTAAACTTTGAAGCAAGAAAAGTTATCAGGGATAAAGAATGCCATTATTAAATGATAAAAAGATGAATTCTCCAGCAAATACAACCATAACAATAGTATAAAAGGGCTCCGATTTCTCTTTTATTCTGCAAAAGATAATATTAAAAGCATGAGGAGACAAGATATAGACTAGGAGAAGACACTTACAAAAAGTGTATCTGATAAAAGGCTGTTATCCAAAATATACAAAAACTTTTTAACATTCAACAATAAGCAAATGAACAACACAGTTAAAATATGGGCCAAAGGTCTTAACACATGCCTCATGAATGAAGACAGATGACAAACACGACAGTAAAGGCTGACAAGGATGTGTAGCAACAGGAACTCTCATTCATTGCTGGTGGGAATGCAAAACAGAAGAGCCTCTTTGGAAGATAGTTCAGTAGTTTCTTACAAAGCTAAACGTACCCTCAGATACAATCCAGCAATCACATTCTTTGGTGTTTCCCCAAAGACTTACATGTGGCTTCTCTGCTGTCTTCAACATGAAGACATTTTAGCTTAGGCTCCTCCAGATAACTGCACATTCTTTTGATGTTTTCAAGTTCAAATTTATAAGGGAAAAACTCTAATTTGTCAGCTTGTATTTTTGCAGCAATCAAAGCTAGTATATTTACTGGCATTTTACTGCTTTGATGGACCAAGTTCCCCCTCTGAGCCCATCAACTATGGACAGTAGAATGGGTCATCTGGTACAAAGTGCATTTTTTTCGTGTTCTTTCTCAGGAGGCTGGAGATTTATGTCTATTGTGATTGAAGTTAAACTTTCTGTTGAAACTTCCAAGTACTCTGCATATTCCAAAGGGGCCTCCCCTAAGAATACAACCTAGGATGAAGTGTAGTGTAGCAGTCAAACAAATGGCCTATGGAGACACCTGATGGGATTTGAATTCTCTTTGGTCATGTGCTGTCTATGTGGTCTTAAATAAATTATTTAACTTCTCAGTCCCAGTATGGAAAATGAAGATGGGAATACTTATCCCCAGGGTCATTATGAGATTAAGTGAGGTAAGCCCTTGTAAGGCACTCACCACACAGTGAGTATCCACATAGAGTTAGTGCTCCTCATTAATTCCTTCAGCATTGCAGAAAGAGAGGAAGTTATGTCAGAGGATGGAGACCAGTCCCTGGGCTAGCTCACTAATGTGCCTCTTTTTTTTTTTTTTGAAATTGAGTTAAAGACTTTATTAAAGCACACCTGGAAATATTCTTACATCTGGATTTAATGCTATGTTAAGATTAACACTTTTTCCCTGAGACAGCAATATGAGGACGGGGTGGAGGACATAAAGTAGATGTGTGTTTACAAGTCAGTAAAGTTATTTCAGACTCACAAATAAGTTTAGATGAAGACACAACCTTCTACCATCTAGTTAAACATAGAATGTGCCTCTTTTACTCTTACCTGTGGCCTACGCTGGATCATGCTACCTTTCTCTCAATTGCCAGAGTTGCTTATTTGCAACTAGTTCTATCCTCAGTCACATATGCTTAGATTTTTTTGTTCTCAGTGTTGCCCTTTTGTGGTGTTCATGTGTTAGGATATTTATGAAGTTTTAGAGGCTCAAAGTCCAATTGGCATGGTGTGGGCTTTGACTAAGGCAAGGAGCCCATGGCAGGTGTCAGATGGTGAATGGTGGAGCACACGCAGAGAAGGATCTCATGGCGAGTCAGGAAGCAGAGGAACTAGGTGGACTTACACTCAGGCTGTTGTAACCACCCTCCTGTGAGAACTTGAGGTCACACGAGAACCACCTTTAGAGGGTATGCCCTCAATTACCTAAACATTTCCCAAGGCCCCACTTCCTAAAGATTCTATCCCAGTAGTGCTACCCTGGAGATCAAGCCTTGGTACAATGCCTTTGGGGGATCCAATTTCCAAACTGGGCATCCAGCTCTCATACTTCCTTCTTCCTGTTGTCTATTATTTAATTCTTTTTCTTCTTGTAACTTTATCCCACTTCTTCCTTCATCTTTTCCTTAGTTAGGGCCTACAAGTTGCCATAATAAAGAGATTCCCAAAATATTGTGGATTAGTGAAGAGAAAAGTGATTGCTTGCTTTAGTTTATTGAACTAGTCCAGAAGCAGAGGCCTAATGTTGGTGGTATGTTTTCTTTTTTTTTTTAAAGATTTATTTATTTATTTGAAAGTCAGAGTTATTTATTTATTTGAAAGTCAGACTTACACACAGAGAGAAGGAAAGACAGAACAGAGAGAGAGAGAGGTCTTCCATCCACTGGTTCACTCCCCAGCTGGCCTTAACAGCCAGAGCTGCACCAATCCGAAGCCAGGAGTCAGGAGCTTTCTCTGAGTTTCCCACATGGGTGCAGGGGCCCAAGGACTTGGGACATCTTCTACTGCTTTCCCAGGCCATAGCAGAGAGCTGGATCAGAAGTGGAGCAGCTGGGTCTCAAACAGGCACCCATATGGGATGCCATCACTGCAGGTGGCAGCTTTACCCGCTATGCCACAGTGCCATCCCCTGTTGGTCTGTTTTCTACCAGACATTTGCAGATGGAGGTTCCCTTCTTCCCTGGTTCTGCTATCTCCTAGAATGTTGTACTCATCGTCATTGTTAAGACTGGCTCACTCCATATCCCTGTATTACAGTTTACAAAAAATGGGAGAGAGGAAGTAGAGGACAAAAAATATCTTAAAAAATGTATTCTGGGGGGCCATCACCGTGGCATAGTGGGTAAAGCTGCCACCTATAGTGCTGGCATCACATATGGGCACTGGTTCAAGCCCTGGCTGCTCCACTTCTGATCCAGCTCTCTGCTATGGCCTGAGAAAGCAGTAGAGGATGGTTCAAGTCTTTGGGCCCATGCACCCACCTGGGATACTCAGAGGAAGCTCCTGGCTCCTGGCTTCGGATTGGCACAGCTCTGGCTGTTGCCGCCAGCTGGGGAGTGAACCAGAGGATGGAAGACCTCTCTCTCTCTCTCTCTTTCTGCCTCTCCTTCTCTCTCTATGTAACTATGACTTTCAAATAAATAATTAAATCTAAAAAATGTATTCTGGAAGTTAGTACATTGGCCAAAAGTTCTTCACAAGATCGTTCTTAAGTTCAAGGGAATCTGGGGAAGGGGGAAATAAGTTCTTGGCTGAAAGCCAGAGGAAATCAGAATCCTATTCCTAAAAGGAAGAAGGAGAGATTGGGAGACAGTTCTACTTCTGCCATACCTTAAGTCTGTCTGAGGAATGCACGTGGCATTTAATATTTCATATCTTGTTTCTCAAACTTTATAGCCATTAAAAATTCTATTTATTACCTCTGTCAGAAACACCCCCACCTGTCTCCTCCTCTCTGTCTGACCAGCTGCTGCTTCTCCTTCACATCTCAATCTGGATGGCACTTTGTAATCCCTCAGTTACTAGGTTTCTTCAAAAAGTCATGGAAAGTAGAATTAAAACATAAGTTTATTTTAGGGCCAAACTTTTGAAGTCCATTTTTAGAACAGTCTTCAACAAATTCAAGGAAAGTGTGTATTATGGAAAAAAACTATGCATGGATTTAAAAACTTTTTCATCAATACAGACTTATCTTCTAATTTCATTGTTCTGTGAACTCTGTCAAGTACCTTGTATGTCACCTTCTCAGGCACTCCACAGCACTCACAACTTCTTAAATTCTAGTATCCCTCTCTCTTTATTGCAGTACAGTTGCTGATTTGTCTGGCTTGCCAACTACTCTTTGGGTTTCTTTGGAGCTCGAACTTAGTTTTACTTATCAATGCATATGTATTCTTAGCACTTAGGACAGTGCTTGGAGTTGACAGAATGATCATAAAAAGAGTGTCACAGGTAAAGATAAAAAATCAAAGATCTGCTTCTCAACTGAAGGTAGAAATGACAACAGATGCTCATATATTATGTGACCAGTCCTGTACTAAGTTCTTTATATTCTAACTCATTTGACTCTTACAGCAACCTTATCAAGTAGGCCTTGCTCCCATTCCCATTTTACAAATGAGGAGATAAAGCACAGAGAGATCAAGAGAATTCTACACCTCACATAGCATTTGGACTCAGGCAGTTGGGACTAATGTCTATGTGGCCACCCAACACATTACATTATAAGACTCCTTGGGTTGTGATCCATAATAAACTGCCAACCATGCACACCAGAGGATTTCACAGAAGGGATCAGATTCAGCACTTTGAGTTTTGACAAGTAAGAGTAAGAATAGGTGCTTTTCCCCATTTCCCCTACAGTAGTCAGACTTCAGGGAGAATAAATGGAAAGCATTTGGAGAATTAAATGAGCCCCAGTCGCTCCTATTGTCCAGTTGTGTATATGAAATAGAGGGATGAACGCATCCCAGTTTGACCAGAACCTTCTCAGTTTTAATGCAGAGAGCTCAAAGTCCCGGACAACCTCTCAGTCCTGGGAAAAAACTGGGAAGGTTAGTCACTGTAGCATGAGGTCCTGTGAGTAAGCCTGAATCACCCTCGCCACACCCCTGCCAGGTGGACTTCAGAAGGAATGAGAAGAGTCATTGCCCTGCAATGAGCTCTGCACCCAGCCCTCCGCCAGCCTCCCTGTGCCTGTTCTTAATTTTCTCAGGTGACCTCTGATGCGCTGGCAGGGAGGGATTTTCCCATAAGGCCACTAGCCTGAGGAGGCCATGTTGTTACAGGGCTGAAATACACATCACTCCCAGCAAGTCAATTCTTGGGATTGCAGGTAAACCCACTATTTTCTGTGGATATTAGGGAATGTTAAGGGTATGGGTTAGGCTGGAGATTGTTGGTTTTCTTGATTTTTAATTTTTGGGGGGAGGGGAAGAGAAGCAAAGACACACACACACAAACACAGAGAGCTCACACCTGCATCTGCTGGTTTATTCCTCAAACGCCCATAGTTGCTCCCAAGCAAGGACCCAAAGCTCAGAGCTGGAAACTCAATCCAGATCTCCCACATGGGTGGCGGGGACTCAATTACCTGATCCATAACCACTTTCTCTCAGGATCTACCTTAGTAGCAAGCTGGAGTCAGGAATTGGAGCTGGGAGTCAAACACAGGCACTCTACTATGGGACTCCGACATCCCAACCCTAGCCCAAACGCTTGCCCCTGGCTGCGGATTATTTTACTGAGGAACTGTGACTTTTCTTCAGAAATCTGTAGCCAGAAATAAACTCAATCTAATTCATTTGAAAAATACTAGGTGAAAATTATTGGCAAAGCTTTTCTGTTTGCCTGCATTATAACATGTTAAAACGAGTCACTCAATTACTTTAATTCCTTAGTTTATGCTCAAAGGAAAAACATTATTTTAAGAGAAAATGCTATTTTAAATGACCTTTTTTATTACTCTATGTCAAGCCCCAGAGTGATTCAAGTGCCTATACAACTGTAAAGAATCCAAGAATGTTATTAAGTAATTGTGATATCATCACACTGTGGAGGTTTGAGCAGTAACTCCCAATTGTCTGTTCTCAACGTCAATTTCATGAATTCTAAACTCTCCCTTCTGCTATAATCTTTGATCTGAGGCTAGAAAGGTATGTCATAAACCCAAATTGGAACCGTAAGTAAAAATGCTTCATTATTTTTGTGTTCCAATTTAATGACATAGACCTTTTTTCTTAATAATGAAATAGCTACTTATATATTTATGCAATCCATGGAAGTTCACTAAACAGACATTGTAAAAATACTTCATAACTTGCTCAATGACTTATAAAATGTAGTGGCTTATTTTCCAAGTCAGTCACAATGTGACCCTGAAGGAAAACGTGGTTGAGAAGGAGAAAAATGGTATCATATGTCACAGTGGCTTTTGTTTATCCTCTCCCTCCCACCTCAATTATTGAACACTTGAAAGAAATCTTAAGTGGCCTGATTGTTAGTATAGGAATAACCCAAAATTATAAGGGATGATTAATAACAAGTCAGAAGCCAGATCCCAAGTAGTCTCGATAAGTTAGATTGGCAGGCAGCCAAAATCTACATGCTATAATTTATTTTTACCTACAGTCAGAAATTTTTAAAGCAGCACAAACTGTTGTGTAAGTAGGAAAAAGAAATTTATTTGAAGCAGAAAAATTGAAATCAACTGACTGCAAAGGCAATACAAACCAACTGTGACTGTCACATTGCTGCTAAAAATCCAATGTGGCACTAGGTTACATTAAGGAAAAATCAGCTGACCCACAAAAGATGGGTGAGTCTGTTGATCTTTTTTTTTTTTTTTTTTTTAAGGCAGAGTTAGACAGTGAGAGAGAGAGACAGAGAGAAAGGTCTTCCTTCCGTTGGTTCACCACTCAAATGGCTGCTATGGCCGGCGCGCTGCGTCGATCTGAAGCCAGGAGCCAGGTGCTTCCTCCTGGTCTCCCATGGGGTGCAGGGGGGCCACCCTCCACTGCATTACCAGGCCACAGCAGAGAGCTGGACTGGAAGAGGAGCAACCAGGACAGAACCTGGTGCCCCAACCGGGACTAGAACCCGGGGTACTGGCACTGCAGGTGGAATATTAGCCTAGTGAGCCGTGGTGCCGGCCTTTTTTTTTTTTTTCTTTTTTTCTTTTTTACTGCAGTTAGTTTGAAACGTTTTAAATATTCTAGATGCTGTATTTTCATAGGGACATTGATGGACTAAAATATATTTAGAGGAAAGTGAGTGGTAAGGAGCTACTGAAAAAATGAAGGCTTTTGGGAAGCTCAAGAACTGTTCTCAAATACTGAGGTCAGCTGAGAATTCAGGGTTGACATGGGGAGAAGGTCGCTTGTTACTTATTCTATAATTTCCCTAAAAATCTTCCTTTTCCTCAGAGAGTATGCTGGAAATGAAAGATGGTTATGTTGCTATACTTCTATAAACATCAAATAACTTTTGATGATATTTTGCAGAATCTCCTTCCTAGATTCTAGTTACCCTCTATGACAATTAACAGCTACCATACCAGTGCAATCTCTGCCAACTGTTCATAAGTCATTTCACTTATCTAATGAATTGTATCCTTTCTGGATCCAGAATGAAGATATAAATGTCCTCTAAAGTGACTTGCACATATGCACTTTCTTGTCATCCCCACATTCTTAATATTCTTCCACTTCTGCACTTGCTTATTCTACAATCTACAGATTATACCTTAGTTATTGAGGCTCTGAGTCACCTTTAACTCATCTTCTCCCAATCCTCTCTATTTCATGAAGTTCCAAGTCCTAAGATGTAACCAGGTTTTGTATGTTGCACAATGGCCTGGGCCAAGCCAGGGACATTGATTGGAAACTTGTGGTTTCTGTAACACATGGCGGTGGTGTATGTGTGTGTTGTCAAAGGCTCATGCTATGTGCAAATTAGACATTCTGCACATGGAGAGAGGCTGGGGAGATTTAAGGAGCAACGTCTCCTTTCTGAATTGGCATCATAATGTGTAACCTTGTTGTGCATGATAACTTCATGCTGGAAAGGGTCTGGAAGATGTTTAATGGAAGTCAGATTCACAAAGCTGGGAGTGTTTCTCATGAGCGGAGTGTAGCTCCTAAGAGGCAGGAGGATGCCCTGTTTGACCCCTGGAGTCTTTCTCAGTCTGAGAGATGTGATGATATGCTTGTGAAGCTCTGGCCTAGAGCACAGCTGCAGATCTGACAGGAAATGGAAGAAGATGGGATTTAAGCATGAGGCGAAATGTGTTTCGTTGCTATTCTCAGCCTCCTGGGTCTCCAGGGCCCAGGGCCAAAATTTAGGAACTGGGAAATGCAGAGGGATGCTGTGACATGTGTCTGAAGCTCCATTTCTTCAGACTGAGGGTTAGATAATCAGTTTCTGACATCTACATTGTGAAAAACTTTCCCTGGACTATTCTTGGGGGTTGAGAAACTAGCCAGAGTTCACTGTCGACTTCAGTGCCCCTTCTGAGGAGTTAGGTGTAGGACAGGGCACTCCAAAGAGCAGAGGGCTGGCCTCAGGGACATTTTGACTATGTCTTCCTCTCTGTTTCAGGTCATCTGCCTTGAACATCCCAGCCGGGAGGTTATCTTTTTAATAGAAGCTGGCCTTGGCTCCTCCCTTAGGGTTTGCAAAGAGTACCTTGCCAGGCTTTCTCTGGGAGCTGGGGACATGTGTGACTGACCTCCTCACCCCTCAACACAGGCACACACACACACACACATTCACATTTTATGCTTCTAGGACATAGAGTCAAAGTTAGTGACTCTGGGAAGACGTGAGCAATGCTGTGAAACACGAGCTGCAGTCTCCTTCCCCTGCCTCAGGGTCTCTGCTGCTGCTAACTTTGTTGTGGGAACTTCTCCCCACCTAACGTAAGAGATCATCAGGGGAGCTTCATGCAGCCTTCCCTCTGTCACTGACAGTGTTTCTCAGGACTGCCCAGAACAGCAGGGTCAACTTCCAGGAACTGTTGGCCCCAGGGACTCTGTTTGGGACAGCAGATCAGTTGTGTCTGGAGGTTTTGATGATCTTTGATGGGACACTTGTTTGGTTCCGTCTTCATCCTGCTGTCCTCATAGCCTCCAGTCACAGGCTGACATTCGTGGTGGACCTGGAAGTGATGTGTTGCCTCTGTTAGACTCATGAGGTCCTCTTTCTATCCAGGGCTGGGGCTTTGGAGGAAGATGCCTATGACACTGATGTTGAAAATGAAAATGTTTTTTGTGTGATTTCCTAAGGCCAGTGAGTATGCTAAGTGCTTGTTATGCTTGTCTTATGTAATTCACCACAAGGATATTGTGAGTAATACACAATCATTAACTTCATTTTCCTGATACAAAAATTGAAGCTTAGGTAAGGTAACAATCCCTCCTAGGGTCATAGAGTTAGAGAATGGCAAAGGTAAAATGTGTGAACCGAGGATATATTTCCTTTAATGACTGCTATATAGAAACACATTATTTCATTTTAACCTTATCTTTGAGGCGCAGTATTGAAGACAAGGACAACAAAGGGTTCAAGGAGCATATGCTCCTTGAAACTTTAAGAAGGAAAAGGATTTACATTTTTCTTAAGCGATTTAAAAGAATTTCCCTTACTCCCTAACTCATTGGAAAAAAAAGTGTGCGAAATCCAGCAAATTAGAAGAAAGAAAAACAGAAAAGGAGTCACCACTTTATCATCAGTGATACCACTGTATCACTAATATTTTGAGGATTTTTTTACTATAGCATCTAAGGCATAATGATTGAAAGGTAAAGATTCAAGTAAAAAATTAAAAATGCTTTGCTTGAAACTCAGAATAGCTTTCCTGACCCTTTTGAGACTGCATAGGATGTTTAGAAATTCCAGAGCGGGCAAAGGTACCAAAATTAGAAAATGTATGTGAACTAGAAAGGAAAGGAGGTCTCAGGATTTGGAATTCAGCAGGCTGGCCTCCTGTGGCTCTCGTCTGTCTGCAGTTGAATGGATCACAAGCACAAGTGTGGCTGGGCATGCCGGTGGCATCCTGCAGCTGGCATTTGCTTTAGAGTATTTCTTAGGTTCTTTACAACATCAGACTTCTGATCAGGTCACTTTGGCAAGAAAGTGTATTTGGGTTGTGTTTCTGTCAGTGAAAGAGGCAATCATCGTTTACAAAATTTGGAAGTGTGTAATTAGAAAATGGATTCTTCTTGAGTCAAGATATAACAGCAACTCTTTCTTTAAAAAAAAAACAGAAACTATTAAACTACTTGATGGTAAGTCATAAGCATCCAGCCCACTAGCAATTGTCATTAACAACCCTGGTGTGGGTAGATAGAGATAGGAACTAGTAAGACTGACTGGTTTTCTTTTTCCATTATATATTTTGCTCATGGTTTGGACTTCAATTTGTAGATAATTTTGACAGCTGATTATCTTCTGCAAGTTCATTTTTCAAAATTCCTTGTAAAAAAACAATCTTAGGTTTTTGGAAAATGTAAACTCAGTTCCACCTGAAAACAATTTTAGCTCTTTTGTTTCCTTCTTTGTGTTAGAGAATTAGAAAAGAGTCTAAATAAGACTGAAACTTATTTTGACTTCAAAAACATAAGGGGCCTTCAACAAGTTCATGGAAAAATAAAAATAAAAACATGAGTTTATTTTGGTGTGAAATTTGGAACACATGTATAGTTTTTTAATAGTATACATTTTTGATGAATTTTTGGAAGATCGCATATAATTAGAGATAAAAGACAAGAAATCACAAAACAACTCATAAAGGGGAGTTTATATGTCTAAACATGGCAAAGCATGGCAGTGCTGGAGATAGGAGAGAGCTGAAGGACAGGACCTTCAGCTGGTGGCCCCACAGTGCATGTTTCTCAAATCATGAGTGTCGATCCCTTAGTGGATTATGACTGCCATTTAGAAAAATGTAGTAGAAATTAGTGAAGTGCATTGTATATTGAAAGGTTATGTATTATTTCACGGACTTTTCTTTCAACTACAGACAAATGCACAAAAGAGTATGTGATCAATTTCACTGTAAAATATATTTCTTTTCATAGAGTCAAAGAACTTTAAAAAATGCTCCATTAGCAAAAGTAAGCCACAACCTAAATCTTTAATACTATTATTTATTAACTGCCTAAAAATTAGCCACCCATTAATAAAAAAATTATAGTTACAACTTCTAATGCCTGAAATAGCTAGACTTATAACAAAGATAGATAACATTTACTGAACACAGTTAATATGTGGGCATTGCATGCATAATCTAATCTACATTCTTATGAGGAGACCATTATTATTCCTTTTTCTGAAAGATAACCCTGAGGTTTCCAGAGGTGACTCAGCTAGTAAAACTCAACCCCATGTCTGTCTGACTCCAGAGAAAAAGCATTTCACAATTCTCCTCCAATATTTTTCAAGAATGCATTCCTCATGGAAAACTCTGTGATTTGTAAAGCTTCCATTGCTGTCCAATTATTATGACATGTTCCTAGTTTAGATCTAGACTAATTGAACCTCCTGTGGCCACCAGAGCAGGTTGATAAGGGGGGTTTCTGCAGCTCTGCTGTGGGGAGTGTGGTGATGTTACAGGAAGTTTATTCCTAATCTGATTCTAAAGAACCCGTTCCCTCCTCCTCTTATAGACTCTGATCTCACAGGACCAAAGTCTGAGATTCTGAGACCGTGAGATAAACCCTCCTGCCCCACCGGAATAGTGAGGATTCTCCTCATTCCTCTCTTGTGCCAAGATTGAAGTTTCCTCATTCTACTGTGAACAAACAAGCAACAGTAAAACATACAAACAGGAATCCCACCTTTGGGAGTCTCTTGAACAAAGTGAATTTTTCTACATCAGGTATCAGAAACTTTCTCTACAGAAGTCCAGTTAGTAAATATTTTAGGCTTTTTGAACCAAATGGTTTCTGTCACTACTGTTCAACAGCACTCTCACAGTGTGAGAGACAGCTAAGGTAAAAACCCTCATCCAGTTCTTCTTTGTAATTTTCAGGAATATCTTCAGCTACTGTATTGTAGGATTGCACTGGGTTTGTGTTTTATTTTGTGGATATATAAAGAAGAAAGTTTACATCCTACAAAGATAGCTCTCCGCACCAGGAGAGAGCCCCTTCTTGTTTTATTCTCTCTCTCTCTCTCTCTCTCTCTTGAACTATATATATTTATGGAAAATTTTTCTTATATAGATATATAACTTATGATAAAACATATCAAAAATCTTAACAGTTACCAGCATTGTGGGAAACTGGGTTAAGCTGCAGGTTGAGATGCTGGCATCCCATTTCAGAACGCTTGTTGAAATCCCAGCTGTTCCTTTCCCCATCCAGCTCCATGCTAATATGTCTGGGAAAGCAGAGGATGATTGCTTAAGTACTTGGATCACTATCAACCACATGGGAGACCTGGATGGAGTTCTGGGCTCCTTGCTTCAGACTGACACAGCCCTGGCTGGAATGAAACAGTAGATGGAAGACTTTCTGTCTTCCCTTCCTTCCTTTCTTTCCTCCCTCCCTCCCTCTCCCCCTCCCTCCCTCCCTTCCTCTCTCCCTTCCTCCTTTCCATTATCTTTCTCTCCCTCCCCCCTACTCAGCATTTCAAATTAATTAATTAATTTTTGAAAAGGATTTTGCTTAAAAATGTCTTAACAGGTAATTCTTCATGGTACAATTACATTCTAGAGAGCTGTGGTCCACAATCTTCCCATACTCCATTTTTCCTAAGGGACAGATTCTTACAGACACTGGGAAAACATGAAGATAACATTGCATTTCCTTTCTGAAATTCTCAAGAGAAAAGACATCTAATGGGAGTAGGAGAAGTGCTGGGGTGATGAGCTACTTTTTCACATTATATGTTCAGAGAGAATAGAGAGGACAAATGTATTTTCAAAACAAGCACTCTTTTTTTTAATTTTTTTTTAAATTTTTTTGACAGGCAGAGTGGACAGTGAGAGAGACAGACAGAGAGAAAGGTCTTCCTTTGCCGTTGATTCACCCTCCAACGGCCGCCGCGGCTGGCGTGCTGCGGCCTGCGCACCGCACTGATCTGATGGCAGGAGCCAGGTACTTCTCCTGGTCTCCCATGGGGTGCAGGGCCCAAGGACTTGGGCCATCCTCCACTGCACTCCCTGGCCACAGCAGAGAGCTGGCCTGGAAGAGGGGCAACCGGGACAGAATCCGACGCCCCGACCGGGACTAGAACTTGGTGTGCTGGCACCGCAAGGCGGAGGATTAGCCTGGTGAGCACTCTTAAAATACCAAAAACAAAGGTTTACCTTCCCTGGCCTATGATGATTTTAGTCTAATGCTCTAAACTTCAAATTAGCAGTTTCTAGGTTTGTTTCAGATTTTTTTTTAAGGACTGGTGAAGATTTTAAATGAGGAAAAATGAAGAGAGACCCAGAGGATGGCTAGAGGCCCTGGGCTGCTTTGTGCAGTTCAACCAACATTTAATAAGCACTTACTTGAGGCCAGCATTATTCAGGGGAAGTGAATAGCAGCAGCCCAGCAGCAAGACAGAGTCCCTATGGTTTGGGAGCAGAGGCTCACATCCACAGCTGCACGAGAGAATCGCCTGGGGACCTACTCAAAATTCAGGATGCCAGAGCCCAGACCAGATTACCAGCTCAGAATCTCAAAGAGAGGCTGAGAGTCCAGATTCCAAAGCATCAGACTAGGTGATGCTAACATACAGCCAAGATAGAGCACAGTCTAAATAAAGGTCCAGGTAGGGAGGTGGGTCATTGCAGTTCCACCACACGCTGTGTGCTATGAGAGGATGTGTGAGTCCCTGTGGATCACGGCCAGGGAGGAAAAGGTCAGTTTTGTCTTGAAATGGGATGTTCTGTGAACAAGTCAAAGAGGAAGGAACGCTTGAACTAAATCGCAAAGGGCAAGTGGGAGTTGACCAAGTCAAACAAAGAGGGATGAGGTAGGGTTCATTCCAGGCGAAGAACTCAGTCAGAGCCAAGACATGGAAGTGTGAGAAATCCGAGTGTATGCTGGAGCTGCACAGGGAGGGACAGGCAGTGTTTTAGTCTGCAGCTCGGGCTGCGGAAACACACCACCAGCAGGGGGCAGACATGGCAGAAAGGTATTGGCTCACAGTTCTGGAGGCTGGAAGTCCCGAGCAAGGGATCAGCAAGGTTGTGAGTTATGAGGGAGAATCTGTTCTGCACTTCTGCTGGGTCTCTGGCAATCCGTGATCTTCCTTTATTTGTAGACCCTTCCCCCTCATCTCTGCCTTCATATTCTCATGGTCTTGTCCCTGTGTATACACATCTGCTCCAAATCTCCCCTTTTTATGAGGACCATCATAATTATGCTAAAGGCCATACAACTCCAAAATTACATCTGCAATAGCCTCATTTCCAAATAGGGTCATGCTCTCAGCACAGGGGTTAGGACTTCAACATACATATTTAGGAGGAACACAATTCAATTCCTAGCAGGCCGAATGGCCAGGAATGAAGCTTGGATACCATCCAGAACCTACAGACTCTGGAAAATAATTTGAAATCTGTCCTGAGAACCAGGAAGAGTAACAAGAGAAATGTAACAGTTAACAGTTATGTATGCCAGGTATCTTTATAGCTGAATTTTATGAGCATTAAACCCTTTAACACTCATAAGAAAAATACTATTTTGATCTCCAACTTACAGATTAGAAAATTGGGGCCAACAGAGGTTAAGTGGTTTGTCCAAAATCATATTTTAAGCCAACGATGAGACCAGAATTTACCTACAAGCAGAATCTAGCTCCAAAGCCTGCACCCCTGTGTTGTCGTTATTGTTAACTCTGTGCCATGAACACTTCTAAGTTTCATTTCTTCCCTTCTGCAGGTGACTTCCTCTCTGGGTCTCCAGCCTGCACTCCCCTCTCAGGTTCAGGTCTGCAATTTGAATGATCTGTTGATATTTCCATTGGGATGTCCTTCGTCATCTTGCACTTGCCTAAGGTGAAACTGAACTCACTCTCTCCCTTGAATGAGGGGCTTCTCCATTTGTTTAAAAGCATGACTCTTCCTGGTTAATCCTTCTGTGTCCTGTCAGGGCCAGGGACTAATTTTGGAGGCCAAAGATACACAGTATGCTGGCTCCTTCTCCTGGGCCAGCGTGGGGGCTATGACCACCTGAGGCACAGGCTTTCTCAAAGACTCCTGTGTCAGATTGGTAGATGCCAGTATGCCAGGGCTAGCAGGTGTGTTGTCTTTGGGCGATGGAAGTCTGGCTGCCATGGAAAACAACAACCATTTAGCTTTTCCTGAAATAGAATTCAGGATCCTGCTGGGCCTCTGGAGGCAGTGGGGATCCTCATAGGGACAGGACTACCCTGAGGATTCTCTGGGAGGTTACAATAAAAGTTGGTGTTCCATTGCTCCTTTTTTTTTTTTTTCCCCACAGTGGGTATCATCTAAAGCATTTGTTTTACAATTTAAGGCCATTCAGCTAGGAAGTCCCCTGAATGGTGCGTGGAACGAGTTCTGGATTCAGAGGTAAGAGACTCAAATCCTAATCCTACTTGTTTCGGAACATGCACCAAGTCCTTTTAGATGCTGAGAATAAACAAACCTCATTTCTGCTTCTTCATCTACAGATTGAAAGAAGTAGTTTCTTTCTTTCTTTGGTCATGTAATCTCTAACGCTCCTTGAAGCTCAAAATTCCTTATTTCTTATGTTCCAATTGGAGCACAGACTAAGGATATTCAAGGCCAGCTATATCTGAAATAGGAAGATCATTCTTTTTAAGATTTATTTATTTATTTGAAAGTCAGTTACACAGAGAGAAGGAGAGGCAGAGAGAGAGAAAGGTCTTCCATCTGCTGTTCACTCCCCAGTTGGCTGCAACAGCCGGAGCTGTGCCGATCCGAAGCCAGGAGCCCGGAGCTTCCTCTGGGTCTCCCACGTGGGCGCAGGGGGCCCAAGGACTTGGGCCATCTTCCACTGCTTTCCCAGCCATATCAAAGAGCTGAATCAGAATTGGAGCAGCCGGAACTCGAACTGGTGCCCATATGGGATGCCAGCACAGCAGCCAGTGCTACACCACAGCGCTGGCCCCGGAAGATCATTCTTTTTTATTTTTAAAAATTTTTAGGGGCATGTCAAGTCCTTTATTTTCCATCATGTGAAAACAGGGGACCTAGGGGAAGGAGAGAAGGAGAAGAGTGCAGGCTGCTACCGAGGTTTTCTGAGTCGGAATGAGAGAACTAGTATATTTAGTAAAATTTAGTAAGATAGAAAGTGAGTTGGTTGTTTTCATGCTTTTTATTTCTTCTTCCTCCTCTTCCTCTTCTTCTTCCTCATCTTCTTCTCCTTCTTGCCATGAAGCCGGTTTTCTTCCCTGCAGTCTCCTGTCACCTAATATTTACTCAAAGAATTATAATCAACAAAAATTGCTAACTGCAACCAGTTTTGACTAGATTGACTTCTCAGCAATTGAAGCAGTTTATGGATATATTTGCCCTTTTTCCACCATTGTGGCACCACAAACTTCTTGTGTGCAATAGGACCTGATTGCCAATTGGTGCAGGTAGCAAACTTTTTTCCTGGCAATGGAGATTTTTCTGTTGTGGCATTAAAGGAAGGCATTGTTGGTTTTATTGTTATCTTTGAATGAAAATGGTTTGAATCATTTGTTTGATGACTCCTTCTCTAGAAATGGGTGGAGTGATGACTCAGGGAAGAGAGGGCCTTGTAAAGTGAGGGCTCCTGTTAGCTTTGAGAGGGCGTTTTTTTGCTCAATAGCAATTATATGCTTGACTAAGTCTAGGGCAGCCAAGGTCAGTCGTTCCAGGTTTCACTGCTTGCATTTTAATTCTTGAGATATAAATATAAAATCAGAGAATAATAGTTTTGTAAAGGGAATTGCATTATTGACAAGTGAACGTAAATGACCAAGAACATCTAAGAATTCTTGTAAATAAGATAGGTTTTACATCAGAGGTGGGGAATGTCTGGCACGATCATTTGATCTGGCCCTGCCAAGGCAACCGCAGGTGGGACTCAAATTCAGTAAGTATATAGGAGACTAATTTTTTTTCAAAGATTTATTTATTTATTTGAAAGTAAGAGTTACACAGAGAGAGGAGAGGCAGAGAGAGAGAGAGAGAGAAACAGAAAGAGAGAGATGTCTTTCATCTGCTGGTTCACTCCCCAGTAGGCCGCAATGGCCAGAGCTGCAATGATGCAAAGCCAGGAGCCAGGAGCTTCTGCAGGGTCTCCCACATGGGCGCAGGAGCCCAAGGACTTGGGCCATCTTCTTCTTCTTCTTCTTTTTTTTTTTTTTTGACAGGCAGAGTGGACAGTGAGAGAGACAGAGAGGAAGATCTTCCTTTTCCGTTGGTTCACCCCTCAATGGCCGCTGCGGCTGGTGCGCTGTGGCTGGCGCACCATGCTGATCCGAAACCAGGAACCAGGTGCTTCTCCTGGTCTCCCTTGGGGTGCAGGGCCCAAGCACTTGGGCCATCCTCCACTGCACTCCCAGGCCACAGCAGAGAGCTGGACTGGAAGAGGAGTAACCGGGACAGAATCTGGTGTTGTGCTATCTTCTGCATTCCCAGGCCATACCAGAGAGCTGGATCGGAAGTGGAGCAGCCAGGACTCGAACCGGCACCCATATAGGATGCCAGCGCTTCAGGTCAGGGCATTAACCCGCTGTGCCACAGCGCCAGCCCCAGGAGACTAATTTTTAAGTTGATCATTTTGTATGGCCCAGGAATGATGGTATAAATATCCAGTGACCACTGGCAGAGAAATGGTTTTTTGCCCTTGTTGGGTCTAATCTTAATCCAAAACACTTCTTCATATGTAAATAAATGCATTTGGTATCTTAATGATGGCAACTGGTCATTCTCTTAAGCTCTGGTTTTCTTCCTGACATTTCACATTTCCTCACTGTAGAGTGCACAGGAGTATCTCAGATGCTGCTAAGAGGCTGGTACTGTGATAAGCAAGTCAGGGTGTCTTAGAGTGAAAGTACTACCAACATGAGGACTCACACTATATTTTAAAACTCTGCATTCCGTTTCTCCTATTTCCCCATTGCTTGTGTGAACGGTAGGCAATTCTCCTTCTCTACAACACTTCAAAAAGAATATGGCTTTGAAAGAGATCAGGCCTCATTGTCAACCTCTGGACAGCATACCTCAAGCATGTGTGAAGTGGGAAGAGAAGCAAGAGGGAGCACTATTTCTGAATCCTGAGTGAGAAGGAAATTTGAGAACAGAGTGTCTAGCCCCTGTCCTTAGGCAAGAGT